>NC_086330.1:134997169-135368582 GCF_032445375.1 Bacillus rossius redtenbacheri | reverse complement strand
AACATCCGCCACATCTTACATTAAAAAAAATTTCCCTGGTTCAACTCCCTTGATGGGAGGTGAATGATCCGACCACTTCACCATCGCGGTCCTCAAGTGAATATAGTACACCTCCACTTATCTGCACACTTCTTAGATCAATCTTTGAAAAAATATGCATTCGTTAAATATCTACATATTGTTTACCCTCAATCACTTCCTGACATACATCCAGTTAAGTTACCAGATGCCTAGTAAAAATTATAATACTGAAATATGTACTTGATGTAAGTTTTTGGACATACGCCATTGCTTAGCAATGACGTATGTCCAAAAACTTACATCAAGTCATGCACTCCCATTGCACAAATCTTTCAAAGATAATACTGAAATATGTAGTGACTTTATATTTACGTTTTCGTACACTTATTACAATATATAATAAATACAGGTGACTAAGCAAACAAAAATGATAGTTTTGATGAAAAGAAATTAAAGCAGCTGCTGCAATTTTTGATCTTTAATGCTGCTGCTATTAAGTAAAATAGGAAATGATGGAGAAAAGAGATGTTCTAAGAGAGTATAATATTTCAAGTTGATTTTGTGATGTAGCTAATAGCCAACAATTAAGCCCTCTTTAAATTTTTTTTATCTAGAATGTGTAAAGAAGATTTGATTATATTTTGGAACAGTTATTGCTAACATTTTTAAATCTAGGGTCAATTATTTTCTTGACTAACGTGTTTCCAGCTGCACTGTACCACACACATGATAATCATACCATATTCATTACAATGACATTTTTTTTCATGGTTATTCATTTGTAGTTGTTTTGCAAAATGAAAAAGAAACTTAAATAGAATTAATTACTTTAAATTAAACATGTACTTTATTAAATATACTTTAGGTTTGCCACCAATATTTTTAGAAGTTTATAATTAAATGAATAAAAATTAGTATGTTAACTTTTATATTACAATTCATATATAGAAAAAAAAACATTTTAGAGAAAAATGTAATTGTCTGCGGGGCCCCCAAAAATTCGCCCGGATGGTCCGCATTTGGCCTGCAGGCCACAGGTTGCAGATCACTATCTAGAACAGTGCGAACCAAAAATAAGTAAATTTGAAACTAATTAGCAGTTTTCAGTAGTACTAAAAGTTAGTGTTGGTAATTAATGTGCTGTTTATGGCTACCAGAGATAGCTAAGAATAGCTTTCTCTTAAGATTTTTTTTCTCCCATTTTTATAACATATTTAATTTAGGCTACTTTACAGCAAAACTAGCAGACATTTCTTTTACTGTGTTGAGTTTTAAAAAATTATTATGTTATGGGAGCTGAACATCCCACACACCCACAGTATTGGTAACTGCCTCTATTATGCAATAAAAGCTACAGTCTATTCTTTGGATCATTTATTCTATGTAGCCTCTACATGTCATGTGTTTCACAACCAGGATGGAAAGCTCGACTTCAAATGGCGACAAATGGCAGACAACAGGGTTCTCAGAAATATTAATGTGTTTAACACTGTTGCTTGTGTCGTGCAACATCCGCTGAAACAGTGTAAACACTCAGAGCTCGGAAACAATGTGATTCTACATGTTGCCAAATGTTGCCTCATTGTAAATGGGGCTTTAGAGTTGCCCTACGAATGATAAGACTACGTGCCAGTCCACAGCCTTGCGCTTAGAGGTGATATCGTGCTCGTAAGCACAGCGAGCATGGCACTTATTATGCTACCTCACTAACACAAATACACCCTTACTAGGTGGGCCCATCAAGGAACAGTGTACTCAACTATTTGAAAGCAAACTTAAAACCACTTTAGGAGAGTGTAGTTCACGAATGCTCACTTGTTGGCCAGGAAATCAATGAGTGACTTAATGACATCCTGAATGGGCATGTTCAGTCCCGGCTGCAGCCCGGCCCAGGTGGAGCTGTCCTCGGGCGTCACGATGACCGGAGGGACACCGGAACCCACTGCAGGCACCATCGGCACCAGGCAGCTGTCCCCTGCACCACACGGCGCCACTGGCATCACTTAACAGTCTTTTGCTACAATGGTTCTAAGAGTGAATCACGAGACATCTGCACTTACAATTAAATTGCAACCATCTCAAGATAGGTTAATTTCTGCTGTTACACTAGCAAAATCATTCACAGTAATCCAAAATCTCAAAACGTGGAGAATTGAATATTAAAAAATAATCACTTGTAGGTGTGTGTGTGTGTGTATGTATATGTATGTATATATATATGTATATATTATATATATATATATATATATATATATATATATATATGTATATATATATATATATATATATATATATATATGTGTGTGTATATATATATATATATGTATATATGTATATATATATGTAATTATTAATAAAAAAATTCTGTTATGTTATTTTTACTCCACAAGTATGTACAGCAAACTATTTTTTTTTTTTACTTTGGAACCAAAACCATACAAAATATGCTTATTACTAAACAACAGAGAGTTCAGACAACTAAACAAACTTTTAATCAAATTTAATTTCTCACTGCTTAGTTAGGAAGTAATAACATATGAAAAGACTAATAAGATCTGGCTACCTTTATAACCAGATAGAACACTACAGTACATGTGGTGTAACAATGTAACATCTGCTCTGTAACCCACCGGCCGCAGGAGGCACGAATGCTGGAGAGCCACTGCCTGCAGGAAGTGCCACAGTGCTGTTAGTTGCTGAGGATGGTATCGGACCTTGCAGGTAACTGTCAAACTCGGGATTTGGCTCTGTAACAAGCAACAAGTGTTTCTGCTCAAAAATCAGAGAATTAAATATGTACTACTACAGCTTAAAGGAGTATTGTAAAATAAGTAATTCTTCAATGTCTTGAATTTTTTAAATTTATAAACTGTAACTTCCAGAACTGTATGAAAATTGTATTGTGTTTTATGGCTCCATATAACATATTATAGTCTAGCTTTGAAAACTTTTCAGTCAACGGTCATGGCTTAATGTGCCTATTATGACATTTGTAGTCCCTCATGTGTAGTATTAATTTTTTTTCATCCCAGTGGTTCACAAGCTGATGCTTAACAGTAACTAAATCCTGTTATAATGTAAAAATAAGTAGGAACATATTATAAATTCTCTAAAATGAAACAAATTGGAAAAAATAACTTCAAATATTAATTGTGTTTCCACCGAGAAAACATTTCAGCAACATGTAGAATGCTACATTGTTGCTGAATGCTGAGTGTTTACACTGTTTGGACAGATATGACCCGTCGCAAGTGACAATGTCAAACGTGTCACTGTTTCCGAGAATTCTGTCGCCACCTGTTGCTGAGCTTCCCATGCTGGTTAGGAACAGGCGACATTGTAGAAGCAGCATGGACTTCGATAAAAGCAGACCTCTGGAACAATAAGTGATATAATAGGAACAAAGATTCTGAAGAGAAACATTAGCGATTTGTAGCTCTCCCCGGCAGCCAGAAACCTCAGCGTTACCAATAACCTTACTTTTGGCGGCACTGCAGACAATTTGTCAGATTTCCTTATTTTTGGCTCACATTTTTCTAGAAGATAATGAAAATTATCTTCACACTTTCTAGAGAAATATTTGACGAGAGCTTCATCATTGGCTATCAGTTTTGTCCCAAAATCATTTGAAATTGTATACTCTTAAACTGGTTCAATGTGCTGGATTTTGAATAGCCACAGCGCACTCTCTTTTCTCCCCTAACCCTCCGCTTCCCTCTGCACATTCCCAACCTCTTAGTCTCGTTCCTCCAGCCACTTCTTTTACTTTTGCTTACCCTTCTTTACCCCTTCACGCATGCACATGGGGCTACTTCATTGCTTTTAAATATCATCACAGAGGCCTTTAGCCTTCTTATTGTATCATCATTTGATCATGTAGTATCACCCGACTACAAATTTCATTTCTTTCAGATTTGTTAGCCAACTTGTTATGTTAACAGTAATTTTCAGTGTTTAGATGGTCTGTAACTTCACCTATTGTAACTTCTTATTTCTATTTAAATGTGTTACTTGTAAAATAGGTATTGGCATTAGTAACATAGCTTACCGTGGTGACAGAAGTTTCTCTGTCTTGCAATGGTTTTGCTGGCGAATTATGGTTTTACACTTTGCCACTGTAACTTCTATTTCTTGGTTCTAATTGATCTAACCCGATTTGATCGTTTGGTTTATTCAGGTAAAGCATGTCACGTCGATTTGTTTCATGTAAGTGTAATACCCCAAGTGTCTTAAAGAATAATTAAGTAATTAGATAAAAAGATTTGGAAACTCTGAATACTGGGGCCCTCAATTGATAGCTATAAAAGTCAACAACAGAGGCGACACTAGGAGTAAACAAAGAAAATTTAGAGACTCCCTACGAACACTTGGGAGAAAAAGGATCGTTATTATATATTAAATAAATAAAAACAACTGTTACTTTTATAGACTTCCTTATTTTATTAATCATTGTTCTTTCTTTTTTATAGATTAAATTTTCCTTAGTAACATCTGTTTTTCATTGATAAGTGATCTTATTTAAATTCCTCACAATTACACTTATTTACTAATTGAACTTATTTACTATCGGGCCGGCCCTGAATGTTTAACAAAAATAACAATACTTAAACACATGAATGAAATCAACATTGGTAACTTTAAAGGTTGAACATATAGTACTTGCAAAACATAATATAAATTTCTTCTCCTCGAACTGCTTTTACTGTCCGCTGTCTTAACTGGGTTACACTATTTTTGAGTTCGTGAATAAAATGATAGAATTTTGCGGGTATCACCCGGGGCTGTAGGTAGACGGTGATCGAGGTAGTAGGCCTAAAGATGGTGGATTATGCTCAGGAACCGATTCCAGAGGTTCTGGCAGAGGAATTTGGCTGCCCCAAACTTGGAACCCTGTCTGAAACAGAAGTCCAAATTCCAAAGAATTAGACCTGTTTCCAGACAGTATACTTAAATGGCGCAAAAGGCCAATAGAGGGAAAATTAAAGGGGGGATGACGTCAAGACTTACCAAAACAGGGTGTTGGTCCTGGCGCTCAGGAGAGGGCGTCTCGTCTCCGAAAACTCGAACCACGATTCGCGGTAGACACGGAAGTCATCATGATTAATTAAAAAATATATATATAAAAAATACTAAGTTTCTCTACTTTTAACTAAACTACTGACTGGTTACTCTTAATTTTAGATAGGGACTTCATCCCTCTAGTCTGAGAAGACTACATAATATACGATGCAATGTCGATGATTCGCCGAAAATCGCAGTTACAAACGGAACCAGTCAGTCAGGAGGCGCGCACCGAAGTAACTTCAGCGCGGGGTATCGTCACTATATCATAAGCGCGGGGTCTCTAGAGAATGGGAGGGGGGTAGGCTCTGAGCCGAAAATTACCGAGCCCACCCGAAGGTGTCCGGCATAAAAAAAATTAGATCTTACTGGCGTGACTGCGCGACTGAGGCGCTATCTTTTGGTGGTGAGCAGAAGTACTAATAAATTGACTTGTGACCAACGAGTGTGTCAAGCTAGGGGGTAATGGAGTAACCAGAGGTGCCACCTAGCGGCCTGAAACATAAGGGGGAGAAAGGTTGTTGTTACCTCCGCGCGAGCGCGGTAGTGTCGGCGCTGCCGACGCCCACAAGTGGCGTTAGTGACCACAGCCATCGCTAGATGTCGTTAAAGTGCAGAATCTTAACTGCGGCTGTCAAGCCTGAGATGGCCTTGAATTCGGTTAACGTACCCGAGCGGTCGTCGCTCCTAGCTTCACTTCTGAGAAGAAAGGGTGGGTGAGCAGGAGGGGGATGGCTTCAAAAAACGCATGGTCTGTGGGACGCAAGGCCCACGGGATCCTCCTGTCGTGTCTTGCTGCTAGTGAACCTTATACCGATTCGTGACAGAGTTAGCAGGGCTCAGCACTGCTTCACAAGCTGCTCTAGGCAAAAGTAGTTACGCGAAGAAATAAAGTTACCGGCCCCCGACGTGCCTGGAGGCGGGAAAAATATTAGCCAGAATGCTAGCCTAGCATGAGGCTGGGAAAGAAAATCAGCTCGCCTCAGAACAGAGGCTGAGGGCCTGACCGTAAAGAAAATAAGATGAGAGAAAAAAAAAAAATATTTCCAAAAATATTTAAGATTACAAAATTTTAAATAAAACGTGCCTAAATCCCTAATACACGGCACATAAGCTAGCCAGTTTTCTATTAGAATTTTTGCTTTAGGCATTTCAATTTCTTACGAATTAAACTCCTTAAATTTTGAACTATTGATAAGTATTGGTACTAGTTTTGTATGGAATTTGGCTTGTTTCCCCATTTTCCCCCATCAAGTTCCTGATCACTACTCTTATACTGCATATGAGCATTTTTTACCTGTACTGTAGTAGAGTAAAATTTAGGGTGGTTATCATTGCCACAGGTAATTGTCTTATATTCATTATGAAAACGTGTTTAGAAATTTGTAAGCTTTTTTTTTTCTTTTTTTTTCCCCCCCCCCCCCACTTTTGGGTTTATCTACAAATATTAGTCATGTTGGTATTATTGGGTCAGCTCTCCTCGTTTCTGTATTAGTCATGTTGGTATTATAGAATCAGTTCTCCTCGTTTCTGTACTTTCCTTTAGGTAGAGCAGTGACTCATGTGCGTATCTTTGCACTGAGTAATTTTTGTAACTTGATTAGCTTTCAGTGATCCATGTTCCCTTGTTACGGAGTTCCAAGATTTGCACTCTTCTGAATCGCGCTTTATGTATGTGTGTTGTGTTTTTAGTAACTCGTATATTTAATTTAGTTTGCTTGAAACTGATGATAATCTTTCGTAAACTAAGAGTGTTTATACCATATTGGTATTTATTAAAAAATGGTATAAATTACATGGAAATATTTATGTTGTTCTTGCAATATCTCAGGTTTATTATGAAAACAGGGCTGAGCATATTATAATAATTTTTCTGTACCTCACCAAATGAGAATAATTATTCTTGTAATAATACATCATTCGTTGCTTAGATATAATTTATGTTTTGTTTATTTATTATTTGATGAAAATCATTAAGGTGAATTATTCGTAATATAATTTTATTCTTGTGGACACACTGATCTGACTTCATCATGTATTATTACGGTGTATCACAGTTTTGCGCTTCAATAAGTAGATTAAGTAGAATTTCTAAAACTTAATAAAAAAAGCTCTGATTGGAGTTTGCTGGCTAGAGTTTCATCGGGGACACGAACCAAAGCACCCATCTCTCTTTAAGAATGTCTCTCTTCTTCACCAACCGTGTTTTCTTTTATGCTCAATAGCAGCAGAATATAAGATCAAAAATGCAGCAGCTACTATCATTTCTTCCATTTTGACGAATGACTGCGTTTATTTGTAGAAAGCAGAGCACACATGTAGGCAACAGGCAGCATGTAGCCAGCCATACGAGACAGCAGTGGAAACGATTGTTGTAAAATGACAGGAAACATGTTGCCTTTTCAACATGAAGAAAGCGACATGGTGACAAAATTTCACCTGACGCCGGTCACCTGTTGCCTCAGTGGAAACGCACTTTAATATGTTATGCTCATGTACAGCAACAAGACATTTATATTTCTGAATTTGG
Source organism: Bacillus rossius redtenbacheri (assembly GCF_032445375.1). Lineage (NCBI taxonomy): Eukaryota > Metazoa > Arthropoda > Insecta > Phasmatodea > Bacillidae > Bacillus > Bacillus rossius. The sequence continues at coordinate 135,360,970 of NC_086330.1, read as the reverse complement.
ACTCAAACCTAATGATGAATAAAGTACACAAGCAGACATGATGGACTTAAGGAGTCACCTAGTCAGAGGTGTATCTGTGTTAGTGTGGCAGCAAAAGCAATGTTCGCTAGAGCTTCAAGCATGGTATCTCCTCTAAGCTTAAGGCTCTGAATTGGTGCACAGTCTTCTCGTCATACATAGGGTAACTATGAAATTTGAGTGGTGAACATAACTTTAAATGGCAGAGAAATGAAGATAAAGATGTAATGCAAGTTCCTTGAGTGCTTTCAAGAATCAGTACTGGATGTTTCATTCCTAAAAATGATTCAGAATTCATAAATTTTAGCTTTTTTTAATCTCCTAAAAATATTTTTTAAAAAAAAATACAGAAACGGAACTACTCATTTGCCCTCAACGAATACTTAAATTGCTTTCATAATTGAGTGGTTTTTTCTGAATCTCTGCACACCATATGTGTGTCCAGGTAGGTGTGTGGGTGGGTCTGTGGGTGTGTGTGTGTGTGTGTGTGTGTGTGTGTGTGGGTGTATGTGTGTGTGTTTGTGTGTTAAGGGTGAGCTTGAGTGGGCTTGAGTTAAAAAAAAATTGCATATAGTACAGTTATATTGAAAAAGCTAATCATATATAAAAAAATTGGATGTCTGTAAAGTCGGTTTACGGACGATAGTTTAACGTACGTCATAACAAAACATTGATGAAATGATTGCATACTTTATGAATAAAATTGAATCATTTTTATTTTAATAATAAAATAATAAATACTTGAAATAATACTAGCAATAAGATTTTTAAAATGCAAGAATAATTAACCTTTATTGCCGAAATTGTTGTTGTAATAAGCAATGAAAACCACATAAACTTTTGACTTCACTTTATAAACAGTCGACGAAACAGTTCACGAGTAGATAGATGACTTGTAATTAATTTTAAAAACTGGCGTTTAGCCATAAAGTTTAAATATAATTATGAACAAGTTTTCATATAAATACATAAACTGTAATCAAATATATATCATCAAATATATGAATCACCATAATTTTTTAGTCAATTGTAACATAACCTATTATTACTGCACTCGCAGACAGCGTAACGGAACTGTGCCATTGTACTGTTTTGTGGCACTTGCTCAACTTTATTTACCTTATTATTTTTTTTTGTTTTAATGGCGAACTGGTTTCCAGACATTTTTATTATTCAATTTGGAATTTATTAATTTAATATGTCATATTTAAATATTTAAAGTTTACTACTGAACAAAGTTGGAATTGTTTATAATTGTAATTAAGTGTAACTTAAAAAATTTGTAACACATCAATTTTGTTATTGTGCCAACATAACTTCAAGTTTATTATGAATCATTATTTATTATAATTTAATTATTTTAGTAAATATGTAAAAGAATAATTTCATAAATTGTAAGTTAATTCATTGTTTTGTGGTAAAATATTGTCAAGTAATAATCGATACATATTGTATTTCCAAAAAGTATTCTCTACTAGTACTATGTTCTATGTTCTTCTTCGTCTTGCTGTGAGCAAAAAATAACTTTCTTTTTCAACACCTTGCCGCCATGATTACATAGTGATAATTCGTGCCTGTTGAAGTTTGTGAATTTAACATGCTTTGAGCATTGTTATACCGCACTAAGTGGTGAGATTTTCTGATCTATTTATTAAGAACGTCTGGTAATGATTGTAACACCGGCAGTGTTAAAATATATTGGTTATTTTGTTAATAGCGGTCGACGAGTACTGGCCATGCGGTTCACTTGAATCTACCTTGTGCTGTGGTGTATGAGGCCTGTCCTCATCGGCCCGGAAGCCATGCAGTGACCGCATCTATCAGGAAAGCCGGCATCTAATTTATTTTTTGGCATGATCTACTAACCTCAAAACCAACCATGTGTTAAAATCTTTTTTTTGAACTGAATCACGTCAGACATTTTCGTCTAAAGTCTACTACGCATTAAGTTATATTTTTTTTTGGAACAATGTAACAACAAAACTAAAATATATTAATATATTAATAATTAGAGAAAGAAAAATAATGTAACAAGTAATAATTATAGAAAGAGAAATTGTGCAACAAAAATTTAAGATATGTTTTTCATAAAAGTCTGTTTCTGAATGTTCGTTAATTACCTTTTGTGATAGCGAGGCCCTTGCTAAAAACATAAAATATAAGTATATCTAAATAATAATTTTAAAATGATTACGTAAATGACGATACTCAAGTGATATTATGTATTTTGCCAATGTGTATAAGTAAAAATAACATAATGTATTCTTGAAATAAATTATTAACATGAAATTATATTTTATTAATTAACTGCCCTAACTGTAAGTGTGCATGACCAGTCAGCCAATTTTTGTCTCAACTAACCTCACATCAAAACACTTCATTGAGCCTTGGTTCACGAGCTTTCAGTGTTGTCCTACCTTTCACTCTTAACCTAACTGAGTTATAGAGAGAAGTAGTTGATGGCGCAGAACACAGCGTAATGGAACAATGAGCGTAACGGGACACTGCGTAACGGAACAATGAGCATAACGGAACACAGCGTAACGGAACAATGTGCGTAACGGGACACTTTTTCGTGCGTGCAGCCGGCGTTCATCGATTTATTAGACGTCACTTCAAAAAAAAAGAAAAAAAGAAACAGGTTTGAAAGCAGGGGTGCAGCCTGCAGTATATTATTGTTATGGAGGAGGGAGAAGGCTCGTACTGACCCGTGAAGGTGTGGGGCAGCACAGGCAGCACCGGCGTGGGCAGCCCCAGTCCCAGCTGCGCGGTCTTGGAGTTGAGCAGCACGCGCGCCACGGCTAGGTGGTCACCGTGGTCCGCCAGCACCACTAGCAGGTTCAGCAGCAGCTGCTTGCAGTGCTCGTGAACCAGCGGCCGGCTGTGGTCCATGCCCAGGAACAGGATGTGCAGCATCAGCGGCACGTGGATGGACCAGTCCACCTCTACCCCATCCACCACCACGTCCGTCAGCAGCATCACCGCCACGTTGCACCTGGCACAGGTGTTATACCCGCCATTAGCTCTTGTAAATTAGCATCACCACCTTTGCCACCATGTCACACCTGCCATAACCTCACCTAATTTACCACTGCTACGATGCACCTGCTACAACTCTCCATCAACACCTGCATTACCATCACTGCCCCATTGCATCTGCTTTCCTAATTTACCACCATCACCGCATAACTTGTGCATCATTTCGCTCCTATCAACTTTGTAATCTACACATAATGTAGCACACAGTCATAGACTGGTAGCAAAAGAAATTTTAATTACTTTTATGGACTAACATTGAGTAGGGAGTGGAGAAATTAGAAAATTATGAGAGCTTCGGCCATGGGCTTAGGTATTGAATCATGTCGTCTCCCACTGGCTGTGGGCCGGGATGTGCCCTGCGAGCTTCTGGGTTACCGAAGGCTGGGAGTGCGTGGGTGATTTGTGAGCTAACCAAGGGCGACTTGGCAGTGCCATCTCCTACCGACCGCATCCAGCAGGTGGCGAATACACCGTCTTAGTGAAAGTAGTGACTTCACTGGGGTGACTGTGAATAACCTGTATGAAGATCGGTGTGCAGCTGGAAGCAGTTTCATCGGCGAAGGCACCGCAGGGGAACTGTATGTGCTGAAAAAATGCAATGAGTAGACGAACTGCGAGCTGGAACCTGCGGAGCTGCGGAATGCTACGCACACAACGGAATTGAACAGCGTCGAAACTCTGAAGGAAGACAGTCGTGAACTTTGGCAGGGGCCACTATTGGGGCCAGTGGTAGCCTTGAATGGCACGATTATCCGCAGACCCGAGGATTTTGGGTGGACAAGAGGGTCTGAAAGTCTTACCCCCACCCTGGCACGAAAGGTAATTGGCTGTTGACTGGAAGAAGGAAGATCAAAATGGAGCATCGCCGGGCTGGATGGAACCTCGTGCACCCGCAGTTCGAGCCGGTTTACTGGCTCTTTTGCCCACTGCTGAGTGCACTTGTACACTCTGCTATCGGTGCGCTTTGGGCCCGCACGGCACACTGTGCAGGCGAATCAGTGGATTTACCTGCTTGCAGGGCTTGCCTTGCCACCTTCTTTCGCTGTAAATATTGCCAGAACCGAGGCTGTTCCGCAGGCATAGCCGCGGCTCCGGCGCTAGGGGATTGGAATATTTGCAGTAGCACTCAGCTTTTTTTTTTTTACAGGCAGCTGAATGGCAGATGGGAATGTTGACGAGTGTAGTCGCCCACCCCCGGGGGCACATACGCCCCCGGTACCGCAACCCAGGATTGCACAACAAATTTAATTGGGGGCCGAAAGGTTGATTTTTCTGCCCCACCAAACTCTTCTTACTAGGACCCCCTACCCCTTGTCCAGTAGTGCTTGCTTTAGTGCATTTTAGTTGATCACCGCATGACCCGGACCAGGGTTTTCTATGTGTTTATGCAGGTTTTACCTGGGTCATATTAGCTAGCTTTAAGCTAGGATGACCAATGGCAATGGGGCGTCAGCCATGGCGAAAATAGCTGCCATGACTGGCCAATAAACCCCAGTAGCACAAGATGCATGTGTCCTTTTACCGCATGGTTTAAATCTAGCCTGAGTAGAGTGTATAGACTTTAAGCCTGTGACACACTTAGGTCCTTTATCTTGGACCCTTCCTGCACACACTATTGATTTAACTTAGGCTAGGAAAAAAAAAATTCTACCATTTCATGCAGTGATTCTAAGAAATCATGTCAAAACAAAACCAGGAGATGTAGACTAGAATTAAACCTGGTTTCTCCCCAATACAATCTACTGTTTAACCACTGTGTCACCTCGCTTGGTGATAGCGAATTGTTCCCTACACAAATCTGAAGTCTAAATATTGAGGGAAAAAATGAAATTTTCTGTGTGCCTCATCAATACCCAACAACAGGCATGTAAAACCTTAGCATGCACTACTACAAGAACCTCTAGTGCCTAACACAAAAAATAATAAAGAAAAATAAATTTAAAATAATTGAGCCGCTACTTGGTAACAAGGGATAATAGAACACCATTAAAAATCAATACTTTATACATCACACTTACCTGTGGAAGTTGCTGATGGGTTGGGATGTGTCCGGCAGGAACATGGTGAGTGGAGCAAAGTAGCCTCCGTACTCGGGCATTGGCAGAGGGTGAGGCTGGGGGATGTCGAACTTGTCGATGCCAGTCCGCGAGCAGTAATCATCCTCCACAACTTGTAGCTAAAACCCCGATGCACAAACAACCTTCCTTACTCAACACCAACATGACAACATAAATTGTGCAATGTGATAAATTACAAAGGTAGGATTTAACATTGCATGGTTCTTTACAAAGAGGCTTAAGGGGATAGTATCCTAAATTATTTTACTTATAATATTTTGTGTGGCTGCAAATAATTTTAAATAAATTCATAGCATTTAAATGTTTTTAAAAGTTTTTTTCCCTACTAATTAAAGTGCCTATCTAATGTTTTTTTTATGTACTTAAAGCCAAGTTTTCATTCAGTCCTGGCATGAAACAGTGGCTTGAAACCATGTGGTATACAGTTTTGGATGAGCTTTCATTAGTAGCCTTCATCTTAATATTCTTTATTTTTAGCATATAATCTGTAAATCAATAAAATTTATGTTTCCAAAACCTTGAAAAACTCAGATTACTATGGTTTAGGAATAACCTAATTTATATCAATTTAATGAATGATATACTACAAAGAAAGTGTTTTAAGGCAAAGGCTATGTACAGGCGATTAATCCACATCTGTATACCCTAACATATGATTTAATGCTCTCAGTGCACGCTAGGACTGACATAAAAATTTGCCTTCAAGAAAACCATCAAATAAGGACTTGTTTATTAGAAGAAAAAAAAACTTTTATAAACATTTGATTTTGGTTATATTCTGAATTTATTTAAAATCATGTGCAAAAACACAAAATATTAGAAGCAAAATAATTCAGGTGAATAGACATTCAAGATTAATGTGGACCCCAAAACATTTGGATACAGACTCTGTCGTTCTTTTAAATTAGACCAAAAGGCTGGGATCAAAGCTGCAACCCTAGTCACATCCATGTGACGCATCCAACATTATGGCTAATGAGGAAACCATGTTGCGTAGTGCATTTTAGTTAACCTGAATGAATTGGAAACATTATCTGATAGTTATTTCTGACAATTGTATAAAATATAGTACCGTATGTCTTGCACCTGTTATGACCACTTAATAGGGTCAAAACAAAATATTTTGCTAGTGGGGGAAAACATGACAGATGTTGCCATAAGTTTATGAGATTTCTCATTTTCCTTTACACATTCATCCCGTCAATGCACCATTCTCGTAACTTCTCATAGTCTATAATGACTCTCGGCCCCATGTTTGAGACTTTTGCCACTTGTGAGTCTATGACACATGGTATTAATCCAAATGGAACACTGCTTTGGTATTCTAGAATAATTTGAGTCGGGTTGTGTGCAACAAAATCATCTGTAATAGAAGTCGAGTGATCTACATTACTTGGATTTACCAAAATGCTTGCAAAATTGTGTAAAAATGCTACCCAAATAATGACTGTACTTCAATCAAATAAATAATGCAGAATTTTATTTCTGATGAATAAAAAAATTCCAAGATCTAAAAATATGTGCTTAATTAAGAAGATGCACATGGCTGGCTAGTGCTTGTGTGTGTTTTGTGTTAAGCATGGTCTCATACCACCACACAACCCATACTTACATATCAGAGCAAGCAGCTTCATACTTTAAGCATTCTCGACTGAAAGAAAACATATTAAAAGAATGGACATGTATTCAGCTGTAACTCACAGTATAAAATAAATAAATAAATAAATAAATATATATATATATATATATATATATATATATATATATATATATATATATATCTAGCATGTTTCAGATATGGGCCTACAAAAGTAAATTTTATAGCTGTTGAAAACACAGAAAATGACTTGCAACGAGTGTTCACGATGCAATTAGTCAGCAAAGTAGAGTCCCACTAATCCGGACTAGATGGGACCAAACCCTCTCCGGATCACTGATAATCAGGATTAAACTGATTTCAACTATAAATGCACGTAATACAACTTTAAGATGAACAAAAGTCTAATGATTTTTTTTCTTCGAAAATACAACTTTTCCTACAGTTTAATTTTCGTTTTAATAGTAGGTATTGCATGTGTAGACCTATATAAAAACCTACGAACTGATGAAGGCATGGGCGAAAATCTGTTGAATTTTCCGAAGGAAGTCTGTGGGATACAGTTTATCATTCCAATTTCAAGTAATTTTGCATGCGCAAGTGGACCCCCTCTGAGAGAGGCATTTTTATTCCAGGCTCCCCTGCCCCCCCTCTCCGTAGGGATCTACGCCTATGGATGTAGGATTAACAAAAAACTGTCTGCATTTATCGGGTGTCCGGACGAAAGGGACCCGGATTAGCGGGACTCGTACTTGAAACCAGAAGTATATAGGTGACTTTTAACATGTGAAATCCACATGAATGTAGCTAGATGAAGAATGAAGGAGCAGCAGCCGGAAGGAACGCACCTCCGGCTCGGTGGTGGGCGTGGATAGGTCGTCGGACAGCACGGGCGGTCCGCTGGCGGTGCGGGTCTTCTCGGCATGGGACGGCGTGAAGCCGGACAGCGCCCGCAGTGCCGAGTCCGACTTGGAGGAGGTGCTGCAACACCGAGGACCAAGTGGGTCTCGCGCGCGCTTCCCGAGGCTACCGACAGACTCGGCTTCTTCCAGTCAGGGTCGTCGACAAGGGGGAACCCACAGCCTGGGTACCAGACAACCCTAGTTATGTTTACAGAGTTTGTCTTACAAATCGAAATGCCAGTCTGAAGAGTGTAGGTTAACGAAAATACAATATATTTTGAAAAGTTATAAAATATAAACAGAGCTTAGTATATTAGAGTTGTGCATACACAGAGATAGTCTGAATTCAACCAACAAACTTTGGCCGCAGGTTCATCACAACAAAAAAAGTTGTAAAATTGTACATGACTTGTGGTGTAACATGGCTTCCCAAGGCTGGTGTACTCCGCCTTTGAAGATGGAGTTGAAAAACATTTATATTGTAAATGATAGAGAAAATATTTAAGATTAACACCGAGCATCTGGAATATGTTTAATTGAACAAAGTTTTACAACCACCACACATTTTGTCACTGTCACAAAAGTATGTGAAACATATTAATTAATTTTGCAGCAGCGACAAAATTTATGGTGGTTGTATAGCTAAACTTCTGACTTTTTTATAACCAAGAAGAAACAACTGGAAAGGGTAACGAGCAAACACGAGCTCTTTCAATGGCACAACCTCCTGCAATATAAACAGTTATTTCAGTGACAGGTTATTCTGTAGAAAGAGATTGTGAAGAGAGTGCTTTACCATTTAGCATGCATTAGCTCGGCCAAGAAAGCACCTCCAGGTTAATTACACATAACGAGAACCATGAACGTTGTGCTTGTAATGCCTTTAAGCAAGTCTAAAATGCACCATTTTCCTGCCAAAAAGATTCACAAATTCACAAATTGTATTAATTAAAATAACACACACATGAGCTAATTAATGGCTGAAGACTTTCAAGTCATTAGCCGCTAAATTAAGAGGACTAATTAGAAAACGACAGGTGCCACACTCGAGTCAACAGTTATTTCAGGTCGAAAAATTTTTGTATCTTTCACTGTTTAGACATAAAACACAATTAAAGGTAAAGTCTAAAGTTTGTAGTGATTGGCAGCAATAATTCATTAACTTCCCCTGTGAAGTCATTGAAGCTTATTATTTGAAGAAAGTTTACTACTAGCAGTAGAAGGTGCAGGAGGGGGGAGGGGGTTCTGGATATACCTATGCACAACATAGACCAAAGGGACATTTGTGCCAAAAGAGTATGCCTACCATGACAAACCAAACCAGGTTGCAAGGCAATACATCATACCCCCACTCCTTGAGGTCATCTCCCACCTCGAGAAGGACGAGTTTGTATGGACGCTGTGGTTGGTCGAGACTAGTGTGGTATGCAGAAAAGTGCAGATAAAATGGTGAGTGGAGGAAGAAGAGCCACGGATCCTGCTCCGCCGGAGTCCAGGTGTCAAAGTCATCGTCCAGCTTCAGTGGTCCAGTCCAAGCCTCCAGTAGACTTATTTTTTAGCTTCAACATGTGTGGTCCTCTGCCCCCCCTCCCCCCTAGGTGCAGCTCCAAGGTTAGCAGGTGATCTGTGCGAGCCCCCTCTCTGGTGTCCAGTAATCTTGCCGTGCCGCAGCTATGGCCGGCATAGGGAGTCTCTTGCTCTCTATACAATATCATAGGATACGTGAATTTTTTAAATTATTTCATTGAAATTAAAATAACAGTAATTAACCCAATGAAAGAACACACAGGAGAAGATTTATTGTACCATGATTTTTTTTCGCAATTTGCAATTGGGCAGAGTAATTTACACAAGATCATTTTTTACATTATCTGCTTAGAGTAGGAAATTAAAGCTGTAATATTTTTTTATACTACGTCTTAAAATGCGCTAGGCCGAGATTTGAACTGACTAGAGTATTTAATAATTTTCATAACTTTCAGCACAAATCCACGAAGGAAATGTTTTTTTTTAATGTTGGCACTAAACTGAGAGAAAATAAACAATTTTTTTACTTTGCCTGCTTGATGAAAGGACGGGAGACGACTGTAGAAACTACATTAATTTTTAAAGTATATATTCAAATATTTATTATTTATATATTTTCTTACCATGCATGCCTGATGCAGGATCGAGAAAAAATAGCTAACTGTGTTGCCTGAGGTTGAGTCGTAGAATGCACGAGGGATCGAATCTCTATCCTTCACCTTTCGTCCGGAGAGGAAGCCAGCCGCACCACAGCGACTTCCTAGTGCCGAAAGAGAAATGAAACAATTTACCTCCGCCTCTTGCGCAGCGCCACCCGGGAGTCGAGATTGGAAGATTCAACGTGAACTTGTACACCGCATGAAGGCTCGAATCCCTCTCCCCCTTTCCTATCCAGCCGATACTCAGCGAATTCCAAAAAGGAAACAAAATGAATTTCACTTTCCTAGGTAACCAGTTGTCGATGCAGTATGATGCCAGAAAACAGTACACGAGAGAGAGAGAGAGAGAGAGAGAGAGAGAGAGAGAGAGAGAGAGAGAGAGAGAGAGAGAGAGAGAGAGAGTGAGAGTGAGTGAGAGTGTGAGAATGTGTGAGAGTGAAAGTGAGAGAGTGAAAGTGAGAAAGTGAGAGAGAGAGAGAGAGAGAGAGAGAGAGTGAGTGTGTGTGTGTGTGCGCGCGCGCGTGTGCTTGCGATGTTTGCAACGACGCCTTGCAAAAATGTGAAATACTTGCATCCAGAAGCAATATTGATATACAAACAGTTTTAGTTAGGAAATTTGTTGAAAAATCAACCACAGAAAACAAATGTGTATTTATACATATGGCGAAATAAAATCGAGTAAGTGCGAGGTTGCACATGATTCGTTCGCCTCCGCAGCTAATCCCAATGCATTATAGCAAAACATTGTAAGGAAAATTAAGGGCGCCGTCTGGACGATGGAAGGAAGCCACTGTAGACATTTACCTCTATATCTCTCCTTTAGAAAGTACTTGAGATTTTCAATTTTTGTTTGGGCAGGAAAGGAATAAAAAGAACACTCGACGTCGGTCTGGTGGATTTAAGTTGTCTCATACCCACCTTGACACTTTTGCGACCCCGCCAATATCACGAAAATGGCTCTTTTCAGCCTATGTTTTTGTGCAGTAAAAATCGTCAGAATTTAAGGAACTCACCAGTCAGACGCGCCCTAGACCTTCTTGCATTGATTCCTGCATTTAAACAGGCATGTCACCGCGGAAAATCTTCTGAGGCACTAATAAAGGTAAACGTATGCACGGGCGAAACTGCTAGCCACCTCGTGGCGCCCTCTGTAGCTGTAACGGCAGCCGGCTGCTATCTCTTCCGCCGCGAAGGCAGGGTGCGTAGGAGGGGGGTGGGGAGGTGGGTGCGGGCCGAAGCCTTGCCTACTCAGGGCGATAGAGGCCCTTCTCCTCCTCCTCTTCCCCCTGTCGATCATAAAATATTTACTTGATTATAGTTTTAATATAAATTTTAATAAATACGCATTTACATTCTTGGTTCGAACCTGGTGAGGGCAAAAATAAATTGCGAGAAACCACTAGAAGACTTTTCATACTCTGTTAGTTTACTTTTGAAGAATAGCTTAGGGTACATGTTAGCTTTCTCTATTGTTCTTTCAGTTATTCCTTCATCAATTTAATTGTGATTACAAAAAAAAATTCGTTGGTTTTATTAGAAATGAGACTTTTGCGATTTTTCAAACGAGAGAAATTTTACACAGAATTTTTTCCATGTTTTTACATTTTGTTAACAAATTCTATAAGTACAAATGATGAGAGAAAACTGGTTGTTTATGAGGTAAAATTAAACACATTAGCACAATATTATTATACTGTAAGTTAGGACCCATTAAAATATAAAATAAAGCTTTGATCCGTGTGTAGTCGAGTGACCTTCAGAATATGCTTCTACTAAGTGATTACTGAGCTTGCCCGCAAGTGTTTACCATAAAACCTTAAGCCTATGTGTATCATCAAGTAGATTTGTAAAATTACAAACAGTATCTTGTTTTTCGTCAGAAAATCATTCGAGAATTACTGATGAAAGGTGCTGTTATTTGGCCTAAAATTCTTAAAGTTAATTTAAGAATGCAAAATATTTTTTTAAGGATAGAGCATGTAATTTCAATTCCAAGTTGAATTTTTAGAATTGACATAGTTGGTCTTATTTTCAGGACACAATTTGTACCACCTGAAATATATTTTACTCACACTACTACAGCAAACCTCTCTGAAACAAGGTAGGCCTGCGTTTTTGTGATTCATAGACATGTGTATAAAGATAATAAATAATTACACTGAACAATTAATTTTATTTCAGAACTAGAAATGGCAATGAATCAGAAGCTGAAAGTAATCGAGAAACATTCTATAGAGAAGCAAACTATGGTTCTGTAGTTGTTCCAGATTCAAGAGATCTTGTTGAAGGGTGAGAAACTAAATCAACACTACAGCTTAAAATTATTTTCAATATTTTCTTAATTTTACTTATATTGGCATGTAGAACTGTGAACACACCGCATTTTATGAAAACGCAGTCTTATGTCAGAAGTTGGCAAGAGGTAGCAAGAAATCTCGTTTAGGATATCTGGGCGAGTTGGTATTTTATCAATCAATTCAGCAAGTGTGTAACATTATTTAGTTCAATATAAATATATGTATTTTATTCCATACGTCGTAATAAATATAACAAAATGGAAGGCATTTTATATGAAACTGTACATAATTCATTTTTCAAGTGTCAGCATATGGTATTTAAAGAAGAAAAATTCTTAATAAGTTTAATAGTATTGTATTACTTTTCTAAATGTAATTATGTATTGAAATGTTACTTTTGGAAATAATTTAATGGCATACATATCTTAGCCTTTTAATTAAGTTATTAATTTTATTTTCAGAGAAAACTTAGTTTCTCTTACAATTCTTCAACCAGTACCACCTGATGACAAAATTCCTCCACAGAGTTCGTCAACACACCACCCAGACATAGGCCTATCACCCAATAGGTATGACTATCTTGTAATTTAGCTCGTTAAATTACTGCACAATTTTCTTACTAGTAATTTAATGAGGTATTATTGTACTCTTAAACAGGTCGTTCATTTACTTTTCAGAGTTACAATCATTTCTGATCAAAGTGACTGTCACAAAAAAGTTAAACAATATAATATTATCATACAAACACAAGCAAGTTCATCGTGGAAGAACAGTAATTAAATACCCTCAAGAAATCTCTCTGAGCTCTATGGCTGAGATTATTATGATGTAAGTGGTATGGAACCTCTTGACCAAATTTCTGTTGAAAATTATAAATTACAAATTAATTATGATTATTTTCCCAGTTCTTTTGTAAAAGAACATTCTCTGACTGGGTGAAGAATATTTGATGTCAACCATTTATTTAATGAAATAACAAGAATGAGCAGGCATAACAAGGCATTAGATTGTTCGTTTGAAAATATTAAATTGATTAACGAACAAAGAAAAGGTATGGAGAGTGTGTATCATTTCCAGTGTTCCATGTGTGGTGTGAAAGATAAATTAGTCTCGGACAATCCAAACAAGAAGTGTATGGACATTAACAATGCTTGGGTCAGTATGCTACTAACAGGACAATCTTTTACCCAAATGAAAGAAATTACATCATCCCTAGACATGCCTTGCTGTTCTAAAGATAAATATTACAAATGTGAAAGGCAACTACAGTCTGTTATACATGACGTAGCATGGCTTCAAATGGGAGAAGCAGCGAAAGAAGAAGCTCGCCTAGCAGTGGCTGCAGGCTCCGTAGATGCAGAAGGGATTCCCCTTATTACTGTAATAACTTATGGAGCTTGGTGTAAACGATCATATGGAAATTACAATGCAATGTCGGGAGTGGTAAGTCTTTTGCATTATCAATCATTTATACTGTTTACATATCATCAATAGTCAATCCACTAAATATTTGACTGTGTGTATATATTTTTTTCCAGGCTTGCATCATTGGTGCTCTAACAAACAAAGTAATTTTTATTAGTGTTAGAAATTCATACTGCTGCATCTGTACCCGTGCGGAGTCAAAGGATATACCTGTCAGTGATCATGTTTGCTATAAAAACTGGAACAAATCTGCTACAGCAATGGAATCGGATATAATTGTTGGGTTTAAGTGTAGTGTTGCAATGCATGGCGTTAAATATCACCAGCTGATCGGCAAGAACCTACAAGAAACACTTCTTGATTATTTTTTGCTAACACATTTTCCTTTCAGATATTTTATTTTAAATTTGTGTGTGTGTTTAACTATTGTCACTACATACATCTTTAAAAATAGATAACAAAAACAATTTTATGGTAGTTATTGAAAGAGTTATAATACATAATGTATTTGTATTATAGGAGATGGTGATAGCAGCGTAATGCGCCAGCTGGAGAAAGCGAAACCTTACGAACATACGTTCGTAATACAAAAAATAGAGTGTGTAAATCACATTCTCAGGAATTACCTCAGATGATTACGCTATATTGCTACGAAGACTAAAAATACATTTGGAAATGTTCCCATAGTGATTAGGAAAGCATTGTGAAGCAGGCTACTACCGTACTACGTCTTCGTTATGCCATCACGTGTGCAATTAAATACAGAAAAGGTGAGAGAGGAATAACTGAACAAGAACGTGTAAAGGAATTACGGAGTGATATTCACAATGGATCATTTCATGTATTCGGGGACCATTCAAAGTGCAGTGAACGAGAATACTATTGTGATGGTTCTAGAAGCACAGAAGAGAATACAGTTACAAGTATGAAAAGTATGGGCATGTGGGATGAAATAATGTCAGCAAATAATCTGGTAGTTCATCATGCAGAAAGTCTCTTGAAAAACATGACAAAAAATAGAGCTGAGTCTTTTAATAATACTGTTGCAAAGTTTGTTATTTGTAAAAGAGTCAACTTTTCTCTCCGTGGTGGATACCTTACCAGAAATGAACTTTCCGTGATTTCGTGCAATGCAGATTGTAACGAACAAGCCGAAATTCACAAAAAATTCACAAATCACAGTCCTGGTGAATATTCAAAAAAATATTTAAAAGCAAAAAAAAAATTCTGCTGAAAAAAAAAAAGGCGCTTGGAAAACCCCACAAAGAATACTAAAAAGAAAATTAACTTTTCAGAAGACTCACATTATGGCAATGTTTCTCAGATACCAGACATGAATCCTGAAGAATATGAAAAGAAAAAAGAAGAATTGTTGAGAGGACTTCAGTGTGACAGCAAAAAAATTCAGGATATCCAGTCATCAACCACTGGACAAAGGCACTGTACCTTGTGGAAATGTGAAAGAGCAAAGAGTATGACAGCTTCAAATTTCGGAAAAAATATGTCGAATGAGAGAAACAACACCACACTCTAAAACAGTTCAATCTATTTTATAGTCAACCTTCTCTGGAAACAAAGCAACTAAATATGGAATTGAGAACGAACCTCATGCAGTCACTCAGCTGGAACAGGATCTGGGCTTAGTCATAATTCCTTCAGGACTTTTCATTGACGAAAATATGCAATTTCTAGCAGCATCACCTGATGGGCTCATTGGTAGTGATGGCATCATTGAAATCAAATTCCCTGCAACTGCCAAGACTATGCTTCCTGAAACGGCAATTCTGGAGAAAAAAAATTAATTTTTGTGAACTGAAGGATGGAAAAATGCATCTCAAGATCGGTAATATGTACATGTACCAAATTCAGGGACAACTTCATATTGCAGGTCGCAAATTCTGCCTTTTTGTCGTTTCGACTCCAAAAGGAATGCTTTTTCAGAAAATCACAAAAGATGACCATTTCTGGAAAAGTTTAATGGAAGAAAATACAGTTCTACATGAATTCATTACTGCCAGAGTTGGTGGACCCAAGATTAACCCGCAATCTTCTCATAAGAGAGAACCTAAGTAAATAATAGGTAGCAATTTTGTTCAGTATCGTCTGTGGACTATGTAAGAAGAACAATATTAAAAATTATATTATAAGTATATTTATAAATAACATATTATATATTTAAGAAGGAAACTAAAACAATATGGAATTTCTTTCCATAACGGTGACAATGAGTTAACTCATTCATAAGCAGAGGGATTGTAATGGGTTGAAAGGATTTATGATATTTACAAACAAGTTTTTGAAGATGTTATCAAGCTCGCTGCTCAACCTTACATTTTATTTGTCAGAACCACACTAACGTGTCATGATGTAGTCCTTCAATGAAGATATTTAGAAAACACGGCGGTTTAATTTCAACTTAAATATTGGGTTTTACTATGTACTTTTTATAGGACTAGTATTTATACAGGTAATATGCCAAGTGCCATTTTGATTGGTAAATGATGTTTAACAAGAAAACAACATCACATTGTAATCAACCATCAATGTAAAGTAGTGTCCAGACATGTATTTTTAAGTCAGTAATTCAGACAGAATTATTTTTTACCTATGCAGTCACATTTGCCTGTGTGACATACACAATAACTTAGTGTTAACACGTTACTATCAACCACTAAAATAAGTATTTTGCTATATCGCTACACTAAACATATATGCAATTGGCACGCCGCGCCGGCTACGGTAAACTAAAAGACGCAGAGTGATTCAGACACATGCGAGGCGGCAGGGCGGCTCTTATCTGGCCAGTAGTGTCGGCGGGGGAGGAGGGTGGGGCAGTGAGAAGGAGGAGATAAGAGTAGTTCCGAATGTCGCCACTCAGCTCCGAGCAAGAACGACATGCTATGTACGCGGTCACGCGTTTACTCTCTATCCAGACGGCGCCCTTAAGTGGTGTATATGCACAAGGCAAAAAATAATAGGTATAACAATTGCGTATTTTGAGCGACGATCCCACACCAAAGACACCGAAACCCGTCAGGTCAGCTGTTCCAAAACTACGAGAAAAGTTATACAAAAAATAATACATGCAGTCTAGACAATATAAATACTATAAAAAAAAACCTCAACTAGAAAAATGACACTCCAAAACCCTACACAAACCTGCAGACAACTCGGGAAACGAACTAATGTAACCGCGTCGAAGGCGAAGATATCACAGACCCATCTGTCGACGCTGCAGTCGCCATCATCACGGAGCAGTTACCTACTGTAGCATACTGCTCCCTGATAGGCGAATGCAACGTCGACCGATATGTGGGTGATATCTTCGCCTTCGACGCGGCTACAACCCACAAGCCACGTAGCTTCAGACAACGTTTCCGTATTTTTTGTTTTTAAACTGTATCATTAGTCACGAAACGCATGGTACAGATTCTTGAAAGCACTCAAGGGCCCTGCATTACACCTTTATCTTCATTTCTCCGTCATCAAAAGTTACGGTTACCCCTCAAATATCATAGTTGTCCTATGTACGAGAAGACTGCGCGCCAGTTCAGAGGAGATACCATGCTAAAAGCACCAGCGAGCGTCACACTTATCATCCCGCCTCACTTTTTAAACCCCACAGTTAAAATAAAATACATTCAAAGATTGTAAACGTTGCCGTGGCCATAGGTAACTGTAAACTTAATCTGCGTGCATCGCATAATTTGTGAGGTTTCCAATGAATTTTATTACACTTGTTTCTTTCGTCCTACTATCTTGGTAAAATCAGGCATCACAAAATTTTCCGAAACTAACCCTCACCCCTTTCCAACACACTCGCGATGGCCCTTTTTCTTATTGGTAAATTTGGGTAGTGTATACTCCAGACAGCGTTCCTCGTGGAATATATCACAAGGAACATATTAAAGGCGTTAAATAAAGGTAGCTATATTCTCAGCCAGAGTTTGCACGTGGAATTAAACACAGTTTATTTCCCCGCCAGATTAAAAACAAATTTATCACGCTCTATATAACACGCGCGCTATAAAATATCCAATTCCAACCTGCATCCACGGAGAATAACGCCGTTTAGCGTTGCAGCATTATAAAATACAAGTTTTTACTGCCGCACAAAGCAGTAAAGCACCGCAAAGATGGTTTTAGTTTCAGAAACAATGAATATTGTTTCGGCAGTTGTTCGCTTTCAGTTCTCAGACAGCCAGATTTAACAATGTTGTTCCAAAGCGAACTGCAATCTCATTACCCCTCTCTGTTACACAATTTCGTGATATTTATGACGAAAGCTTATTTTGGATTGCTGCCCGTACAATACTGACAAAGTTTTGTCTATCACCAATATTGACATTTGAAACTTTCCTTTTCAATTCACCTATTTAACTGTGAACATGTTACACTATTATGATGCATTTATCTTAAAGAGGTATTTAAGTTAAATATTTCCAATAATTCTCTTAAAAATATACTCGGTTTGAGAGTGAATTTTTGATGTGTGAACATCTTAGCTCTCGGTATACGGCATTTGGTAGGAGTAACTTCGTAAATGTAACGGAAATGTGCAACCACGGTGCTGCCGTCTGTGGCGGATGACGCGAACTGAAGTTCATAGCGACAACGGGAAACTTTCTAGTATTAACTTTTTAATGGATTTAAACAAGATAGGCAATAATTTAATAAAACTTCTTGTCGAAAAACTGGTGTTTAGTATTTTTTCAAAACATTTTCTCTTTCACCGGAGCCATTTCATTAAATAGTTTTGAACTTTCGCTCTGCAAATCGAATGATTCGATAGACGACACAGCTGCTATTGCGGCTAATTCTAGCGGCGGGTGCGGAAAATACGTGAGTTACGCGTTAAGAAATGTAGTTGAAAACACAATTTTCGTATATTTATCACGCACGGCATTATTTTACAGATTTCTACGTTTAATTTCGTATCCAAGTTTCGCATTATACGTTTATTTGTAACAAGAGAACACATGAATTTGCTCGTTACCGAGGTTATATGTTTACAAAGCACTGGCGAGTACTAAAAGACTCAACTCCCACACACACACACACTCCTACACACCAACACACACAGACAGACACACACACACATATATATATATATATATATTTGCGTATTTTTCAAGACTAATATAATTCTTCCACCCGAGCCGAAAATGTTAATTGCTTGGCTGCAAGACACTTTATATATTTATATGACATATGATATTACTCATTCTGAATCGCAAACCTACTCGCAACAGGACGAAGACCCCTAGGATCTGAATTAAATTGACTGAATGACCATAATTGTGGCCTGGCGGAAGAAGTACGATGCACGCAACAGTAGAGCATGCTAATAGTACGACATTAAAACATTGCTTAGAAGCTCATCCATCTAATCACATGAAAGAGATGTCCAGGGGAGTGTGGGAAAAGTGTTCACGATCATTTACGCCTGTGTGTGAAGTTACGCGAACCCTAGATTCCTCTGAATGCATGGATCATTTCAGACTACCTTTAACAAAACCTATATTTGTACACAGCCACTTGATATACTGTTAACTACGCTCTTTCACTATATGAAAATGTTAATCTCATCTAATTTGTTCAAAATTACATAAATGCTATTCAAAATACATTAACATCAAAACATAAAACAAAAACTATTAATACGAGAAATTAAGATACAACAAATACACAACTAAACTAAAATATACATTATTTTTGTTTATTGGCATTTCAAAAATTTAATGAAATCATCTAAAATAAATACAATACCACGTCCAAATCATTCACTCGCATTCATCTACACAAATTCAAACCTAATTCTCTATGAGCAAAAAAACCTGTAACAAAGCAAGCATGTAGTCTGTAACCAACAAAAAATAAACCTTTCAATTTTGAACAACGCAAAAAAAAAAAAAAATTCACAATGCCATCTTACCAAAATAGCGGAAGGTTGAGGTCAGAGTCCCCAAATACCGTAAATTTGGGAGCGTAGCCCTTAAGGGCTCCGCCTACCTGGTCACACAGACGGTGCGCAGAGCTTCAGGAAAAACAACGCGATTTCAAAACTACTCAAGATATCCGAGTGGGGTATGTTTACGAAAGGCATTTAAGAGTTCGCTGAGGCCCGAAAAGTACTTTTAATTTTGGATCATGTTTTTAAACTGTATTTCTAGAAGAGTTAAAATGGCTAAAACGCATGTTTTCAGAGTAATTTTTAAGCGTAAAACAACCAGTACAGATTATTAAAAGCACTTAAGGGGCTTACATTACACCTTTATCTTCATTTATCGGCCATATAATGTTGCGGTCACCGCTCAAATTTCACAGTTATCCTGTGACGACGAGAAGACTACGCGTCAATTCAGAGCCTTGCGCTTAGAGGCGATACCGCGCTAGAAATACCATCGAGCGTCGCACTTATCATCCCGCCTCACTAACACACATACACCCTTGACGAGGCGGGCCCCTTAAACGAGAGACTTAACACCAGGGGCGTAGCCAGGTTTTTTTTTTAGGGGTTGAATCCCCCCCTCCATTATCACTAAATCTTTAATTAATTTCTTATTTATCACTCAAACAAAATTTCTTATTAAAATTAATAAAATTTTTACCATTAAAATATTTAAATGTAAGTACCGAAAACTGCTAAAATAGCACTATTTTACACCTTAAAATCCAAATTTTCCCGGAGGAGGACCCCTGGATCACCCCGCTTTAATACGGGGGAGCCATGCTTCTTAACACCCCCCATACACAAATCCTGGCTACGCCACTGCTTAACACCCACAGAGTGTAAATCTGAGGGGCGGAACCTTGATGTCATTAAAATAAACATGTATGGATTGTAATAATAAATGGTATGAGTAAAAGTGAATTGCACCGACCCGGTCCTGGCCGGGTCCTCGCCGCTGTGCCGCTTGGTGTGGATGGTGCCCTTCTCGACGGCCAGCTCTGCGCGGCTGCCCTGGTCCTGCGCGCCCGCGCCGCCCGCGCCGTCCGAGTGGCTGGACGTCTTGCGCACGGCGGCGAGGCGGTAGAAGGGCGGCGTCTCCGTGCGCTCGATCAGCCAGCTCAGCGTCTCCACGGTCTGCAGCTCCGCCATCATCTCGTCCAGCAGGCGGTCGGGCCGCGCGCGCGCCAGGTGCACCGCCACGCGCTTCGCCTGCGCACGACCACCACTCCGCTCCTCGCACTCCTGCACTCCTGCACTCCTCCTAGCAGGCAGCATTTATCACCATCTTTGACACCTATTTTTAAAAAAAAAAAAACATGGAAAAGATATAAGAATATTAAACAATTTGACTGTATTTGTTGTATCATGCTTATCATGTGCGCAGTTAATACAGGGAAGCTTGCCGGGATTTGGAATCGAACTGTGGAATTGATCATAACTTTTTTATTTTATTTTTTTATAAAAATACGGACTTCCTAAAAACATTATAATAAATACCATTTCTTTCTAAATATATCGCTTTTCTATACGTATCTCATTCTTGATGTAGCGACACGCCAACGAATGATCACAAATTACTGAACACATTTCCGTAATAATGTGATGTTTTCTTCCTCCGCATGAATTCTGCTCCCGACCGAGCCGTGGTCGAGTCCTTCCCCCGTGTCCCTGCGTCTGCCCCAGTGTTCACCTGCGCACATCTCGGGCTCCATCCGCAGCTCGGCGCCGCGAAATGGAACGAGCCGTGCCTCTTCGGGCGTGTCCTGCTACGTTAACTTGCACGGCGTTCCTTTCCTTACCACATGTTTCAGACAGCTTGCCTTTTCACTTCAAACTGCCTAACGCAAACCACTTGATACGTACATACGTGAAAGTAACCAACAAACCTTCTCGACAACAAAGGGGAGGTACAGGAGGCACAGATTTTTCTCTTCCTAAATAATATAATGCATTACTTTCTCAAAAAAAAAGAAAAAAAAATTGTACTGGAAAATTTTAATTTATCATAACATTAAAATTTTTATATTGATAGCAAAAAAAACCAATGAACTAATCTAATAATTTTTGAAGCACTGCAAAAAAAGTATTCATTAAAATTATTTCCAACAGCTGAATGTAAGTCGTCAAGGAAATACTTGGAACCAAGACTGTGTGCCCCTCTCTTGAATTAGTTCCGAGTACGCCACTCTTAAGCTCGTGTTTGTGTTGGAGTGCATCAGTATAACCTCTCGCGGTTGTTCGGCGATGCATCGAGGATTCCCGCATCATGTTCGCTTGCGCTTGGCTCTAGACGAGAGCAAGAGATCATCACACGGTCACGAAGCAACTACGACAGCGCGACGCCCACAAACTGCGTGTCCCGGTTCCTGCAGCATTTCCCATTCCTCCAACAGTCCACGAACTGTCTCCCAAGTCAAACAGACTCATCTAACTGCGAATCGAACCCATACTTCAAACATATGTTACTAAACGGATACTTCAAATAAAGAGTGTCTGACAGTTTGCACTAAATTGTGGACCTCTGCGCACAGGTGCTCATTTCAGACCGAATAGTCCGAACTGACAGTTTGGACTGAACTGAAGCCTCCCCCAAACACTATCAGTCTCGTGGTTACTGTTGATGTTGGATGTATCGTCGTTTCATCGTCAAACATGGAAGAAATTTGGAAGTGTGTGTGTGGTGTGTGTGGTGTGTGTGGTGTGTGTGGTGTGTGTGGTGTGTGTGGTGTGTGTGGTGTGTGTGTGGTGTGTGTGTGGTGTGTGTGTGGTGTGTGTGTGGTGTGTGTGTGTGGTGTGTGTGTGTGGTGTGTGTGGTGTGTGTGGTGTGTGTGGTGTGTGTGGTGTGTGTGGTGTGTGTGGTGTGTGTGTGGTGTGTGTGTGGTGTGTGTGTGGTGTGTGTGGTGTGTGTGGTGTGTGTGGTGTGTGTGGTGTGTGTGTTGTGTGTGTGTGTGTGTGTGTGTGTGTCTGTATACAGAACCTGGGCGAACGAACTTCGCTCAATGTCTTTTTTGTTGTAAAATCGTGGTTTTTCAGGGAAGACAAAGACAAGCAAAACTTATACTAAATATTATTATTTTTGTTTGAAAAGGGTTAGCACTGTTTCCGAGATAAGAGAAATTAAATATTTTATTTATAAAAAATTGTTATGTATTTATTTATACAAGCTGGAATGTTATTAAAAATGCGTATGGTAAATTATATATTCAATAAAATTAAAATTCCGTAAGCGGGCATACCATAGTAAATAAACTTAGGAAATTGCAACTAATGCCGCTAGATGGCAGTTAATGTTAAATGCGGTCTAGACAATATTGTATTGTTATTTTTTCTGCTCGTCACCAGCTAAGCCCAGCGTGTAACTTTATGTTAGTTATCATGACTTAGTAAGTGTGTTTATTAAGTGATGTACTGTTCCCAAATTGATTATTTACAGTTACCCTTAAATGTGTACTGGAGGATCCAGAAAAAAAGGAGGGGGGGGGGTCCCTTAGCTGCAAGCCCCACTCCCTAAACACAGGATTTATTTTTATGTTCTCCTAATTTCTTATCATAGTTCACCAAACTTACTTAAGTATTGTTACGAACGCAGACAGGACCGTGACGCGCGCCAGGTTCGGAGCGGGCTGTCGGCCCCGCACGGCCACTGACGTCACGCGCCGTCCACTGACGTAAGGCAATCCACGCGTACCTGGCCGGATTACAAGGATTCTCGCTACCCCCTTCCCCTCCGCTCCATCAATGACCCTTTTAGCGACCTGTGAATTCTGCGGGTTTCCCGAAGCCACCGCGCGGAGTGGCACGAATAAACACCGTCTTTCTGGACTTTTCGGACGTCGGGTCAGCGCAAGGTGACGCGACACTTAGGCCCGGTACACACGTGCGGACATTGTCCGCGCGGCGCCGCTGCGGCGCCGCAACGTTGCCGCAGAAACACATTCACACAGTACGGACAAATACCGCACAGTCTGAACGATGCCGACTAACGAGATGGATGTGTACAAACGTAAACGGGTATTCTTTGTGTAATTAGTATACAAATGTTTATTGGATACAACTAGGAAACGTTGGGTGCCGACTCAATGCTCCTGAGAGGCAGATTTGCAACAAGTTTTTTTCTTTGTCATCCTTTTCGTCAAACGATTCGCAAAATTTACGGCACATGTTGATCCACGCACTTCTTTTTTTATTACGGTCATGGTATTCTTCAACGGCTACGTTCCATATCTCTGGATAACTTTTAACTTCTGCGATGAAGAGTTCAACATCTAATATGTCTTCAAATTCACGTGATGCTGCCATCTCACTTTGCGGCAATCGACCGCACGTGTGCACTGCTCGATTGACACCAATGTACTAAGGAACGTAGTTGGACGTGCGGCGCCGCTGCGTTCCTGTGGGATCTACGGACAAAAATGTAAGCAAAGTGGACGTGCAATGGACGTGCGGTGCCTCTGCGGCGCCGCAGCTGAGTGTGCATTATTTATTATCAGTCAAGCCTTCCGAGAACGCATCTCCGGCGCCGCAGCGGCACCGCGCGGACAATATCCGCACGTGTGCACCGGGCCTTACAACCCTCCCTCCCCAAGTCGGTTCCAGAAAGTCTGCCAAGAGTATAAAAGCAGCGACGCCGGCCTCTAGAGTTCCGAGCGAAGAGCGGAGCAGCGGAGAGTCTCCCCCTCGGGGAGTGATACTGGCGATACCCGTGCGATCAGCGAGAGGTGAAGAGGGCAAGTGGCCCCCTTGCTGAGCGAACCGGACCTATTGGGAGGGGATACCTGCGAGAAGGCCTGGCGAGCAAGTCTGGCGATAGTTGGGGACTGTGCTGCGGCGTGGGCGAGTGTGCGAAGGAAGCGGACAGAGGCGGACAGAAGAGCGAGCCACTGTCAAGCCAAGCTCCAGTGGAAAGTGTTACTATTTCAATGACCAGTAAGAGTAATTGCTGTGGACAGAAATCTTGAGTGGAGTAATTAAATTTGTGGTGTAGACATTAGTAATAAATAAAACTGAACCAATTAATTGGGCTATCTCTTACGAATCCAGTTTTCTCCCCACATACTCGTAACAGTATTATTTTACTGCAGTGCTATAAAAACAGGACTTTTTGAAATATGAATAAAATGTACTAAATATTTCAATTCTAATGTACTAAAATTGTATTAGAAAATTTAATTTGGCCCTCCCCTGACCTTCATTCTGGATCCGTACTTGTGTGTGTGGTACCGAGAAAATGTAAGGTACTTTGGTATACATTCTAATGACAATATGATAATTTGTGAAGATTGCCTTCGTTTTAAATAAAAACAAACACACACACACACACACACACACATTGGTGCGTGGCCACTACGCTCGTCAAAAGTGAGACTTCACACATGAGAGGGAGAGGAAAATTCTACGGTAATCTAATATTTGAAACACTCGTAATCATTCGTTGAAGTAGATTTTTACTGGGGTCTATGTCTTCAATGGAAACTAAGAATAAATCAATGGGTTTAATGACAGCTAAAAATATGATTAATAACCCTATTGGAATGGAAATGTCTAAACACATTGTCATAATTTTAATGCTAAAACCGGATACAACCTCAGATTTTAGAGTTTAGAGTTACGAAATACGAGTTGCGAAAGTATGCGAAAGCAGGCAAAAGTATGAGTGTATGAGAAAGTATGTAAACGTTTACAGAAGTATTTAAAAGAATGTAAAATCACACGCTGTTGTTGATATCAGTAACGCCGCGCCATCTAGCAATCACTCACCGGCTATCTCTCTTTCTTTATTTCCCCCCCACCATGACAGCGTTAGAAAGTAACGCAAACGTTAAACGTGAGAATCTCGTATAAGAAGTATAACTTAAAAAACATTTACAAGATTAATTGTAATGATACTTAAAAATAACTGACTTGATAAGTTTCAAACAATAATTTTGCGAGTATCCTATATCAGTAGGCTACAATCACCAACGAGAAAAAAAACCAAAATGGTTAGTCAGGTATACAATTATTAGTCCTCGCAGTATTAACTTGACATTAAAATTTTAAAAAAAAACAGGGGTTCGATTTCATAACAATGTAAAACATTTTTGATAAGTTGAAAATCTAGATAAAAAATTTATATCTATGAAGTGCATCATTAATCCTCTTTTCTTACGAATAAAAGTACAAAAAAAAAAGCATTCAATATAATGATAAACTCGACAAAGAGAAATTACATACTTATGAGGGTAAATTAACTTGGCAAATCTTTAACACGCTTATAAACGAGATCGGCGGAAAAAAATTATATTATATATATAGGCTATATATAGGCTATATATCCTTACTAATATTATAAATGCGAAAGTAACTCTGTCTGTCTGTCTGTCTGTCTGTCTGTCTGTCTGTTTGTTACCTTTTCCCGACTGAACGGCTGAACGGATCGTAATGAAATTTGGCAAGGAGATAGATTATATCCTGGGGATGGACATAGGCTATCTTTTGTCTAAAAAAATAAATTTTAAACGGGTTAAAAAAATATAAATCTTAATTCTATGTAATGTGTGTCATAGATATAAAAACTGTTAGGGTCATTCCTCTATGTCTGCCGAGCAATAGCTTTCAAGCCATTACGTTACGTTTTGCTATTGTAGGAACTAAGTAGAGAGTAAGAAAAAAATAAAGATATTGACAGTTTGTAGTGTCGTCATATTTGTTTCAATTTTCAATACCGTTTTTGTATATTACAATTTAAATTGCAGAAAAAAATAATGTTTCATAGACACATAAATAGTGAGTGTGTGTCATTGAGGTTTCGCCACGTCAATTTTCTCCTTGGGGCGAACCCGTCCGCTTAATTAAATAAACAGCTTTTATCGTTGAATGATTTCATGATTTATTTCATGAAAATCTGCTCCCATAAAAAAGTTAGTTTTATAGACATTCAATAGGTGTCTCACTCTCTCTGAAGATCAATCTATGAATCGTTACAAATTTATTTCCTTTATTTTTTTAGTTTGATTTGATACAATATGATTTCACTAAAATTCAATTTCTACCCATTCCTATTTTCATTTCCACATTACGAAGTTTCACTTCTTCCACGCGGAGGGACTCCACGCAATATTTTTGCATGCAATTAAAAACTATTTTTTAATGATGCCAAAAAAGTATAACTTCTCATGCGCGTACCTAAGTACAAGCACCCACTTTTTAAATTTAATTTCTTCTATATATATTTTTTCTCCCTACCTAGGAAACTCATAATTCTTTTAAATTTCACGTGTATGTTTTCAATGTCATTCGGGTTGTACAATTTTTTTGTCAAATTGGTAATTATTTATACTTTGTTTCATTTTGGAAACATACGTATTTTAGGTATTATGACAAATAAAAAAAATTAGTTTCACTAACATTCTTAGGTTTTTATTGTGTGGATAGTTTCAAGTTTAATATTATGTAGGTACATAAATTCTTAAAATTATAATTTTTTTTCGAAATTTATTCATCCTATTTGTCAATATTGATATTTTTTTTACAGTACCTACTTATTTGCAAGGAGTTTGGTTTAGTGTTTATAATTAATTTATCTGCTGAGCGTCAAGAGTCTTAGGGATGCTGAGACCGAAGACCAGAAATATTTATCAATAATGTAATATATTGTTGAAAAATTTGAATTTTACTATTTCAGGAAAGTTGATTTTTTTTTATTAATTAGAATAGTTACGTGTAATTGCCATCTTCCTTTATTTCATATTAAACATTATGTTTGGTTGAGTGTGAGATAATTTTATTTATGTATGTTTTAATTTCATTAAATTTCTTATATCTATATATTCTTACCTACCTACTTCTATTAAATTTCAGGTGGATGTTAACATTGTCATTCCAGTTGTATAAATTTTTTTGTCAAATTAGTTGTTATTATACTTTTTGTTTCATTTTGGACTATGTTTTTTTTTTCCTTTTTTTTTCCCCCCTTTTTCTTAATTCAAAGATTTGGTGTGTATACAGAGAGTGATATCTCTATTAATTTCTATACACCTTTGGATAAGCGGAATATTGCCACCACAGTTTTACATTTATAAACAAATCCTACAAATGTTTTAAACATTATGACTAATAAATAACAGTTTCACAAACATCCTTCGTTTTTTTTTTGGTGTGTATAGTTTGAAGTTTAATATTATGTATGTACGTAAATTCTTAAACATACAGTTATTTATTAATTTTTTTAGATAATTATTCATAGGTAGATAATAAGCTTTCTATTTGTCAATATTGTTATTATGGTAGATAGGAGTACAGTAAATGCCTACATTCTTATATTCCTTTATATCTCTTTCGATTTGGAGTGTTTCCGAGCCATTCGGGGTCCTCAACGTTACCCCCCCCCCCCTCCCCCCAGGTGGTTAAAGACCCCAAATTTCGAAAGTTTAAAAAATTTTAAAAATCTATCTCTTTCGATTTTAAGTGTTTTCGAGCCATTCAGGGTACTCGAACCCCCCGCCCCCCTCTGGGAACAAAGCCCCAAAATTTCGACAATTTCAGGAATTTCAAAATTCTATTCTTTCGAGATGGAGTGTTCCAAACCATTCGAGGTCCTGAACATCCACTTTCCGCAAAAGTGAAAGCCCCAAAATTTCGAAATATAAGAATATATATAATTGGATTTTGGCATGTATGACGTTGATAAACTCTTAACACCGATCGCCATAAAAGTTGGCACATCGAAGTGTTTTAATCATGGAGAAGATTTTTATACTAACCAATTTTTTTGTAAATCGCCGCTAGATGGCGTTGTAGCGCATCAACTTCTAAACCTTTCAACCGATCGCTATGGGTAAACAGAAAACCATAGGTCACAGATACACAAACAGTAATTATGTGTCATTTCTTAATGTCCACCACACTGGACATATCGCTATCCATTTTTCTGTAACTCGCGGACAATATATCACCCGGTGTTCAGCTAAATATTTACATTCTCCGAAAGACAAAAAGCTTTGTTAATGTATTTAATAACGAAATGCATTAATTTTTTTTTCGGCTCTCATAGTATGTATTTGGTTTTGAAAAAAAAAATTAATGGCTTTGGAACGAAAGCGTTATAAAATTGACCATTCAAACTGCCAAATTCCAATCCGATACGTCTAGTTGCAGAGACGTTACAAGCCCAAGACGTACGGTCGCAACAGTCGATCTGCAAGGTAACGCCCGCACAGAAACTGAGACATCCTACTAATATTATAAACGCGAAAGTTTGTAAGTATGGATCGATGGATGTTTGTTACTCTTTCACGTAAAAACTACTGAATGGATTTGAATGAAATTTGGCCTACAGCTAGCTTATAACCTGGATTAACACATAGACCCCATATTAATATGAAATTCCATCCCTCAGGGAGTGAAAAAGTGATAATTTAATTTTAAAACAGAAAAAATCATAGGTCATAGACATACAAATAGTGAGTGAGTGTCATTTCTCTATGTCTGACACGATCATACACATAGTAAGGTCTGGCAAATTCATATTTTTCTCCTAGGTGAGACCGCTTAGTGGAGCTCGCAGCGGCTAGCAAAATAAAGGCGCTAATAACAGTTTTGTTTTTAACTTCGTCAATAGATAGAGTTGCCTTGAATTTTAAACGCACCATAGTTTGATGCGTTTGTCATGTCTTTAATTGTCGTTTGTTTGTGCCGTATGCGTTCCTATACCATTCATCCGATTGCGATGCAATTTTGGTGATTTGTTATGCGCATGCCCATGAAGGTTACTGAGACGGTATAATTATTTTTCAATAGTTGGAGCACGAATCGTGTCAAAAAAATGTGTTTATTTCATTTTATATAGCGGCACTTCGTCTGTTTTTGTTGTATAAGCGCGTACGCATGACACAATTTATTTCAATATAAAAGTGAGACAGAGATAGAGTGATATATATATATATATATACACACACACACACACACAGTGAGACAGAGACGGAGAGATAAGTTGAGATGGAGCGAGGTATAGAGAATGAAATGGGTTAGATAAAGAGATATACCTATAGATGTATAGAGCTATATAGACACTTATATTGTTCTATTATTATGCAGTGTAGTGTATGAACTATACTCTGAACTAAACTGTTGTCAGAAATAATAATATTATAAATAATAAATACAAATACTGATAGTTCTCTCTGGATATTAATTACTATGATTATTAGTACACTGTCGAGTATAGACTCTTTGGTTATTTTAAATTTGTATCTGGGCACCACCCTTATGTACAACTTAACTTCTTTACTAGGATAGGACTAGTGTAGTGTGGTACATAAGAGAAAAAGGAAATAATTTCACACTTCAAATCTAGAATTGGCATGAGATTGACAACATGTAATTTAAGGTCATTAAGAAAACAAACATATACACTGTAAAAATAATAACAGGGTAACATAGGATTAAACAAATAATCTTTAATCAGACAAAATATAGATAACTACTGGTTGGACCAGTGGTATACTATTATGTTTTCTTAAATAACAGGAGGTATGTTGCACACATGATAAAACACAACAAAAGTTCATAAGTTCAAATTAATAGTGTCTGTTGTTCTCAATCTAGAATCGAATTTTAGTGTGTAAAAAATAATGTTTATTATCTTCGTAATTTAATTTAATTTTAGTGTACCTCGGCTGAATTCAGTGTATAGATGTGGTAGGGCATTATGAGAGCTCCGTCTCATTTCACCTCTGGGTTAGAACTAATTAAAGTGTAGATCAGGATCGTAATTGGCTTTAAAAAAAATGTTTATCTCAATAGGGCTTTAATGTGTTCAGCACAAAACTCAATGTTTATATGTCCGTTGGAAATATTAAAATACGTGTATGCAGAAAGACAGTTCATTCAGGATAACATCATGAGTCAGTATTTTACTCACGGTAATTCACTCCTAATTACACGTCATATAGGACGTGCCCTATTTGAAAAACATGTAATTTATATTCAAACGACGATTGAAAATATCCTAGTAATAGGATGATCTAATTAGCTCGTAGATATTTCAGATTTTTAAGGGGATTGAAACCCAGGCTATCTAGCCAACGCCGTCGTTATTCCAAGACTTTTCTCTTAATTTCAGTAATGACGCTTATCTTAAGTAACATGGCCTCTTATTGGCCGAGACACAAATATCGTTGACTTAATTACCACATCAAAAAAAATACAGACACTTAACAATACAACTTAATATGCTAAAAAGTCTTAAATTTAAAACTTGTTTTTTCATCAATGAAAGTTTTGTTATGCAAATTACGTATAAAAAGTTCAATTTTCCGTTTAAGTCAATTGCTCCCTAGAGGGGTCTTGCTAATTGAGCTTCAAAGTCACTTGGGCTACGCAATAGAGTATGGTAGTCGTAGATATGTCCAAATACACAACATTAGAGCAAAACATAAAAATGTCAACAAATAATAATAGTTAAAAAAAAATGTTATTTATAATAAAAACAATACACTTTCTGTGTGTGGGACAGTCATGTAACAGCACAATATATAGAATATATAGAGATAGTGGGAAGTAAATATGTAGATATAAAGAGATAAATATAGATAGAGAGATACATAGATGTATATAGATGTAGATAGAGATAAATATATATATAGATGGATAGATGATTTGTATATGTGGAACTATTTCAAACATATTACAAAACAAAACTGAATGAGGCATTGCAATGCAGGCCGAGCATTAGCTAGATAATGGAATCTTTTCAATATTATAATCTCTTATTTTTCAGCTTTTTTCTATATTGCTTTATAAAGTCTAAATTGCATACAGACCAGGTAAATAACTATAAACTGGCAGAACGTCTGTCGGGATCTGAAAGTGATATAAATTAATTTTCAGACTTGACATTCAAATTAAGAATATAATAATAATTACTAACTACATCTGATTTCGAAAAAGGTCCCCTTCACACTGTGTTCAGCCCGGGCAACGCCGGGTATTGCAGCTAGTATCACATAAACTGAGACGGATCTCACGGAACAGAGTTTCTACATCAGCACGCAAACGGAGACAGACCCGTACGTATTATCTCGACAGTGTTGAGCTCTTCCATTTGCGTTGCTCCGTGCGACTAATAGAAGCCGAGTACTTGGCTGCGGTGATAGCCAGTTTTTAAATTTTATTTTCTAAATACGTTATAAATGGTTTCAAGGTTAAGCATATCTAGTGTTCTATAATAATTACTTCGCCGTTATTTTCAATATATATATATGTAAATTCTGCCCGTGCTATAATATCAATGCATAATAATTTTTTTTAAAAATTAAATTAATATTTCGTAACCTTGTAATGCAATCTCATTGGTTGCCAATTGTTACGTTACCGCGCATTTGGACGTAGCAGACGGGATAACGAAATGTTCCGGAATATGACTTTCCGTTTACGTGATCCGTCTCAGTTTCCGTGCTGTTGTAGAACGGGCCTAAAGCTACGGCTACACAGGCTATACTCGCTATGTTCGCGATGTTCGCTACGCGAGTAAAATAAAGCCAGCTGCATCTGAGGTGTCACTGACCACACAAAGCTGTGTTCGCTATGTTCAGTATGTCGTGACGCGGACAAAAATAAAAAAAAAACAGAGCTGACGCTCCTCAGGTAAGTTTGATGTTATTAGAGATAATTTTATTTGTTAAACCCATGCACATATTATAAATCCGAAAGTGTGTTTGTAGGTTTATTGGTTTGTTTGTCCGTCTTTCACGCTTTAACGGAGTGACCGATTTACTTGATTTTTGGTATGCAGACAGTTTTATTAAATTTTAAATTAATAACGAACACCTGTGCACTAAAGGTAGAGGCCGGGAAATTTCACAGGTTATTTCTGTGTCTAATGTAGTTTCTCTCATTTGATCACTGGCTGCTGTCCTCGCTAAAAGCCATTTTGGTCATGACGGGGTTGAATGTGATTTTATTGTTTGTTGTTAGTCTGTTTATTGGCTTTGATATTCTTATGGCATGTAAGACACTGTGGCCCAATCGTAGAAGGATACAGAAACCTACAAGAGTTTGAAGCTTAGTTAATGTCCAAGTTATTAAAGAAAAATAAGTGGTTATCATTTTAGATTTTTTGAAATTATTTTCCCACCATGACGAATAAAATTAGTGCTTAACGCGCGGGATTAGCATCTCACACTGTTAAATTTAAATACACTTTTCTGTGTTGGTCGTAAACAGTCTAATACATGTAGAAAAGTCTTTTAAGAATTAAGTTTTTGTATACCGTTATTGAAAAATGTATACACTTCCTACTTAAGGTTTACTGCAATCATTGTTATAAATTACGTTACATATCATGGCACTTTTGTTACTTTAGGCCCTGAATAAATGAGTTTCTTTTCTCACAGTAAATTATTGTAGTCCCTTCTCTTTTAAACAGAGGACAGAATGAAAATGACTTTGCTTGTTTTTAAAGACATAATATCTAGAAAGTAATTCTTCATCCATATGCTATACTTCAAAGAAACTTTGTAAAAGATGGTTTTTAGGCTTTTAAGAGTGATAAAAAAATTAATGGTTCTATCCTCCCCCCTACCCAATAAATAAATAAATAAAATAGGTGCTTGCGGTGCCCATTTATACAAACACGATCTTGATAATATTTAAATAGGTAATCTCACCGAAAAAACTCAGTTTTTGTATGCAAAAATGCTTGGTTTTATTGACAGGGCAACAGCGGTGGAAGGATATATAGTAGATGCACTACTTTCCAAGAACTGTCCAAAACTGTGTTTTTTTAAACTGCTGAGTAACTATTATTTTAAGAATTTTAAGAAATATCTATGTTTAAATATTAGGTTTACATAAGGTCTTACAAAATTTTTTGGTCATTTCTAAATTTGTAAAAACCTAAGACATGTAAAAATTAGGATTTTTGTTCACAAAAAAAATATAGTGTAAAAAATTTGATGGATAATTTTAGACTAATGAAAACGAAGAACAATCCCGGAGCAGTGCCGGCTGTCATCTCGACTCACCACTTCCTGGACCAAGCAAGATTCTCGAGTCTCAAC
The DNA here is from genome assembly GCF_032445375.1 of Bacillus rossius redtenbacheri. Taxonomy (NCBI): domain Eukaryota; kingdom Metazoa; phylum Arthropoda; class Insecta; order Phasmatodea; family Bacillidae; genus Bacillus; species Bacillus rossius. Next base: position 135,327,436 of record NC_086330.1, on the reverse strand, counting down.
AAGATAGGACCTAAATTTTACAAGATACAAGTCAACATTATTCCTGCAGTTCATCTCACACACCTCTTGAACAAGGAGAAAGCAACACCAACAGAGATCTATCGATACAAGTTTATCTAAAGTTGATATTGGAGTCATTTCTGAAAATATCTTTCACTCTTCTGCTCCAGTCATCGGAATCACCGTAGAAAACTTACACAATGTATTAAAATAACTTTTTGTCCCAGAATTATCATTCAAATTTCCTTCAACTCAGTTCAAAAAGAAATATCTGAAATTCCAGCACAGTTGACCTCAAAGATGGGGATGGCTTGCATATTCTAAGGTAAAAGATGGAGAGTATTGTAAATACTGTGCTCTTTTTGCATCAGATTGTGTAGGGAATGATGACTTTTCTGTACGAAATGCCTCATTAGTAGGCCAACCTTTTAGAAAATGGAAGGATGCATTGGAAAAGTTTCAGAATAATTCAAAGACTAGTTACCACATGTTAGAAAAAGTTTCTGCCGAAAACATTTTTAAAGTGACGTCATGGAAACTTTAATGTGTGGCAACTATTTTAAGCAGTAAGAGAATGAAAGAGCGAGATGAGAATAGGGCTGTTATACTACCCATTATTGAAACAATAATTTTAAAAAGAATCATATGCTTCATGGCTCCAGAAATGCATCCTACTTCAGCCCAGAATTTCAAAATGAGATCATAGGTATTGTGGCCAGCTTATTCAAGAAAGATTAGCAAAAAAATTTCAAAAATGCTGAATGTTTCTCCATTATTGGGGATGAAACACTGGATACCTCGGGTAAAGAGCAGTTCTCATGGTGTATTAGGTATGTAACGACTGAGGGCCATCCATCTCTCAGGGGAGATTATGTAACTTTTTTTACACTGACAGATCTATCTGCAGAAAATGTGACAAACAATTTTGGAGTCTTGCCATGGTTTAGATATTGACCTAGACAAATTAATTGGTCAAATACATGATGGAGCTTAAACAATGAGTGGTTGTAAAACAGGTGTTCAAACAAGAATCCTCCAACTCTATCCAAAAGCAATGTATGTCCATTGCTCTAGTCATCGCCTGAATTTAGTCCTCTCTGAATCACATAATATACCATTGATCTCAAACAGCCTTGGAGTTTTAAAAGAAGTAACCAAGTTCTTTAGGTACAACGCTCAAGCAGGGACCCTTATAAAAGAAAAAAATTGCTAAGATTGAGCCAGAACCAAAGAAATCTAGATTGTTGGCGGTCTGTGAAACAAGAGTTGCTGAGCGCCAAATCTCTATTAACACATTTGTTGAGCTTCTTCCTGCAATAGTTCCAAGTCTTAAAGATCTCTCAAAACTGGACTGGTCATTTTCAAGTATTGCTTCAACTATTCTATCTGCTATGGAGAAAGGAAGCTTCTTAGTGTCAGCACTAGTTTGTGAATATCTCTTCAGTCTGACATTACCACTTTCAACATACCACCAAAATCCTCAACTTGAACTATCTTCAACAGTTAAGTTCAGTGAAGACATTGTACAGATTCTCAAAGACCTCCACACAGGCGAACAAGAGAAAAGTGAATTTCACAAGATCTTCCAGAAATCAGTAGCTATCGCTGAAACAGTTTTAGAGTCACAGATTGATATTCCAAGACAAGCAAAAAAACAAACCAAAAGGGACAACTTTCCACATGATTCACCCGAGGAGTACTATAGAAGACCAGTCTTCATTCCTTCTGTAGATGGACTTATATGAATCTACACCCGAGATTAAGTCAAAACAAAGTGTTCTTGTCTGCCATTGAGATGCTGCTTCCGCAAAACTGTAAACTAGAATATAAAAATAAAACTATGGAAAGACTCAAAGCATAGGCGTGCGCAGGACTTCAATATTGGTGGTGCCAGATGACACAACAGCCCTGTAATTCACGGACCCCGAGCCTAAAGCGGTGAGTCCGGGGGTCCTCCCCCGGAAAAATTTTGATTTGAAAGCGCAAAATGGTGCTATTTAAGGTGTTTCCGAACAAAAACATTAAATACACAGATGTAAAAATTTTAACATTTTTTATAACAAATTATGGCTTTGAACGTTATAATCACCAGGAAAACTACTAAACTATTTACAGTTTTAAGCTTTGTTGAGCCATAAAGTAAATAGCACAAATTGTTTGCACGGAATTCATGCTGGTGGCTTTGAAAAACCGTACTTATATGTTTTCTGAAGACGCCAAATAAATGCTAGAAAAAACATTCTCAAATCTTAAGTTTTAAAATCAACAAATGAAGGGAGTTTTTGTAACATACCTAAAATATATTAAAATAATAAAAATACACAAATAAGAGTGGGCAAAAGTTTTAACTTTTGGAATACAACAAAAATGTTTTGTCGGCGACTGCATACAAGTCATCGAGTAAGCCTATATTTTTAACTAACTAAACTCTCTCTCTTTTTTTAAATAAACCCTGGCGGACGGCGGCTATTATTCCGTGCGCCTGCCGAGTGGAGTGAACAGTGGACACCGAGCGCGCATTCTATGTAATTCGAGGAGAACTAGGAGAAGTATTTACATTTCAGAAGTTTCGTAGCCGCGGCCCGCGTGTACAACACAAGTAATTTCAACTGGCTTGTTTTCGTGTGTATAGTTGGTTCGATTGATAATTGATATACTGATAGTGTTATGAGCACATATCTGTAACTCGACATGATTGGAAAACATATTTGTTTTTTTTTTTTTGGAAATAAAACGGATTTTTGTAAGTATGTATTATTTGTGCTTGTAAAAAACAAAATAACGTTAACCCTAATGGTAATGCCAAGGCACCTGTGGCACCTACCGTGCGCACGCCTATGACTCAAAGTTTATTATGAACACAGAATTTCACAAAGTGCATTTAAGCAGAGTATATTCTGTGGTGACAAAAATGGACTCCAAGCGAGAGAATATAGTATACAATTGAGGTCCCCGCACTGGGTTCTGAGTGAGGTGCCAGGTGCTAGTCCACCATCTTGGATTTGTGACATCACGGCGGCCATCTTGGATGACCTTGACCTACAAAATTAGCCAAAATGTGCCAAAATTCGCCAAAATTCCATTTTTTTTGGAAAAAAATTCCCGCCAAAAATTCTCAAAAAATTCCACAATTCAAAAATTAGGATTTCGAAAACCTCAAAATACTTTTTGCCTTCGAAAAAACACAAATTCCTAAAAATGGCTTAAGAATCCATGTCTAAAGCCTCCGATAAGCCATTTATAGGAATAAGGATACCATGACCACCATTTTTAATGATGACATCACCATTGCAATTACAGTCGCTATCTTGAAAATCCGTAATTTTTATGTTAGAAAAACGGGATTATTTTTTTAAAAATCATAAAATAAAATAATCAGTCGGATTGAATAATAAAAATTTAATAAAAAAATATTTTAAATAATTTTATAAAAAAAAGTTCACTTACATCATGGAGCTTGGAGTCCTCAGTTCAAACCCGACGAGGTAAAAACAAATGACGTCAGGTCCTTCCTCCACGGAAGCCACTGGCAGACTGACCTCCCACCACGTATGTCAAGATATATATATATATATATATATATATATATATATCGTAATCTAGTATGACGACATGTCCGCCATATTGAATATCCATAATTCTTAAGTTAAAAATCCAGGAAAATTTAAAAAAATGATAAATAATATATTAACTTAAATTTAATAAAATATTACTTAAAAAACACCGTTGTACATATCGTTATGGTCGCCATCTTGAATTATATAAATGTTGCTTGTTTTGTTACGCCCACCATCTTGGTTGAGAACAATGTCATCGTTACACTTTTCGTTACGACCACCATATTGAATTCTAGACCGTTACATGTTTCGTTACGGCCGCCATCTTGAAAATCCACAATTTTAATTCTAGAAATTCCGAACAAATTCTAAAAAAAAATATTTTAAAAATTGCCTACTTCAAGTGTTTGTTTACTTAAACGATATGCTCATCGGTTCGATTCCTGGCGAGAGTAAACCAGTAATTTATTAATGTATTTAAAAATTTCTCAATAAAAAGTAATAAAAACATCTTACGACACACCAGACATTTTGAATTATGTTACCACTTGTATCAATTATCGTTAACGGTGCCATCTTGAAAAACTTTATTTATCATCCGGTTTTAATGAAAAAAAGTTTCAAATTCACCAAAAATAACTTATTAATTTACTGATTAATTAGACTGATTCTCGTCCTTGGTTCGAAACCAATAAGAGCAAAAAAAAAAAAAAAAAGACTGATCCTTCCTCCATGGAAGCCACCTACTGACTGACCTACCACCACCAATAACAAGGTATATATCGTCAGCTGGTATGACGTCATGTCCGCCATCTTGTTTCCGTCCGCTGGAGGCCACCATCTTGTTTTCGTCTGCTAGAGTGTGCTGATGCCATGTTAGTGTAATTTTCTGTTCACCATACCTTTGACCTCGACTGTTGGCATTGAACTTTTCCCATGACCTTGAAATTTGACTTTGACCTTGAACTTTGACCTTGAAATTTGACTTGGACCTTGACGACCATCACGGATCCGACATTTTGTTTCAGTACACACTACCAGGAGCCACCACCTGCTAGTGGACATTGCCACCATCTAGTTTTCGTCTGCTGGAGGACACCATCTTGTGTGTGTACTCGTTTTATAGAGTACATTACCATCATGCCTAGTTTTATTCTAACCCGCTAGAGTGCAGTAATCATTTATTATTACTGAGGTCCCCGCCATCTTGAAATTTGTATTAATTTAGCTGAAGATTCTCGAAAAAAAAACCTAAATTCATTAAAAAAATCACTCATTAAAGTAATAATTGATACGAAACTTGGTTCGATCCCTGGGCTATACAAAAAATTTATTTTTATGTAAAAAATACCTCAAAAATGACAGGTTCTAAAATAAAACACCACAAGTTACTTTACAAATATAAAGTTTATTACTTAATTTCTATTCTACTACAGGAACACTTGCGAAAGTTAGCGATCATATAATCATTTAGATCTGCATAGGCGTGAAATGACTAATTCTTAGATCCAACCGGTTTATACTAGACAGAGACCAGCCAGAACCTTTATGACATAGTCCTCCTCTTCTTGGCAGAGTTTCTGGACACTGTGCTTAACAGTTTGCTTCACATCGTTAGACTTGTAAATTACTGCAGCCGATGTCTTGAATGCACACTTCTTCACTTTGTCATCTAACAGATATAAATTTCCATACATAGAGTTCAGCCACACGTTATATTTTAAAGGAACGTTTGTTGCCAAACGCCAGTAAGCTAATTTATAATATTCTGCATGATACCGCCAAGGAAAATAAAAATGTCTTTGGCTTCAAATGCTGAATCAGCTCCATATGCTCCGAAGGCTCCAACCACTCCATAGATCCAACAGCTCCGAAGCTCCAACAGCTCCAAATGCTCCAACAGCACCAAAGCTCCAAAACTTCAACAAAGCTCAAAAACTTCAAAAGTCATGCAAGTAATCATGAAAAGTTCGATCAAAAAAAAGTAATTGAAATCAGTTGTAGCCAAATGTAGATGGTGCATATGGAGCACTTCGAGAAATTGGAGCACCTGGAACAATTAGAACTTTGGAGCTCTTGTAGCAATTGTAGCTTTGGAGCTTTGGACCTGTTGGAGCTTTGGAGCTGTTGAAGCTTTGGAGCCAAAATACTGTTGGATTCATAGACTGATGGAGTCAATGACTATTGGAACTTTGGAGCATTGGAGCTGTTGAAGCTTTGGAGTGTTGGAGCTGATGGAGCTTTGGAGTGTTGGAGCTGATGGAGCTTTGGAGTGTTGGAGCTGATGGAGCTTTGGAGTGTTGGAGCTGATGGAGCTGATGGAGCTTTGGAGCTGTTGAAGTTTTGGAGCTTTGGAGCTGTTGAAGTTTTGGAGCTTTGGTGCTGTTGGAGCCAAAATACTGTTGGATTCATAGACTGATGGAGTCAATGACTATTGGAACTTTGGAGCATTGGAGCTGTTGAAGCTTTGGAGTGTTGGAGCTGATGGAGCTTTGGAGTGTTGGAGCTGATGGAGCTTTGGAGTGTTGGAGCTGATGGAGCTGATGGAGCTGATGGAGCTTTGGAGCTGTTGAAGTTTTGGAGCTTTGGTGCTGTTGGAGCTTTGGAGCTGTTGGATCTATGGAGCGGCTGGAGCCTTAGGAGCATATGGAGCTGATTCAGCATTTGGAGCCAAAGACACTTTTATTTTCCTTGGCGGTATCATGCAGAATATTATAAATAAGCTTACTGGCGTTTGGCAACAAACGTTCCTTTAAAATATAACGTGTGGCTGAACTCTATGTATGGAAATTTATATCTGTTAGATGACAAAGTGAAGAAGTGTGCATTCAAGACATCGGCTGCAGTAATTTACAGTTCTAACGATGTTAAGCAAACTGTTAAGCACAGTGTCCAGAAACTCTGTCAAGAAGAGGAGGACTATGTCATAAAGGTTCTGGCTGGTCTCTGTCTAGTATAAACCGGTTGGATCTAAGAATTAGTCATTTCACGCCTATGCAGATCTAAATGATTATATGATCGCTAACTTTCGCGAGTGTTCCTGTAGTAGAATAGAAATTAAGTAATAAATGTTATGTTTATAAAGGAACTTGTGGTGTTTTATTTTAGAACCTGTCATTTTTGAGGTATTTTTTACATAAAATTAAATTTTTTGTATAGCCCAGGGCCCGAACCAAGTTTCGAAAAAATCATTACTTTGATGAGCGATTTTTTAAATGAATTTTGGTTTTTTTCCCGAATCATTAGCTAAATTAATACAAATTTCAAGATGGCGGGGACCTCAGTAATAATAAATGATTACTGCACTCTAGCGGGTTAGAATAAAACTAGGCATGATGGTAATGTACTCTATAAAACGAGTACACACACAAGATGGTGTCCTCCAGCAGACGAAAACTAGATGGTGGCAATGTCCACTAGCAGGTGGTGGCTCCTGGTAGTGTGTACTGAAACAAAATGTCGGATCCGTGATGGTCGTCAAGGTCCAAGTCAAATTTCAAGGTCAAAGTTCAAGGTCAAAGTCAAATTTCAAGGTCATGGGAAAAGTTCAATGCCAACAGTCGAGGTCAAAGGTATGGTGAACAGAAAATTACACTAACATGGCATCAGCACACTCTAGCAGACGAAAACAAGATGGTGGCCTCCAGCGGACGGAAACAAGATGGCGGACATGACGTCATACCAGCTGACGATATATACCTTGTTATTGGTGGTGGTAGGTCAGTCAGTAGGTGGCTTCCATGGAGGAAGGATCAGTCTTTTTTTTTATTTTTTGCTCTTATTGGTTTCGAACCAAGGACGAGAATCAGTCTAATTAATCAGTAATTAATAAGTTATTTTTGGTGAATTTGAAACGATTTTTCATTAAAACCGGATGATAAATAAAGATTTTCAAGATGGCACCGTTAACGATAATTGATACAAGTGGTAACATAATTCAAAATGTCTGGTGTGTCGTAAGATGTTTTTATTACTTTTTATTGAGAAATTTTTAAATATATTAATAAATTACTGGTTTACTCTCGCCAGGAATCGAACCGATGAGCAAATCGTTTAAGTAAATAAACATTTGAAGTAGGCAATTTTTAAAATATTTTTTTTAGAATTTGTTTGGAATTTCTAGAATTAAAATTGTGGATTTTCAAGATGGCGGCCGTAACGAAACATGTAACGGTCTAGAATTCAATATGGTGGTCGTAACGAAAAGTGTAACGATGACATCGTACTCAACCAAGATGGTGGGCGTAACAAAACAAGCAACATTTATATAATTCAAGATGGCGACCATAACGATATGTACAATGGTGGTTTTTAAGTAATATTTTATTAAATTTAAGTTAATATATTATTTATCATTTTTTTTAAAATTTTCCTGGATTTCTAACTTAAGAATTATGGATTTTCAAGATGGCGGACATGACGTCATACTAGATTACGATATATATATATATATCTTGACATAAGTGGTGGGAGGTCAGTCTGCCAGTGGCTTCCGTGGAGGAAAGATCTGACCTCATTTTTTTATTTTTGACCTCGTCGATTTCGAACCGAGGATGCCGAGCGCCATGGCGTAAGTGTACAATTATTTTATAATTTTTTTATGATTTAAAATTCCCGAATTTCTAACATAAAAATTACGAATTTTCAAGATGGCGACCGTAATTGCAACGTTGACATCATCATTCAAAATGGCGGTCATGGTATCCTTATTCCTAGAAATGGCTTATCGGAGGCTTTAGACATGGATTCTTAAGCCGTTTTTAGGAATTTGTGTTCTTTCTAAGGCAAAAAGTATTTTGAGGTTTTCGAAATCCTAATTTTCTAATTGTGGAATGTTTGAGAATTTTTGGCGAGATTTGGAAATTTTGGCAAATTTGGGGCACATTTTGGCTAATTTTGAAGGTCAACGGTCAAGGTCTACCTAGATGGCCGCCGTGGCGTCACTAATACAATATGGTGGATTAGCATCTCGTACTTCACCCAGAACCCAGTGCCAGGGACCCCATTTGTATACTACTAGAGAGATCTCTTACTATCTCAGATTATTTACATTTTAGATGTATGCGACAACAACGTTTATCCGACTATTCAATATTTACTGTGTGTTTTGGCATCTTTGCCGGTCTCTACCTGCGAAGCTGAAAGATAATTTTTATCACTAAAAGAATTAAAACTTTCTTAAGGAATAAGATGCCAAAAGAGAGATTAACTGGCTTATCATCGATGTCTATACATTATCCTGTACCATTTAAAGCAGATGATGTGTTAAGTGTTATGGCAAGTAAAGTAAATAGAAGGCTGTTACTGTAAATATGTTTTTAATACAACATGCACATGTGATTAGTGTTTTTAAGGACCTTAAAGTGTACTAATGTATTTATTACTTGTCTCATGATTTCGTTGAAAAACTTGACACAAGAAAAATATATTTAAAAATTATAAATATTCGATCAAATTATAGAATTATTTTTTTAAGTAATTTTTATTTCATTAATATTAAATTAATCTTAGTGTGATACTCTGCATTTTTAAAAATTTTATTGTAAAAATCCAGGTCACATTAAAAAAATTGGTCCCCCCCCCTTCCCAAAATCCTGGCTACGGCCCTAACGAAAATATCCATGTTTGTGGAATAAATCGATAGAAGTCTATATATGGAAAGCAGGATATGTGGGATGGTGCCTGGGATTCGATTTTAAGGGAATGCTATCAAACTGACGTGTATTTATTCTTAAATTACTGCTTCATCAAATAATGAAATTCTGAAAATTCATTTATTTTAAATTTACTTCATCAACCCATTTATTTGTACATTTACACACTGTGAGAGCCAGCAGAATATTATCATTGTCGGAATCCCCACTTGAATCACAGAAAGCGTGTCCGACATCGCGAGCTAGACTGTCCCGTGTGGCCACCCGGCGCAGCGTGGCCTCGGCTTTAAGGCTGTTCAAGAGGTCCAAAAATCGTCCCTACTTCAGAATGACTTCAAACTGATACATCACTCACAATAGCATGAAAACTGATGGCCGAACACACTGACAGCGCTGTATAAGACTCAGGGTCGCGCCGCTGGGCATTCAGTGGCGAGACAGTCTCCGAAGGTGGAGGGTGTGTCGCTCCGCTCCCGAACAATGGAAAGACGACGCGCGTATGAAAATGGACAGTATCACTCCTAGCGGAGGGAAAGCTAACTGCTTGTAGGCTGGGAGCAGGTAGTCGCGCTGGCTTGTGGGAGCGCCCTTTGGCCCTTTGGGGTGGGGGAGGATGTGACAGACAACAACTCGGAGCTCAGAGCCCACTGATCGCTGGTTGCCTTGTGTCGTGGCCCGGCGCCTGGCTCGCTGGCCAGCAGTGCGCGGCTTCACACGTGTTCCTGCTCCACACCTGCCATCTCGAATATACTTCCTAGATTCTTTTTAATGATGCTTCATCCACACGCATACGGCCTGTGCAATATGTAAGCTTATATAACTTTTATAGTTATAGGCATAAATTCTTTATTTGCTTTTTGTCTACATTCAATATTACAGAGGTGTCATCGCATTTAGCCTAGGTGAGCAGGGTGACGCTAATACATGTAATGACATTTTTTTTAAATCATGTTTTATTAACGTTACCCGATTTATGCAATAACTATTTTTAGAGGATGGCGCACAAGCTAACACGAAAATACATTACATATTTAATGTAATAAGGTAGTTAGAGATATCATTGATGTGTCAGTCAGTTACACATAGCACGCCGACATCTCTCCACGGCAATCCGGGTTTCTGGACAAATACCACTTGAGATGTTTGGTGTTTGAGAGACGCGGTGAACGCCGTGAGTCTGAGCGGTGACGCATCATTTGCATCTCGCCGCTCGTCAGCGCCGTTTTGAAAATATTAAAAGTACTTTGTAGTTGTCACTACAACACTAATATAGAGTGGCACATTGACAAATATTTTAAGTAAGAAAATATATTGTAAATAAAAAACAAATGCACCAGACAATTCAACATTTCCCCTCTGTGATAGTTGTGCTGCACACGGAAAACCGGTGATCATACTTGCAAAGTGAGGTACTGATATTTTTCCTGCTTATTTTGGGATAACTGGCAAGATAAATCTTGGCCGTTTTCTTCAGCAATTTTTTTTGAACGCCTGCTGCGTTCATTTTTGCTGTCAGATATTTTTCCCAGGCCTGAAAGTCATTAATATCAAAGTAAAAATGATTTCAGTATTGAAGGAAAATATAATGCTGTTGTTGGCTAACTACATTTATTTAAGTTCATATAAGTACCTTATGCTTATTCTTAACGTTCATAATATTCGTGTTAATTAGTGTGTCGTTATTTATTAATGCTGAGGCTATTACACTTAGTAGTTTGGTGATATTTGTTCTACAATATAATGCAATGGAATGTAACCTGGTATTATTTCTTTCATGGAAACGCAAAGTACGTGCGCAATGCACTAGGCAAAGAAACGTAATCATCATTGATAATAATAATTGTAACACCTGTTCAATTGAAGTTTCGTGTTTTCAAAATGTCTCATGTCATAACGGGAGTGTTCATAACGGAAAATATCTCTTCGAGTTGACTGTAGCCAATTCCAATGGTCACACCTCCCCAAACAGCAGCATCATTGATATCATCAGCCTGGTTTTTATTGTCAGAAGTTATGTGTTGAACTTGGTCGCAGGATGCACATACAAATTGCCATGTATAAAAAAAACCGAACGGGTTTCTTTGTGGAAATTAAATTTTCCCATGGTACATTCCTTTTTGTGGGATTTAAGTGATTCCATTTGTTATATTATATGTGCAATATCGACACATCTATTACCACACAGCTGTTTGGTGACAGGAATGTGATAGTCGTCTTTTTCAACTATCAACTTAGGTAAGTCACCATCAGACTCCTCAGATAAGTCATTGTGCCCATTTTCTGTTGTGTCACCAATTTCTTAGCCGACATCACGAGTAACAGGCGATTTGCCTAACGGTGGTTTGCCTAAACATGAATTCGTTACGGCGTTTTGCCTAACGGCGTTTTGCCTAAACGGCGTTTTGCCTAAAATTAGGCAAAACGCCTTTAGGCAAAACGACACATGCCCGACATCACTACTGGATAGCAATGGCTCAACTAAAACATCTTGTTTCCTGCATGGCCTGTAAAAAGAAAGTAATAGATATGAATATGCCAATATACATGTATTTAAAAGATGGTTTTGTTTCATGGTAAGTAATTTGTTTTAGAGCTAAGGGTAGCTCCACTAAGACACCTTCCGGTAGTTAAATATAGCCTGTGACAATTCTGAGTTGATGAGCATGCAACGAATCCATGAAGGAATAAAATATCTAAAAAGTAATATGATTTATGTAGTGCTTATTATTAAATTGTACGAACATATTACCATTGTTATGCTGCTTCATTTAAAATATTGCAGCATATTTTTACAGAGAGTTAATATTTAACTGAACTATTAGACCTCGTTGTTCTAAACAAATGCGATTTCTTGTAATTATCTTGTAATTTTTTTAAGCATCGCATGCGCAATGATACTAATAACGATATTTGTAAATGAGTTTAGTAGTTCTTTAGATCCTGTTTTATTATTTTTAGGGAATAACTCAAGTACATTAAAATGTTTTACGCGATATGTACATATGTACATGTGGAAACTGCTTATTACGTAGAAAAACTTTGATAATAACCATTAGTACAGCATTTTCACCTCAAACCGCATAATTCAAATATGGCAGAAACAACACAGATAAAATAATAATCACTTATTTATTTATTTTATGATATATGGTGCCATTGAACAGCGTGAGACAAAAAGTGCCTCCCACAATGCAGATAACATAAAGAAAAAGAATGAAAAGAAACACCCTACACACAAGATGTACTACAAAACGCTATTACTGACGTCGAAGAGACAAACAAGAGATAACAAATGTAAAATATATATATATATTATTTATCAAACACACCAGACGTATTTAATGTTATTTATGTGTTGATTCCAGTTAGAATTACATTTGTCAGTACTTTATTAGCATAGGCCTATATAGCGTAAGTTATTTAACTTAATTAAATGTAAGTAAAATGTCAATGTTACATGGCATGCATGATTATGTGCAATGGAAAACGATGGGACCTACAATACTGACCATCACTGAGAGAAAGAAATGATTTCGAGGATCATAATTTTCCCTATCAACAAAATAATACGTTGAATTGTGTGAAATAAATATATGGCTGTTTAAATTAAATTATGATTTGCCCCAAAAATGGAATGTTTGTTTTCACACAGCTTAGGTGATGTTTATGGCTGCATTCACAAATAATTTTATGCTCATAAAATATTAAGGATTTGAACATGGCCATACATGTTCGTACACAGTGTAAAATAAACCTTATATGTTGCATCACTATAAAAATAAACTGTAGGATGTTTAATCGAACTTCTAGTCTGGGACCACGTGTTTAGGAGTCAGTTTATAAGAGATAATGCCGGTTTAAAATGCTTATTAAAAATTTAATGTTATTAATGGATGTATATTATCGCTTAAATGGTATTAGCGTGTGTACGTTAATCCACGTTTCATTTATTATCTTATTTTCGTAGAAACTATATCATCTTCCCATTTTATTATTTAATTAAGTTTAAATAAAAACATCGACAAACACAATAAATAATTTTTAAATAAATAAACAACAAATAATTTTTATTTACACAGAAGTTCCGAACAAATCTTCAATGTGTAAAGGCCTATCCGAACCAAGATACTCAAAATGACCAATACTATTTCCATGTAAATGCAGGCCGGTACTCATAAAACTGATTTGTTTGTCACCAAAACCTCTAAACAGGGTGCTTCGTTTATTTACTGAAAACAAAATATTTATTTGCCTCTACCACGATGTACGTAATTGTTATTGCAAAGATGTTTATTACGCGCATGTATCTGTCGATGATGTAGGAACAACCAAACAGATGTTTGGATAAGGAAATTATTTTAAAATATTTTATTTCGTACAAAGGAACGGACAGAACAAACACATGTTAGTGTGTGAAACTAGGTATTGTTTGAAATTAAAAACATTCATTTCTATATATATATATATATATATATATATATATATATATCCAATACTACTATAGAACTACGTATTTATATCTGAGCATCCTATTTTGCCCTCCTACCACATTAATGTGGCAATAAAAAAGTGACATGGGATAATGAATAACATGGCACCACTAAAATACAAACATCCTTTCTAGAAAAATAATATTTTACGCGAATTGTTTTACATTTTAATCTTACCTCTTCAATTGAAGATTCGTGAGATCAAAATTTTTCTTCAGAAATGTTAGGCACGTCCATCACAGATGGTAGCTCTTTGATTAGGCTGTGTCCAATCCCTATGGATATAGCACCCCAAACCAGAGCATCATTGATGTCACAATACTCCGGTTCGTGAGATGTAATTTATTTGGTTTGGTTGCATGCATCACACTGGAATGTCCAAGTCGAAAAGAGGCCACTGCGACTTTCTGACATGAAAACAAATTTCCCTAACGTACATATTTTCTTATGGTCTTCCAGTAGAGCCATTTCTTTCATTAGATGGGCAATATTCACACATCTGTTTCCTCGAAGCCTCTCTTCCAAGAAAATGTAGTTAATGTCGTGCTCAACAATAAAATCAGGAAACTCGCTTTCTTCACCACTACCTTTGAATATATATACTGTATAGAAGTCGCCAGCCCAGGTTAAAATTTCTAATACGGTTTTGAGGTAGTTGGTTAATTCACCGCCGCAATCGCCACCATCTCTAGGGCATCGACTTGTGGTGGTCCCTAGCGGACAAGTGTCAAACTCTTCAAAAACCCCTTCCCCCTCATGTTGAACGACCTTGAGCTGCAGTGAATGATGCATGGGGGGTGCGGGGAATGACAGCGGGCGACAGTGCTGCACTCTAACGTGTAAATAACAACTAAGACGATACAGGGCGTTACGGCAGCGCACTGCAGCGGTGAAGTTCCCAAGCTGCTCATCATACGCTTCTGAAAAACGTAGAGTAAATCCTATCCACTCGCGACTTCTATACAGTATATATATTCAAAGCCACTACTTTCTAGTAAACTCAATTGATTATCACACGACTGCTTTTGCTCTTCAAGAGAAACTTTTGTAAGTGACAAGATTGTTTCTTCGCTGCGTAATTCTTCGTTTGACCTGTATAGTGATAAAAATTAGTAAGTTAATATAAATGTGACAGAAACGGTGTATAATTATTCAAGCGTTCCAATAAAAAATTATTTCTAGAAAAAAGTACATTCCAACATTGAGGTAAAAAATAACAACGAAAATTTGCGTTATTCATTTATGTGCGTGTTAGGCTTCAAAATTCTTACAGCAACCATATGAGTGTGGCTTGCCTTTTTACAGAGGCATATAAAAGCTTTTTCTTTGGGAGGACACAAAACCAATGAAGTTACGCAGTTGATGATACACACTTACGTACAAGTACATTATATGCTGCAATTTAACCTTAAAAAAACAAAATCAGAAAACTATTCTGTGTAAAGGAATGCAGTTAATAGAATAACACAAATATTTTAAAAAATAATCTAATTGCTGGGTATAAACAGTAACAACGATTTCGCAGTAATTACTACAATACAAACTACTGCAAGAGTCAGCAAAAATAAAATGTTTTAATAAAAATGATGTATTTATTACACTTTACCAAATACTTCGGTTTAAATTTGAAAATCGTCTTGTAGTTACAGCCTGATGCGGAGTCTAAGGATGCAGTGAATGGAGGTTGGCACGTTTGTGAGGCGGGCCGACCCACGCGAGGAAAAGACCTGCAGCTTCCAGCCAATCGTGAATAATGCCCGAGATGGTCGAGGCGCACAGGGTGCGAGCGCCGTAACGCAGGGACAGGGAACAGGCATATCTCCGAGAAACCCCGCCGACCAATAGCGATTGCTACATGCGGAAATCCGTGTGACCAAGCCGCGACGGGAATCTAACCTGGATTGCATAGATGGTAAACCTGCGTTCTAGCGCCAGCCAACGCGGCCTTTTTATTATTTTTTGTTCACCATAATTATTTTATTACAAAAGGATAAAGGGGGGGGGGGGAGGGGCAATCCGATTCATTAGCAAACAACGCGCACCATAATAAGTAACGAAACATCAAACGATGCCAAGAAAATATGCAGTATTTACTTTTATTTTATAGTTTCAGGATAATTTCGTTTCAAGCTAAACAGTTCTAAAGATTCCTGTATTTATACTCAGTAGTGTAACACAATAATTCAAGACAAAGCCGCCGCGCCCTCCCCTCCTCCCCAAAACTCCTTTTTTCGTTGTCATGAGACGAGCAGAGCGCATTTTGGTGTGAATATTTCTCCCGCACGAAACTTTTGCAACGGGAGGGGTTAGTAATTCTTGCCACGGTGACCTTGAAAGGTGGTCCGCCCCAAGACTGGTAGACCTAGGCCATTACGCGTTACAAGCCAACCCACAGCTATATTATGAGACTGAGTCGTTGGCCAAGGGAAATTTGACTTGAATGATGGACGAAAAATTCAAACGAATGGCTAGGCAGTTGTGCAATTTCAACCACACATGACTGTAGTACAGTGGAGTGATTAAAATTGTTATCCTTACACCAAAAACTAAAAATAGAAGTACACATAATAGTACTTTGTGTTGGACAGATTATTCTATAACATGGATAGGGTATCTTGTATTGCGTTTACATACATTATTTCTACACTGACATGAAAAATACATTGGCATTAAATGGAGCAGCAAGATTAATTCTTTCAACTGTTGCACATGTGCCTTGTAATGGGTCGCGAAATTTCAGTATCACCTTAGCTGCAGCTGCAAACTCATTATCTTCTAGATTTGCAACCTGAAGCCTGGATTTTTCTAAATTGTATCTGCTTGTGTAACGAAAACTGTGCAATTTTGTATTTTTTTTTTCAAAATCATTTTTAGACCATTTTTAGTAAAATGTCAGTTTATTAAACTCGAAACTAGCGCTTAATTACTAAATTTACATGCATTAAAAATAGTTTATTCACGTTCGTCTAAGTACGATACCCATTCACATATGAAATTTCGATCTGATCTGATAACGTTTCAATACTGTCGTCCAATGTACTGATTCTTCTGTTTGTCACGGTTGTATTTTGTTATCTACGACAGAAAATGACGTGAAACTTCAATAATATTCAATAATATTCAATAAGTATCTATTTTTAAATTATTTTTAATGGCTAAAGGTAAATCTTTTACGCAAAAAATTGCACGCGTTTAGTTTCAAAAGGATTTCAATACGATAACCATATGAGTTAGGTAAATTTAACACCCTAGTCGAGCTGGTATTGACTCATTTTTGGGATGCCCGACTTTGACTGTTCGATTTAAATAGGTACTGTATACATGAGCGTATTCAATTCGAAAAGTGTTTCGAAATCGTTTAGAAAACGAAATGGAAACATGGTAACTGGATACCTCATACGAGTAACTTTTTGTCCAGTTTTTTGTTACGTAACCTTGACCCGAAAAAGTTAGCAGAGATTATAACGCGATTTGCTAGTACTGTCATAATGAGGTAAAAAAAGATATAACTGCAGTTTACTCAATGAATAAATTAATTATTTATTAAGAGTAATTAGATAGTGAGATTGTGTTATAACTTAAAGGTAATTTTTCTACAATTTCGGTAGTTACAAGCTCGTATTCGGAATATTTCCAAGTTTCTTTACATCTTTCTTAAAATATAATTTTTTTAAATTTCGAATAATTTATTTTTCTTATTGCATACAGAAAATTACGAAATATAGCATAAACATTTCCAGTTTCTCTTTTTTTATATAATTTATAAACTTACAAGTACGATACACCTGAATCACAGTTGCAAACGAAAATTAGGCTATTGGCTGAGCAAACTTTTTTTTTTTTCAAAATTCATTAGCATACTGAAACCCTGAATAATGTATGAATAAATATACACCTCAAAACGAGCGTATGACTTAACTCGAATTTGTAAAACATGTTCCTGTTTCGGCCTTGGCTTTTTTCTTCTTCCACAACTGCCGCATGATTTTAGATTTCTTACTTTTCTTCAAAATGCTTCTCGGCTGCCTTTTTCTGTTGGACATGTTTTACAGTTTCAGATCCACTCTGCTTACAAAACCACTTCGTACGACTCACACTTCACAAAATGCGCGCGAAAGTGGAATTTTTTCCCGGGAGACTGGCTGCCCACGCGAGAGCTGGTAGTAGTTTCAAGACATCTCGCTTGGAGCGCCAGCGTACAGTCACAGGCTGACAGGTCGCGCGCTGGTAACGGAGGCGATTTCCAAGTCTCGCGCGAGACCCAATCATGCCTCCGGTTATTCGTGGACCACAACTACGTTTTCACTCGTACATTTACAAACCATATACCACTGGAAATTATACTTTCGAGGCTAGGGCAATGGCTAAATATTAATTGGAAATAAAACTCAATTAATTTTATAACGTAGGTTGAATATAGCCCAAACTTTTCTGTAAAAAATTATGTAACACTAAATATGATGCCAAAAATGATCTAATGGCTTTTACTGAATACAAATTTGACATCACCCTCGCAAACAATATCGTACACCAGATTCTATTTTCTTGTCATCTGAAGTTAAATATTTTTCTTCATTTGCACGAATTCAATTACAGAATTGAAAATTTAATAAATCCAAAAAAATTAATTTTATAAAAATTTGAAATTTTTAAATGCATATACCAAACAAATGTGTGTCATGTATACATCAACTAGGAGTTCCATACTTTTTTATTCCATGAAATGATTTAATGTCTTGACCAGCCTTAAGGGAGACACAGCTGTGAAAGAGGGGACGCACATCGCGCCTGCGTGGCAGCAGGCCCCGAGCGGGCCCCAGAGAACAAACACACAGCACACGTCGAGGTGCCCCCGCTCGCGGCGTACCGGGAACACTATACGTCTGTTTACACTAGTTTTCAATTCGCGGAAACGACGCGATGTTATCGCTCGCACGATGACCCACAAACGCCGAAAACGCTGGTAAGTTGGTGACTATTATATATATATTGGCCTTTTGAGCATAGCACACAATTTTATGGAACGCCTTGTTAATAAAAGTGACCGACTGCTACAAATAGTTTCACCTATGAAATAATAATTGATGTAAGAATTTAATTATTTTTTGTCAGAATAGCTGTAACTGTAATAATACTGTAAATAGATTCTAATTTGTCACTAATGACACCAATGGTCTTAAAAAAAAATATAGTATAATTCCAAACAAATATTAAAACTTATTATAGTTAAAGATCGTATAGAAGATAATATATATATTTTTTAATTTTAAGAAGCTAGGTTGTATCAATCTGGTAACAGTGATCGCCATTTACTCTGTACTGTAATCTATGCATGAGACAAACTAGGTATAGCAAGAAGCAAGATAAACTTTTTGATACGTGGAAAAGATGAGAGAATATCGATAGGCATGCGATAAATCGCTCGCACTTGACACTGCCAATCGAGAGCGGTACTTCAAACATACCTAGAAAGCTATCATGGTGAATATTGCATAATACCCCAACTTAGTCGAGCGAATAAATAAAATAAATACTGCCCTCACTCTATTTCGTATGGATAACCATAATGTCGCAATCAAATTAAAGTTTTTTTTAGACATTAGCCTTAATTCTGTAGTACAATAGTAAAAAAATGTTTTAACCCGCCATATTGTGTCTTGTGATGTAATCGTTACACCTGCCGAACTACTCACAGGTCAGAGATACTTTAATCAAAGACTTCCCATGGTCGCATAATTCTATATCCGGAACACAGAAATATGAAAATTAGCAATGCGACGACATTCAGCTGAAAGTCATACATTCTCAATGCAATAATCTTTCAAACAACAAATTGAGAAATTGTTTATTGGCCCACTTCACACTGCGAATAGTGTGGGCGGAGAAATGGAAAGAACTGTCGAAGCGTCAATTTTAATACACATGAAATGAAGCCGGGAAGCAAACGAGAGCAGTTGAAAACACCCCGCCGGAAGAATGCAAATGAGCCGTGACTACGAAATCACTCGTCGCGTCTTAGAAACACTCGGGACTCAACTGGGGAAACGGTCAACAGCGTTTAGAATACGGGAAGAAGGGGAGCAGGGGAAGAAGGGGAGCAGGGGAAGGAGGGATAGTAACGACTAAAATATCAGTACAAAAATAAAATATCGTCAAGCACCTGGTACGATAAAACTATTATTATATACCGTCCCTTATTTAAGTTCTAGTATATACTAGAACTTAAATAAGGGACGGTATATAATAAACAAATAATAAACACACATTCAAGAGAAGATTATCGATTATATAGACTTGTTTTGATAATAAAGTATTTACGATCTTCACAAAGAGCTGATACAAAAATTATTATTTTAAGATTAGCAGTTTTTTTTAAGAAATAGTGCGTAAAATTATTTTATAGGATTATAATATTTATACATTATTCTCTCTTACCTTGTGACCCAAATTTGGCACTTGCTGTAGTACTTTTAAAAACGTTATTCGTGTCTTGTAAGCCTGGTTGCATATGTACAGATGAATTACACTGTAAGATTTACGGAATCCACTTACTGCGTTGGATTTCTATCAAAAGTACATTAAAATTTAAAAAATTACTCATTATAATATGTTGTTATGTGCAGCACATTTAGACTATTTATTGTATATTTACATACAAGGATAACACTTAAACATATAATTTACGAATAACACACATCAGTTAATGGCTTGCGACCCGTTTATTGTAAATTAAAAGCGTGATAAAACAGCATTCATGTTTGTCACGTTTGCGATCCTGTAGCACAGTTACGAAGCGGAGAAGACACGAAGATTCAATCTACAGGAAACTGTCACTCGATATTGCCCACCTTGCTCTTATTGTACACATTGCTCTTATTGTACACAAACGATTGCTTTAAACCAACATTTAATTCACACTCAAGGCTGATAAATAATTAGTATTTCGAATAATGCTATTTGCAAGCATTCTGTAATGTTTCTTCCTAAATTATAAACATTTGACTCGTACATCGTTTAAGTGTTGAGACAATCATTAAAAAAATTATATATACATAAATAAATGTTAGAATAGCAAGTTGGTGTTTTTTTATTTAAATATTCGTCAAATATCGACAGTTTTTGCACGCGTCTGTCTAATGTATTAACAATTATAAATAGGATGCATAACGATTGGATAATGTGTAGGAATTTGAATGTTAAGGCGGACTGGGAAAATGTTTAAGTTAAAATAAAATAATGTATGTTGTTTTTTGTGTTCCCATGTGTGTTTTTGAATGTAACAGTTGATTCTTTAAAGATAGTTAGTCAAATATTGACCATGTATATTTGCGGTATTTATAGCCACCACTTTAAATTAAGCCAGTTTGTGTGTTTGTTTAAGATGGGCATTAATGTTAAATAAACATAGCAATTTTAGGAGCCAAGGATGGTTATCATGAAACAAATAGGTTAACATGACACCATTATTAAACATCAACGAACACAACATTTAGTATATTAATAAAACTTTATGAAGATGATTAATTTTTTCTTGAATATAAATACATGAAATACAACTACGCAATACTGCATTTAAACTTTGAACAAAATATTGTCAATGACCTAGATCCTGAACTCGAAAAAGTCTGGAAACTACCTATTAGTTTGATACTATATGGTTGGTAGTGTCTGAATCGTTTGAATCCATTTTGAAAGGAACAAAAATACGGAATTTGGTTTAAACCGGGAGTTAAATCTGTATTAACTTCTATGCTGCTTGGCAGTGGCGGCTCTAGACTTTAAGGGGACATAATATTTTGAAGAGGGGACTAACCGGGGGAAACGGGGGTGGGGAGTATGGAATATCCCGTAAAATTCGAAAAATAAACTCTTTCAAACGACGTTTTTAATAAAATCTAAAACTTAGATTTTAACGCTGGTTTGGCTAATCTGCCCTTAAAGAATTAGACATTATTTCACAATAAATCATCCTCCGATTAGTTTCACGAATTATTACGATTAAACCAGCCATTGTAGGCTGTAACTAGCACTCACGTAGGGCAGCAGCTCGTGCGGCGCCATGAAGCACACGATGAGCAGGTAGCGGATGATGACCTTCAGGTTGTTGGGCCAGCAGGAGCACAGCGTGGCCCACACCTCCTCCGTCTCCTTGGGGTGCTGGTCCGAGAACTGCAAGCGAGACCGCGTCCCAGTGGGGGCCCGACACCACTTGTCAAAACTATGTCTCATAGAAAACTTTCTATACATTTCTGATTGTTGTACGCATATAAGCAAAAGTATGGGCAGTAGACAACATACGAGCACCGTATCCAGAGATGTGTCGCGAGAAACGCTCGGGCCACGCGAATCCTACACACTGGCGCCCCTGGATATAAGCATTCCTCGAGGCTCCGTCTAACACGCCATGAACATCTGAGCTCTCGGTATACGGCATTTGGTGGGAGTAGTGTCATGAATGAGACGGAAATGTGCAACAGGAAGTAGGGAGAAGCGAGCGCCATCAAATTCTATTTTGAGAAATCAATAGTCGCATCTTGTTAAAAAGATTTTTAGTTAGGTTTAAAAAAAAATGAAAAATAAAAATAACCCTTTTTCCATGAAATGATTAGGTACTTTAAAATTTACAGCCATTTTAAGATTTTAAAGTAACTCCTCTAAATAGTATCCAAAATAAAAAAAAGTATAAATACATTTAAGAATATCAGTGAACTAATAAATCAGTCCAGTGCAAAAGTGATACAAGTACTTATTTTTAACAATCCATAGTGCCATCTTTTTTAACCGAAATATGGTTCGATTTTAAAAAGGGAAAAAGTTTTTTTTCTTAGCTTTTCCCTAAAACTAATACTTTAGAAGATATGAGCACTTCAAGGTTTTGGTGGTGTTTGGGATATGTTTGAGTTATAAATAGGTGCAGTAATAGTGTAATATAAATATGGATGGTTTTATATAGAACTAAATATGGTAGTGTATATATTTATCAAGTTAAAGATCTAACTATCAAAATAAAGACAATTTATAGCCTATGCAACTAAGGAGCTTGACTTTGCACGTTTAGAATGTTAAAGCGTCCTTGGTATTTTATAGTATTGCTAGTGTCTTTATATGTGTAACATCTGCTCTCGGTGTTCGGCATCTGGTAGGAGTAATTTCGTGAATGAGACGGAAAGTGTAACGGGAAATAGAAGCGCGCTTCATTCAGCTTTTCGACGCGGCCTGCAGTTGGCGCATGTGCTGCAGCGTGTCAGCGAGTGCAAACATTTCCATGGCGTTTGAAACGAGAGAGATAAAGAGAGAAATGTAAAGAAAACACAGTTGTTTACCGTTCGTTTTGCTAACGGCAGTCTTTAACAGCGCGACGCATTACAACGTGGATTTTCTAATACGTTATATATACATTGTTAAATAATAATATATAATATATAGTATACTTTCAATAATTTTATAAGAGTTGTATTAAAATACGTGTTGCGTTAATACATAGTTTGTGATTGGATAGGTTACATGCTAAACATCACTGGTGAGTACTAAAAGACTCGCTTACCTTTTTTTTGATTCGCCATCAATGTTATTTAAAGACTATTCTTGCGTCTGTCATTCTGTCACAAACATTTTAAACACATATTCACTAAGTGAAATATAATGGATGTCAGAAGTCGCGGAAGTGTTCATCAAGGGAGGTAGCGTGTTACAATTTCAGAAATAGCCCTTAAAAATATATTAATGACGAAAAAAAAAAAAAACATGGCGTGTGAAACTGAGCCTTAAACAATACAACTCACCTGGTGCGTCACACTCGCGCCATGGATGGGGATTTGAGCATCCTCCAGGCCGACCAACCAGTCATCATCATTTCAAAGTAACAACTCATACCGTTAACACCAACATATCAGATGATACAAAGTAAGTCCATACACTCACACAGCTGCGGACTGAGGGTTTACAATGAACCCCGGTGGTGAGACATTACAGCGAATAAGGCAGTCACGTGTCCAGACCCGCCGGGAGAGAGGCGGGTGTCGAGATACGAGCAGGGGATGAGGCAGTTGAGTCTCAAGATTTATTTTTAAATGCGCGAGTTGACCTTACAAGTCCAATGATAATAGAATTTAATCGAAAACTAAAATAGGTTTTCGATACGCGCAGATCACCTTTACAGTTGGAGCCAATAACGTTTTCAGTGTTTACATTTTTTTAAATTGTGGTGTTTGTAAAGTCGTGCATGAAGCAATGGGAAGGCATTCGCCCCCGCACCCTTAGTTACTCTGGACAGTCCTGCAAGTGAACCGCTTCCCGCACTATACCACTGCCTAGTCCTACTGACACAACATCCATGCCTTAAGGGGCCCGCCTAGTCAGGGGTGAATGTGTGTGGTGAGACGGGGTGATGAGTGCGACGATCGCTGGTGCTTCTAGTGCGCGTCGTCTCTGGATTGGAGCGCCGTCTTCTCGGCGTGCGTAACGAGATTTGAGTGAGAACCATGACACTGCATGGCGGAGAAATTAAGATAACAATGCGATGCAAATCCCCTTTAAGTGCTTTCAAGAATCTCAACCGGGTGTTTCATGTCTGAAAAAATATTCAGAAAACACTCTTCTGAAAATACCGTTTAAAAACGAAGCACGACTGCGATACGTCCATTGGCTTTCCACGCAGAATCATATGACTTACTGCCGCTGTTCTAGCAAATTCTGTCTTACAAGCAAAATTGTGAAATTAGTTTATTTGTGAGAATATTATTTAATTCCCAATACTTTTCGTGGAAGGGTTCAGTGAGGGACGATTAACAAACTAAACTAATTACATTCACGAATATATTGTTTTGTAGGTTGGTAATTACGTGGCGTTGAATAATACTTCGCAACCTGTGGGACAGACGATTTTTGAAAAGCGTTTTATTTGCGTACGAAATCGCGTGGCTTCGTCCGTATTCGTGAATAAGTGGAAATGCTGAGTGAGTAACTTGCAGAAATGAAACACGCGCAAGCTACTTGTTCCTCCGGGGAGTTGTCGAGTGGAGAACTGTGGGTTGCTACAATATAACACAACAAAAAATGAATTTAAATTACTCCGTGATAAAAAAAGGAGTTATTTCAAAGTTGCTGAAGCCAGAAAGGAAAGACCTCTGGGGCAAACTAAAAGAGAAACTTTTTTTATCAGCATGTAAATTTTCAAAATAACTATGCCGTACGGAAATGAACCACGCAAAGAATACATTAAAACATTGGCAGTTTACTTCAAAGAATTTCGCGAAAGCACGTACATGAAAAAAGCTCTCTCAGGAACTGCATAAAACAGAACATCAAAAATTGCTTATCTTTATATATTTAGGGCACAATGCAGTTTTATAATACATTTTATTCTTGTGCACTACAGTAGTAGCTACACTAGGAAGCACAATGGTTTGAAAAAAGTTTATAATTTATTTATTCTTAGTCACTTCATTTTGTCTTCAAATAGTAACGGTATAGCGGCCAACAAAATTAAAAAAAAAAAAGTTCTCTAGGCTCGGGATTTAATTTGCGGTGTGAAAGTTACCTTTGATTATAATATATGCCCATCCTTTATAAGAAAATTTATATTGATGTTAAAGCAGTTAGGGAGAAAATCTTATATTGCATAAATTTATGAATTAAAAAAACACATAACGGCTCAAAACAATATTTCTTAAAATTTAGTTTGTTCCAGCATAAGAAAAGTATTACTGAATAGTTTCGATGAAACTATTATTGTTATACTAGCGACCCGCCCCGACTTCGCACAGTTGCAATGCTGATACTAAATATACTACAGAATGTCTTTATATACAACGTTCACAGCTTTTTTGTCATTAGACAATACAAACATGTTTTCCTTAGAGGTTACTCTTGAAAGAGCGACGAATAATTAGCCATGTGAAAAACACTCAACGCTCAAATCTAAGCCTGTAACGTTGAAAGTTTGACCCTGCGATTTATTAATGGTCATTGCAATATAGGCACGCGCCGCCGGCCCCCCGACTGGTACCGCCGCAACCGCTATGTCCCTGCATTTTAAATCCGTAATATCTTCGAAAATATTTATTTCAATTACATGCTGTGAAGGGCCATATTGATCTATATTAAATACACAATGTATTTAAGGTACTTAATTGGATAAGGATTAATGCTGTATTGCTTAAAATCGCTTCGTAAATAAGCCATTATTTCTCGTAAAAAGTAAAGGATAAAAAATGGTTATTCTGGGTTATCCCTAAGAGATAGACATATACCATCGCGGACTTTTTTGTAGACCTTTTTAAGGTGTACAATATTGTAGTACATTATTTTGATCTATCTCGTAGGGTTCAGCCAGCGTTTGCAATGTAAGAGCAAAAAAATGTGTTTATTTACGACATCACATTAGAAACCTCTAAAATTATCAGTGTTTCTCTACTATATTATGCATGTATTATACATATAAACTTTCATCTTGAATCACTCTATCTATTGTGTATATTATGCTACGCTCTCGAACAAGCAACTAGGTTTTTGTTTTATAGTAAAACAATTATATCTTCAAATTTAACCAAGAAGGATGTAAAAAATTGGGAACGAATAATCAACATAAAAATTGCCATTCTTGTACCAATTTTATAAATTTATTCAGATAGGTGTTTATGTGTAAAGAGTTCTATAAATAAAAATAAATTATAGCTCCAAATCAACTAAATAATATATGTCTTTATAAAAACATTTATTTTATATTTTTTTTAAATTTATATTTTTAAGTATGTGTACGAGGGGTGAACATGTTTTATAAACAAAAATCATATCTCCAAATGTAATAAACCGGGAAATAAGAAACTGGGCATGAAAATAGCGTGGATAAAAAATACGTATTAAAATTTTTATACTTTTCTAAATCCAATGGAAAGGTATTCGTGCAATTATTCATGCTACATGAGATTTCAGCGGTAACCATAACATAATATGGCGGAGAAACGAAGGTGTAATGCAAGTCCCTTCAATTTGTACCGGATGTTTCATGCCTAAAATGTATCCTAAAAACAGGCGTTTCAGCCATTATTACACTTCCGCAAGTACAGTTTGAAAATGAAATACAGAAACAGAACCACTCACACACCTTCAGGGTAGTCTTAAATACGTTTATTAAATAGACCACACTCGGATATCTTCTGCCGTTTTTAAATCGCGAGATTTTCTTCTGAAGTATTGCACACCGCATGTGCGTCCGGGCATCTACCCGAGTCATTCTACAGATAGATAAAAAAAGAACTGGGTTCTCGGTGGCGGTGATCGCTGAGGCGTAACGCTCAAGTGGCGAGGGTTGTAAGGTTTGATTCCAACACTCCGGTATGGCTCAAATTAATGAGCGTCGTTGTTTCGGAGCCACTATAGACTTAAGGTAAATAAATAAAACCTACACTAAACAAAGAGATAAAACAAATTTTAAGCTGGAATTAACAACAAAAAATGCACATATTTTTTTTTTTTTTTTTAGAAGTTCCCCTGTACCCGGGCACACAAACGGTGTGCAAGGCTTCAGAAGGGAAAAAAACAGCAATTTGAAAACTACCGAAAATATCAGACCGGGGCCTGTCTAAGAAAAAAACATTTAAGAAAAAGCTGAGGGCGGATGAATTATAATTAGATTTTTAGTTTTTAAACTTTTTTTAGTGAATGTGTTTTTTTTAGAATAATTTTTACGCATGAAAATATAAGTAAAGATTCTTGAAAGCACTCAAAGGACTTGCTTTGCACTACACAATTACCACTGAAACCTCATAGTGTCCCTATGCACGACGAGAAAACTGTTCGCCAGTTCACAGCCTTGGGTTTAAAGGCAGTTCCGCGCCAGAAGCTGCTCTTAAAGGTGAGCTTAGAGAAATGACTAGGACAGAGCCGAACATGCGCCTCGGTGACATTCGGCAACCCGCCGGTCACTGAAACAGGTCACAAAGGTGACGCTGGCTCTCCGAACGGCCACCACAGACGCCGCAATTCAAATTTCGGCGTCGGTCGCAAACACGCTACTCATGCTAATTTCGCTCATCAGAGATTAACCACGCGTTAAATTACCGCCGCGAGTGGTTAAACCAATACACGATACCACTAGAGGAAGATTCTTTTAACCATCGTGGTAATTTTCGATTGCATTAATAAGTAATTTTGGAGGACATGGTACGCGTTTAATTGCATCCAGCACAACCATTTAATCTGCGAGCAATTTTGGTGCCAAAACAAGCAATCCTGAATAACTGTCAAAACTTATATATGTTGACTCCACACATAGCTACGTTCTTCACGGTTTTTATTTGCTTTACTCGAGTTATTTGAAAACATTTGAAAGCTGGGTGGGCTCACACCGCCATGATTATTATTTTGGTCTTTCCCAGATAGTATTTTTTTTTTTTTAAGAAATATTTATAAGATGAGATTATGGAAGCAATTTTGTACGTGTTTCCTAGTCGCCGGAACTTAGAAAACTAATTAACGATGGCTAGCATCGACGCTGTTATAGTAGCAACATCTGTGAAGTAACAGATACATATAATAACGACATATAAATTTAATGGGTAGCAGGGAATGCCAAAACAAGCCATTTTTATGAGTGAAAATTATCCCGGGAAAAGCAACCCTGCGAAGTTAAAAGCGCGAACAGAGCGCGCAATTTTGAATTTCGTGCCCAACTAGGCACCATCCCATTGGCCTAGAGGACACGCAATCACAGCGCCGTGAATCATGTTAAGACGCTCCACGGCACGCAGGTGACGAGCGTGGTACAGACGTTAGTCGACCAGTAGCAACTAGCAGTTTGTTGTACAGCACAGTGAATAATTAGTTACAGGTGGTATTGTAGCCTGTAACAATCTTCCTTTCCTGCTGGGCTTGTACGTATGTGCCGTCGGTAAGCAGACTACCCGCAGAACACGGCATCTCCTGTCCTTGTTCTTATTCTCTCGTGAGTGTTTGGGCTTCACTTCTACGCTCCACGTCAGCCCGCGTGGCCGAAAATTGCCGACCACGTGACACCCGAGCTCTTCCGAACATGGCTTCGGAAGATTATTCTCAGCTGACCTGGAGGCCGAAGTTCGTTGTGCCCGGGCGAGAAGTTAGGAGAGCCAGCAGTCCAGCAGGCTACCCCCGGAGACCCCGCCACCCCGCGGCCGCCCGCAAGGAGGTCGCCGTGCCGCCCGAGTGCAACTGCAGCGATGACAGCACGTAGTCTATACAGCGGTAAGCGCAACTAACATACCAAGTACAGCTGGACTTAGCACCCGACGAGCAGAAGTAACCGGAGATAGCCATCGAGACAAAGGTAACTCGTCGAGGGAGAAGTCCGCACTCGCTGCCATAGTCTACTCGCTGAGTGAGTAAAACCTGGACACTCGCTCAATGGAATCTGAAGGGTTTAGTAATATAGAACAGCTGAAGGTCACATTTTTCACTCGCTGGGCGAGTAAGTGAAGAGCGAGTAATCGGCGAGCGAGTTCACGGCGCGGCGAGCAACAGTGACCCAAGTACACGTGGGTCAGGAAGTAACGAACTCGGAAAGCCTAGACAAGTGTTGTCTTAGCCGAGTAATAAACGAGGATGTAGACTTGTGCGACACGACAGGTCGTGTAGAAGTCATCGCCAGGTCGCTGGAGGGCGAAGGAGGCGGACCCAGAAGTGAAGGTCTGTGACTGACTAACTGTGGCAGTGTTCGGAGGAAAGTGTTGGATCAACTGTGCGCCAGTCTCGAGTAGAGGTCCTCACGCAAGCTTCGTGGTGTCCAGAAGTCCGTCGAGAAGGGCAGGAGGGCGGACGCTGGCGACGTCTTGGCGCACTTCGCCGAGGGAGAAGTCGCGCATGATATGGCGAGTGTGGCACAGTAAACCCCCAAGTACTGTGGGGGTTATCTGCAGTAATTCTAAATACACACTGTGCAATATGCCTAGTTTGCCAATCAGCATTTCCAAGTAGTAAATAATTAACAGTAATCAAGTTGCTTAAGAGTGAGTTGCTGACACATTTAATTATATTGTAGCCTACTTTATTGAAACACTTCACTACTTGAATATTTGTTGTGATTTTAATTGGCATATTAAAACTCCAGTAGCAGAAATATGAAGTACACCGTGTAATAATTTTGTGTAAAAGCAATATAATCTGTGATATCATAACAGGCAACAATTCTTTGTGTTAGCCTCTGCATTTTTAATCAAGTCAGGGCTAATAATACGTAGGAATATTAATTTCATGTTTTATATTATTTTTCAGTTGCCTGTCTACGCGAGCGAGCTACTCGCCAGTCATGAAGACAAGCGAGTAACAAGAGAGCATGTGAAATGTCCGGGTTACAACTGTTTATTTTGTGCGACTTGGACTTTGAAAATAAAATCATTTCTGCTTTGACACATTCGTTCGTTCATCAAAACTATCCTTCCTGTAGTTCCTTCCGAGGTGCAACACGTTGGTTGTGTTACATTTGCACTTTAGCTTCGGGCGATCGGCGCAGTGTTGACGGCCTAGCAAGTGCGGTGCTGCGACCGAGCGCTCTCGCGGGCAATTACAATGTGCGCGCTACAGTTTGCGCCTGTAACTGCGCAGTTTTGCTTTTCCGGACATGAGTTCGTTAATAAAAAATAGCTTGTCTTGGGATTCTTTGTTAAATTTTTGTCACTTTATTCGCGAACATCATGTACATGTACATCTAGCGACCTAATTAGAAACAACAAACAACATAAAATGCCCATACAGTGAAACATCCAACGAGGGTATTTTAATTCCGGGGCGGGTACCCTCCCCCCATAACTAACGCCCATGTATTCTTTATAGCAATATAACATCAATACAATAAACTAATTTTATCCGTATTAAAATAAGTAAATATTTGATCCATGCAAACAGAAATTAATTATTAAAAAAAAAAACTTGTATTTTTGGTTTCTAACAAGCAGTATGTAACCTGGTTTTCAAATTATCTCACAAATAGATACTTTTTCGTCAGAGTCGCTAATGAATTAAATTATCAAGCTTCTTTGCGACATCACGTGTTCCGCAAGGCGGTAATCAATTTCCACTTCTCTTTAATACTTTTATAAATATATTACAAATGTAGTTACAAACTCAAAGATATGATATTCAAAAACATGATAAAATGTTATTTCAGCTGTTCAGGCCTGATGCTCTAACAATAGTATGTCAACTATGAAAAAATATTTTGTGACCTTCCCCAGGAAATATATTTAATTACCAATAACTACCAAATCGCAAGTAACGACACTGAACGTGTGGAAAACATACAATATTTAAGAGTTATATTGGATACTAAAATTTATTTTCATCATCATATAGATAAACTTCTTAAAAGTAGCTACATAAGAACTAATCAAATTCACTACTTTTTGTGAAACATCCGAGTCTCTATACTATGCTTATTCTTCACCTTAATCAGATTAATATTAAAACTCTGCCCTGTAATCTGTAATTCAACTACAGATACTGACTTAAAATAAATTGAAAATATCAAAAAAAAATTAGATTAACATATAAAAAATGTCAAGTCTCACGACCTCTCTATTGACTATGACGATTTTATCTAGTTTTACAATAAATTCTCTATTCATTAAGCATACTTCCAATGCTGCACTATTTATCACTAATTGGTTCTTGTCATAATTTGACTACTCAGTTAAAATTTATCAAATTTGCTTAATAATTCCATTGAATAAATGACCATTTCAATAGTATCAGCAATCAGAATAGCTAGGTAAAAAGGTGAGTAAAAATTATATTTTCTGTAACAAACAAAAATCTTTCACTGTAAAGAAAATTAAGGAAATATTTTTTAAAACTATTATGATGGAAGTTTGTGTCGTAAAAATCTAAAATATATTTGTATTCTTCTCATATTTTTGGAAACTCTGAGAAAAAAAAATTGTTACAAACTTTGTTCATATATATGTGTGTGTGTGTGTGTGTGTTGGTGTGTGTGTGTGTTTTGTGTGTGTGTGTGTGATAAGTTGTCACGTGTATTGTCACAGAATGTATAGTTTTAATTGTATGTTTGTTTTAACAGTGATTTTTGTGTAAATGTGAGTTTTGTATGTTACTGAATGTTTTATGTGTTTGCTGTGTGTCATTCTATTAATAGCGCTCAGCTGTTGGATTGCACACAAAACCAAATATATAAATAAAATATTAACAATGAAGAGATAATCCCTACTAATATTTTAAATACAAAAGTAGGTTTGTCTGTTTGTCCTTCTTTCACGCAGCAATTGAGAAACGGATCAATGTGATTGTTTTTGCATACAAATAATTTATGGGCCAGAAAGTAGCACAGACTACATATAATTATGAAATTTAATACCTAAGGGAGTTAAAAAGGGGTAAATTGTGTTTTGAAATAAAAAATCATAGGGGGTAGGTCATAGACAAACTAACAGTGAATTTGTGTCATTTATTTATGTCCGCCACACGGTCATACAGTAAGTTATCGCAACTTCATATCCTTGTCCTTGGTGAAACCAATTCGGTTAGTGAAGCTCGTGGCTGCTAGCGATCTAAAGGCTTTAATAAAACTTTAGTTTTGAAATTCGTCAATAGATGCATTGCCTTGAATGTGTAACACGCTAACGTTTGGTGCGTCCGTCATGTATTGCCTGGGGGTTATCTGCCTTCCCAAAAAATGAAGCTGATGATTGGCGTTCCGGTTTTGCTTATGCGTAGCCTTGATGCATCGAGGTTGTGCAATCAATGGGACTTTAAAATCAAAATTTCCAGTTTTTCAAGTGTACGTCCTACAGACTTGACACTCCGTTGTGATGTTCCTAATATCATGATGTGTTTAGTAAAAAAATTAATACTAAAAACAATAACCCAATATTTAGAAAAATATTCATGAAGTGGTAAGATAAATTAAGGACTTTATAATGACTTTTTCAGCTGAGCTTGTTGGCAACCCTGCAGCCGGGGTGCGGGAATGTGCGAGACTGCTTCGGGGTCATACAGCACGGACCACTTCCCGGTTTTAAACTCACGCAAAAGATAAAAACAAATCAAAACAAACCTTTACATCCACTGGGCGACTCTCGCAAGGGCAATGAACTTGTGTGCGCGCAGAAGTGAATTCCATAGTACAGTGATTAAATGGAGGATAAACACAAATTAAACACACAAAAAAACTAAATGCGAAGACAAATTATAGCACACAACATACTTAAAGGGTAAAAAAAGTAAAAATATCACAAAATAAAGGACAAAATCACTACAGTTGAGATCAATCATAAAAAGCTGCATGCAAACACAAGTGCTATGTCACCCTACCAATATTTAACATGTTTACACATGACACTGTACAGTAAATAAATAATAGAGAGAGAGAGAAATAAATTACGAATAAAGCGCAGAATATTATTTCACGGACCGAGACTCAGCTCTAGAACAGAAATACACCTATCAGCTGCAAACCCCCGTCAAACAAAAGCAACGCTCGAGGGAGAAGATTTTCGATGCTCTGCTTCCCTTGCACGATAACACATTAAGGTTTTACAAACGAAATGTTTGAAAACTAGTTGTAAATAGATTTTTAACAACGCTACCAGGGTAAAATTATTGCAAAATGTCCAACACATTTGCTGTGGAATGAAAACTTTTGGCCATGCATTCATGTTTATTACCCAGGCACAGTATGCAAACCTAGTAGAACTGTAACGAGGCATACGCCCGTGATAGTCATGTGGCTGCAGTCTGAATCCCGTACCGGCATGCACTTAAAGCGATGGTCATAAAGTCTGTGACACCCGACAGTTATAAAAGAAATCGTATTGGCGTACAGAAGACCAGTTCTCTGCCAGACGTCGGTGCATTAACACCTGACATAGTAAAGTTTCTTCTCAATATCGGTAAAGTGCTATATAAATATGGAAGAAGAAATTCTCAACGTGGAAGACAAGGTAATTTTTTTTTATGACAGCATTACAAAAATGGAATTGCACGAGTAACAGCCTTTCCTGTCGGGCCGTAAGCACTACCTTCAGAAGTACGCATTGCTGTACAGCACCAGGCTATCTGTAATTTATCTTCGTAGTCATTTCTACGTATAAGACGCACACTGAAAAAAACAGATGGAGGTCAACCGACTACGAAAAAAATATCATGCAATGGCATTCTTCACCTAATCGAGTGCATTACATATGTACTCGATGGCGTCGAAGTAGATAAAAATGAGAGATGTGGGCATTACATCTGCAATGAAAAATTACCTTTCGCTCACGCCAAACGGTCTACTGCAAATATGGCCGGATGGGCCTACGATGATGAATACAAGCTACCTGTATAAGCCGAAGTAAAGTTCGAAGTTTGTGTTCCACTGTTCATGCTGCCCGAATTCGGAGAAGACTACAAGCATATAATAGTCCGAAACAGGAGCTCGTACTAATTATAGCCAACACGCACATTAATGCAATAGTCTCTTCTGCAGAAAGCCCACATTATGTCTCGCTAACACTACAGTATATCGAGTGGATGTTGCCTCACTTCCACGTGAGCACGTCTGAACATATCAAGATGTTGAAAAACGTAGAACATGGCAAGAACATTGACGTAACATTCCGAATCCTGAAACCTGAAAATGTGTCCTGGTTGCCTCAAAGCCACTGTGTCAACTGGATAGTAAAGTCCAGCTTCGCTACAGAAATAACCAAGATACATCACGTCGGGATTCAGACTGGAAGACAGCTCAATGCAAGAGTGATCCGCTCGGTGTTCGACAACAGTCAAATACGTAATGTAAACATATTTTTAAATAGCGAAAGCTACCCGTCCCGGGACATAAATATGGCATTTTAAAATGGAATATTTCTTCTTGAATATAAATAGTATGCTAAGTTTCAGCAAGCGTACTATGGTCACAAAGTCCCATAGTTTCAAAAACAAGGATCCGTTAATGGTGCTTGAAGTTTCCCAACAGGACGATCGAATAAATGCAGACATAATCCGACTGTAGGAATGAGATATGGACAAGCGGAAATATCCCACCAAACACTTATGCTTTCAGTCTGATACTTCAAGATAAATTTGCATAGTACAATTTTCGGGACAAGATTGTGAAAATTCTTCCATAAATACATGTGTTTTAAGTTTAATTTAGTTACGACCGAGTATGGCTAGCCTCAAGATGTACTGCAAAATTCAAGACTTCCAGAGCCGGAACGGCTTTGAGCTCAAGGAGATTGCAGTCTTCTTCGAAGACGACGGCAGGACTCTAACCCACACTTTTCGACCTCTGTATCTTTGGAAACTACAGGACGAAAAAAGCCAGCAGTCCAACGAATGATTATGCTTATTACAGTGGCCTGGAATGAGACTTAGGAAAAGTTCCGTACCACTAATTTAAAAACACTCTTGGTTATTTACAACTACAGAAACCACGCATCATTTACGTTGCTTGACCGAACAGAAAAAAATGGCCGAGTAAATTGTGTGACGGATCCGCTGAAATTGTTGACCTGTAGGCTAACTACGGCTGTCCTTTCCTGCGCCAGCTTAGTGCAATGTACGTTTGGCACGCAACTTCAGGTATGTGACACGATTGAACGCGAATGAACGCGAATGAACCTATGCCTGGCGCAACTCGCAGCTAAAGCGAAAATGGTTCTCCAAGTGAAAAAAATAAAATTGTTTGAGCCTTCGTATACAAATGCGTACAACGGTCCTTGCCTCAGTTGCCGTCCGACCTGCAAGAAAATGTTTTCGTTTATCCTGCCGAAGTGTATGTGAATTTAAGACTTAGCTCCAGCAGTGTCAAGTACAGCTATTGGGATGCCAGGTATCTAAGCACATTTATGGGAACCTGCGATGGAGACACTCAGCACTGGTGTTTTTTTTTTTTTTTAAACTTTCCTCTGTCCTGCGAACTGACTCGGCAGCTGCGAACCTTGAAACTGTGCCGTCTATCACGTGAAACCGTATACGTTCTTTCCAGCCAGCATCGAATAAGTAGTCGCTTCGTCTGTATGTGAAACACCAAACTGTACAGGTCAGGACTTGTTGCAACCTGTTGTGACCTGCGATGCATCTACGCAGACGTCGAACAGAGGACACATGCGTATCGTAGTTGCTCTAACAGTGTTCCTACACATGTAGAATATGAGTCTGAGATCAGCAGTGATCTAACAAGCACCGAGTCAAAGCCCTGTCGCATTCGTGGCCGAGATAATCATCGCCGATAGTAATGCCGAAGATGAGCAGTCGGATACCCGTGTTTCTGAGCCTGAGCCTGAGACCTGCGAACCAGTTGGAACCGGAGTTGACGAGGCAGAAGGTGGAGTCGACGAAACAGTCCGTGCAGTATTAAAGACACTGCTTACAAAATTGTTAAAAGCTTTAAACTAATATATATTTGTTACTTGCGAATTTTTAAAAAATAAATTTGTGAATTTAAAAGGTTTGTTTTATTTCTAGAGTTTTAAGACACCCGCAAATTAAGCCCATTAAAACATATTTATTTAAACCAAAGATAAAATAAAATAGTCGTTGTTTTGACGAGCATATTATACCTGTACTCCTTCAGTGTCTTCAGTTAAGGAGATTTCGATATCTACAATGACATCAACTTTGGTGAATCCATCGGTAACGACCGCTGGAGGTACAACAACGTATTAAGAGCATCGATGTCGCCACTGTGAAAATTACATTATCAAGCCATCTAATGTCTGTAGGAATGGAAGATGTAGATGCCCGAATCGTGTACAAAGAACACTGTATCAGTGCGTGAAATGTAATAAACTATTTGGTTGCACCACAACTTAAAGCGACATGATGAAATATGCACGGGGCCAGTTATGGGCAAGCAAGAATCAGATCGTTAATTTCGTGTCTATGTCGTAAGCTTGTAATAAACAACATAAGTAATCTTGAAGCTTCGTGAGTGTGTAATAAACAAATGTAATAATATCTCTACATGTGTTAAATATCAGTGCAACAGGTGTTGTACCCAGTTTATAAATTAAGGAAAACTGAAAAGACATGTTAAGTCTGTAGAGGACTGGTTGCTCATTCATCAGGAACAAACTGTATCTTCTAAGGCAAGACATTTGCACGCATGAAAAATGCAAGGCGTCATGAAATACATCATTGCCTTTTTAACGAAAGGGCAAACCCTCAGCTGCGTGACACATGTAGTAATCAACTGTCACGTGGAACTGCCTTGAAAAGACGTTTCGAGAAATGTAAAGGCTGTGCTTCACACTCCAGGAAGACTGAAAAAATTGATAAATTCTAGAGAAGTTATTAATTTTCTGGTTTTTAGATGTAGTAGAGTAAAATTTATGTAATAAATTTTACTTGTAAAAAATTTGTTTTATTCATTGTACCCAGACCTCAGACTGTTTTATAATTACTCAATTTAATTAAACTCTGTACTGCTTGTACCGAACAAAGGGCACGAATTGACCAAATCAATCATTATATTAATGTGATTTGTATGATTTTTAGATTTTTTCCAATTTTTATATTAATAATTACGAATTTACAATATGGCGGCCAAGATGGCCAACAAGATAGCGGACACGACTAAAGTTGACTGTCTCGTGATTGGTAGTATTTCACTAGTGGGTAAAAAATAAACCAAAATGGCCGTCATGACGTCATACAGGTTGGGATAACATCTGCTTTAATATGCTGCCTGTTCACATGGAGAAAAGACCTGTCATCAATTTTAATGGACGACCTGGTCGGGTTCAAACCCAGTACCTCCATGGCGAACGAAATAAAATAAAATTTTATTTTTAAAATTACATTTTAGGAATCTTAATTTTTTTTTTTAGTTTTTAGGAAGTTTTTAATATATTTTTTTGGAGTTTTTAAGTAAAAATGTAATTGGGGTGTCGAATTACAACCTATATATCGTATTTCAGTTACATTACAAGGTCATGGCCATTCAAAATGGCCGCCGTGACGTCACAAACCAAGATGGCGGATACCGGCTTGAGCTCCACATCCTGTACCCTGGGCTCGGACTGGCCAATCTATACTATATTATACTATACTATTACGATTTTTTTTACTAGGAAAAATTAATTCTCCTTTACTATTTCCGCTATTCAGTCTGATTAAATATATTGGAAGACTATTTCTTATGAGATGATAAATGCATATATCGTTCTTAAACAATATCAGGTAGCTATTTTTCTTAGCATTTCTGTTAGCTTGAGAAACTATATTTAAAGTCTTGAAGTTGTGCTACAAAACCCTTAGGAAACATGCCAACAATGACTTGTACGTGAAAGGGAAAACGTGTACGTGTGAATACGATTGGACATTCCCGTTGCACAGTGTCTTCATCGACGACTCCAGAGTTTATGAGCTAGGACCCTCGGTTTCTCGTGCACAAGGAAATCTTCTTGCTTCATTAACATAAAATTTTCATCTATCGTACGTAGTATGGCTTCCACCCGACGATAACTTCTTGGTGGGCACGCAGCGCCCCTGGTGACGATGTGTAGGCAAGCAAACACGCGCGTGTGTACCGGGGTTGCGGTAATGTCAGGGGTCGGCCAGGGCAAGAACTGGTCGAGTGGGAACATCCCCGCTACTCGATCGCGCATGCGCGTACCGAGCCCGCCCACGGACATCCACCCCCGCCCCACATCGGGGCTGGGCGAGTCTCGGCACTTCTGCGGCCTTCCAGAACACGCTGGTCCAAGACACGTACCTTCTCACGTCACAACAGACTCGCCATCCTTATACTTTACTTAATTTACACAACCAAATTTAGTTTTTTCAACAAATTTTACTCACAAAAGCAATCTAATACATGTGGTATTTCAACTATATTATCTATGTATTGAAAAAGAAATATTTTAAAAAGTACAAAAACTACAAATATAAAAAAACTTGACTATTTTAAATGTTATTTTTTAAGAGTTAATAAGTTTAGGTTAGATACAGTGTCAAATTGATTTCAACAACCTATTAAATTTAAAATCATGATTAAAATAAAAATACATAAACACACGCTACCAGAGACAATTAAATCCTACTTAAATATTAAGAGAAATCTCATCATCAGTTAAATGAGCCAGCTAAAGCTTTATATATTATTTATCTGAAAAATACTTTCAGTTTTATTTTTTCAGGAAGAATAGCTATAGTTTTCTGAAGCAAAAATTCTAATGATTTCTGAGAAATTGTTTTATGATGTAGATGAATAGGTAAAATTACTTTCTGCTAATGCCGTCTACGATAATATTGAGCCCCATAATTTAAATGGTTTTCACGTCTATACATAGCAGTTATTGCAGCTGTATTGACACCACACACACTTATTGTAAGAGCTAGTGAGCTAGAGGGCAGGAGACCTACTCGCGAGCACACTTGCACGTCTCGCAATGTCCAGGCAAAAGGCTGTCCGGCCAGCAGCGAGTAATGCAAGGCGTCACGCTACACGATTGGTTATCGTATTTTCACGTCGTCATTTTTGTTTTCATATCAATACCCTACTCTCGGGCAAAATACTCGCATTCGAAATGTCTGCCTAGTCACGTCGTGGTGACTCGCTAGAAAGTAATTCCAGCAGATGGGTGATGCTGGAATCACAGCAACGCGAAGGACGCTATGCGACGGGCGCGATTATTTCTCTGATCAATCACGTTCGACACAAACGTGTCGGCTTTGCAGCGTGACACAAATTGCAGAGGCGATAGACGTCCCGATTAGGAAGTTTATTATATATTTATTTATGATTACTACACAGAAAAATATTAACATATTCTTGCTAAACATGGCTTGACATCTTGTATTAACAAATATTCACGCAAAACATTTTTCACACAAAAATATATAGACCCTGCGTTTGCAAAAATAAAAAAATAAAAATGATGTTTATGCTGCTGTGTTACACACTAATATTACAGACCATTTTGCTACCGTTATTAGCTACAATATTGCGCGTCAAAGGTCTCTTAGGAAAAACAATATAGTACAAATTTTTATTGAAAATGTTTATCTGATTTTCTTGAATCCGAGTCTTGGAATTGTGTATTAATTGAACAAAATGTTGATATTGCAACACATTTTGTAAATTTGATAGAAAATTACATATACAAAGCTAGTTCGCTTACTGTTAATAGGTACACGTAAGTCATTAAAATGTTAAAATCATGGATTACAATCGGGTTGGTTAAATCTATTAGAAAAAGAGACAAAATTAAACAACCATTAAACAAACAACCATGTAATGCGCAGCTAAGAAAAACATTTTGTAACTACAGAAATAGGCTTACGTCTCTTATACGAATAACTAAAGACAATTATTATAAAAAAAATGCTGAAGCACAAAATTATTCTAAACAAATTTGGAATAATATTAAAAAAGCTACTGGAACAAAAAATTAAAAAATTAGATATTATAACTGTATTAAATGAAATTAATATAATAAATGCCATGTCAAATCCTGAGCAAACTACAAACACACTAAATAGATATTCTACAAATGTTGGAAATGCTATGGCTTCAGAAATCATTAAAAGTAATTCTAGTAATAAGTCCAGAAATTATTCAGTTGTTACAAAAATTGTTCAAGGGTCTTTATCCTTAGCTCCTATCAATTATTTCTGAAATTAAAAACTCAAATCCGTTGGGTTCTGATAAGATAAGTGTAAACATATTAAAATAACACAGATATAAATTATGCAAACCTCTAGCTCATACAGGGGGTAACTTTGCATACTCAAATTTTAGACCAATCTCTATAGGAGAGAACATTTCAAAAAATTTAGAAAAAAGTGTTAAAAAACAATTAATGTAATTTTTGGATAACAACAAAATACTGTCTGTAAACCAATTTGGGTTTAGAAAAGGCTTAAGTACAAATAAGGCTTTAATTAAAGTAACAAAACCATACAACAAGATAAAAAATGTGTTAGTATAATGTTGGCTCTTGCTAAGGCTTTTGATACAGTCTCACATAAAATACTTTTGGATAAATTGGATAAGTAGGAATAAGAGGTTTGGCAAATACTTGGTTTAAAGTTATTTGGAGGGCAGGTCTCTGAGAGACAAAGTAAATAATAAATATAGGAAGTCTAACAAGGCAGTGTTCTTGGGCCAATAATGTTTCTTTTATATATATATATATATATATATATATATATATATATAAATGATTTATGTAACTTAGACATAACGGGGCAGATAGTTTCTTTTGCAAATGATACTGCAATTTTATATTCATCCGACAATTGGTCTTCGGTTTTTGAAACGGTAAATAAAGAACTTAAAAAATATTAAAGAAATATGAGATGATAGTTTTCTTTCTCTTAACATAAATAAAACCAAATATTTTACTTTCTCTGCCAACATTTTGGGTCAACCTATCGAACATGAAATAAAAATTCATGTATGTAACGAAATAAACGTTAACTATGAAAAATGTAGTGACATAGAAAGAGTACAGGATATAAAATACTTAGGTATAGTGCTAGACTCTTTTCTAAAATGAGATAAACATGTTTCTTATCTTACACACAAAATTCGAAAAATGGTGTATAAATTCGTTGAACTACGATCAATATTATCTATTGAATGTATTACAATGGTTTACTTTGATTTTTTTCAGTCTGTTATACAGTATGGCATTCTGGCTTGGGGAGGGATAAGCAAAACGTCAATTAAGGGCGTATGTCCCGTTCCAGGTCATGATTTTAGATTTAAATTAATCACTGATCAACTTTTAGACATTTTCAATTGTTTAACTTTCACGAAATGAAAAATATATATAGTTGCATACTTTTTGCATAATTAGCTGCCAAAGTTACATTTTTAACCTTTTTGGGTTGTACAAATAAGGAGAATTTAATTTATTGCAGAACTGAAACTTTTTAGGATTAACTGCAATGCCACTGGCTACTTCAAGAAATGGTTTGCATTTCTTTCAGAAAATATTAATTAATTTTACCTGACATTTCAAAATTCTCAAAATTTTTATGATTTTGACAGCCAAGAAACATGAAATGAGTTTTTGTGATAGAAATGCAAACCATTTCTTGAAGTAGCCAGTGGCATTGCAGTTAATCCTAAAAAGTTTCAGTTCTGTAATAAATTAAATTCTCCTTATTTGTACAACCCAAAAAGGTTAAAAATGTAACTTTGGCAGCTAATTATGCAAAAAGTATGCAACTATATATATTTTTCATTTCGTGAAAGTTAAAAGATTGAGAATGTCTAAAAGTTGATCAGTGATTAATATAAATCTAAAATCATGACCTGAAATGGGACATACACCCTTAAGCCACTTATAACAATTCAAAAACTTATTTTAAGAGTTATTTAAAAAAACACATGTACACATACAAGGAATGTTTTAAACTATTAAATGTATTTTATATTAAAATATTGTTTATTAGAGCTGCAATAATTAATATGTATCAAAGGGAAAATCAGTTAAATTATGTAGATCATAACTATCCTACACGGCATAGACAGAACATAAATTTACAAATCCCTCTATTTCATCAAACAATATCTCAGAGATCTTTAGAATTTTTGCTTCCAAAAATTGTTATTCTTCCTGGAAAACTAAAAACTAAAAATTATTTTCACATAAAAAAATGTTGATATTTGGCCAGATAATTTAACTGATAAAGAGATTTCTTTAGTATTTAAGTATGTTTTTAAATATATTGTTATAACTTTGTACTTGTACTTTACTTTAAATACTAATTTTTATTGAACTATATTTTCATTTATTTATGTAACAATGTTATAATTTATACGTTTCTTGTTTATACATTATATTGCATTTTAATAAATTGCTCTTTTTAACTTTCAACTTTATAAAACTGATGTAAGGTTTCTTATGTTATATTTTAAATATTTATTTTTCAGTTGTTATACATTTATAAATGTTTGCATTTGTCAAAATACCGCATGTAATTTGAAGTGACTAGATGCACTCACATACGAGCTTGCTTTCGTGAGTGCTAAATTTCCTGGTTAATTAAGTGAATATTGTAGACAAAAGTATAAACAAGGGGAAATAAATTATTATTATTATTATTATTAAGAATATTTTTTTCCGAAAGACGGTTAAACTGGTAGGTTGTGGTAATACGATTGTTATGAGAATGCTAAGGACGAGACAGGCCAGTCAGCCCGGTGCGTCGGCCAGCGGGGGCCCACCTTCTCCCGGACAAGTGCCATCCATCCCTCCCAATACAGCTACACGCACATCCGATTATCAGCAGCGCCTATCCATCCCTCTCGAGGGTTCGGCAAGTCCCTAGATACAATACCATTGTTCTCGCCGCTTCGAGTGTCCAGTCAAGGGATCTTTGAGGAATACAACACTTCGGAGGGCTAACAGACCTTTCCACGGAGTGAATTGGAAGATATATAATATACGGACTAAACCTGCGAGGTTGGTGGCGATAACGGCGAATCCTCATGGTTATATAAGAGAAATAGCGTGAAAAGGGTAACTGACCATTGGTGAGAGATAGCGGGCGACGAGCAACGGGCTTCGTGAACAAAGATCGGAGCATCGGAGGAGAGTATCGCAGCGCGGCGAACGAGCGAAAACGCGGAACAGTGTGTTGGGACCGAGGTGAGTAGTAAGAGATGAACAGTAGAGATAGCCACAGTCGAGCTGAGCTCTAGTGGGCAGAGTAATAAGTGTGATTAATTTGTGGACAGACAGTTAAAATGTAATTTAAGAAACAGTGTGATTATAAATTAATAAATAAAACTGCAATTAGTTATTTTGGCTATCATTTCTAGACCTATATTTCCCACTCATTACAATATTATTACTCGTGTATTTATTGAGGTTTTGTTTGCTAGATTTATTTGTGAAATTTCTGAAATATTTTCACGCACAAATGATTTTTTTTCAACTGAATGTTAAGTTTCAATTAAACACGTAGATTTAAAAAACCTGCAAATTTTGATGGCTGTCGTATTTTTGGTGCATATGTAATGACAAGAAATATTTTATGTTAAATAATTTACTTTTGCTCTCCGCGTGGGCGA
Organism: Bacillus rossius redtenbacheri; assembly: GCF_032445375.1. Taxonomy (NCBI): domain Eukaryota; kingdom Metazoa; phylum Arthropoda; class Insecta; order Phasmatodea; family Bacillidae; genus Bacillus; species Bacillus rossius. Next base: position 135,283,734 of record NC_086330.1, on the reverse strand, counting down.
AAACCCGCATGTTCACAACAAAGCGATATTTTGTGTTGAATCGCGTCCTACGCGTCGCGCCGTCGAGCTCCTGTGATTCGAGCGTAAAGCTGGACTCGCAATGATCCATAGCATACGTCCATCAATCACGCGACCTACAGTCAATCAGATGGCTTGAAAATTTCCATCCGATCGTCCGTCAAAACCTTAAGCTCTAACTTTAAACGGCTGGACGGATCAAATAATAACCTCAAAATTCCTGAAAGACAGTGTCTTTGTTTTAAAAGATTGTGTTTGTTTATTTACTGCGTTACTTCCATATTATGTTTTTAACTTGCGTTTGAACACGATTTCAAGTTTGATATTTGAAACAAAAATCGACCAAGACACGAAAGTGTAATTAATAACGCACGACAACGAAAAAGAAAGTTTAATTATTTACGAGTGCTTAGCGTACATGAGCGTCAAACTAAAAAAATTTACAAGACAAATTTTCACAAAAATTCAAGCCTTCTAATCAGTTGCACACACAAGTAAAAAAAAAAAAAAAAAAAAATGACGGTTCATTATTGAATGTCCCAAATTCAAGGGCATGCATATTGTAACAGTTTAATTTATATTATTTAAAAAATAATCATACATAATATTGAAGGTAAGCTAACCTAGATTTTCTTACCAATGTTTAACATGTGCACCTTTAGTTATACAGCACACATACAACCTATGTCCAATTCTTCCCACAATAGCAATAGCCTCTTCAATTCTGTCTCAACTCTGGGAAATCATTAGGTAGCGGCGGAACGTAGAAACGATCTTTTATAAAGCCTAAAAAAAAAAAAATCGGATGGCGTTATGTCAGGTGAACGTGGAGACCATCGAAAAAGAGCTCTGTCGTTTCGACCATTACGTCTAATCCAACGGTCAGGGACTTGGACGTTCAAACACTCTCGTTTAAAAATATTGACAAATCAGGTTCACCCTCTACTCATTGAGGCAATTAAGTTCAGGAGTCGCCATTTTGCGTAGATAGCGCTGCAAGCGAGAAAAGAACAAAGCAGTAGGTACTCACGTATGCGCTTATCTATAAAGGTTACAACAATCTACAACGCTTACAAATGATTGTATTAAAATTGATAACTGGGACGTGCGGATCACTGTGAATCGCTCGGCTAGCTGACGGACGGACGGACGGACGGACGGACGGACGGACGGACGGCGGACGCAAGTCCGTGCAGGGGCCCGAGGGCGGGCGAACACGGCACACGGACCGCCCGCGTCTCTCCGCCGCGGCGCAGCGAGAGGGAACACAATCCCCGACGGAACGCAAACAAGCTGGGGCCAGATAAGACCACGGAAAAACAAACACCACACACACATCCCACAATCCCAGTTCGTTTTTACTGCTGCATTTCCGTCATTTTACTACTAGATTGACATAGCAATAATGTAGAAATACCGGTTTAGTTGCCAGGATATAAAATATTTTTATGGATGTTGTAAATAGATAAAGAAAATACGATCTCCTTTAAATGAAGAGAAAAATAAATATGAACAAATAATTAGGTTATGTGGAGATGTCCACAATATCAAGACTATATTAAATAAAGAGATTAAAACTGACACAAATCGGAGACGAAACAGGGGCGTGGGGAAAAGAAAGTTTTCGTCACGTTTTTAAAATTTCTACCCTTTATTTAATCCATTATTTCTTTCGTTATTAAACCACCAAGAAAGTCACCGGCTGGCATCGCCTCGACATGGCGCGCGCTTCACGTGGTAGGCTCACGAGGTGACGTTGTGGTGATGCTCTGGACTTCCATTTCAGAGGCCCCGGGTGAGAATGCCTATCCATCCTGATCTCAGTTTCCCTACAGGCATGGGATGATACCTAACCAGGTCATGGACGATTCCATCCCCACTACTTGTTCCATCTCGCTGTGTGTTACTGTCTCTAACCACCTTGGTGTAAGATCAATACGTCAAGCAAAACAGTAACAATTTAAAGGCACAGAATTTCGAAATTAATATATAATGCATGATCTCTTTAACACATTCTAAGTCTCACAAATGAATTCACATACCTGACAACCTTTGTGAAAAACCCTCGTTTTAGTTGCAATTTTAATTATATAAAAAAAGAGAGACGAAATGATAGAACATGAAAATAATAACGACTGGCTTCTCCTAAACAAGCACCATTAGGGAATCACGAGACAATGACTCGTGCAGATTCGCACATCGTGAGCCGGTGCGGGACTGGAAGTGTGGTAGTTTGATCAGCATGGTTGCGAACTTAAGAAATGATTGAATGTAATATGATGTCTCACTCAGAATACTTAATAAGCGTCACATAAAATAAAAAAAAGAGTACTAAAACATCACACAATCAAAATAAAAATAAAAAGTTTAAGGGAACGCATACGGTGCGCAGAGATTCAGAAATAACATTGCTATTTAAAGAACTGCTCAAGATATTTGAGTTGTGCCTGCTTATAAAGAGCATTTAAGATTAAGCTAAGAACATACGAGTAGTCCTGTTTCCGTGTTCCGTTTTAAAACTTTCTTGTTACAAAAGTAAAAATGGCTAAATTTCTTGTTTAAAATGAATTTTTAAGTATGAAACACTCAATACAGATTCTTGAAAGCATTTTAGGGACTTGCATCCCGCCATATTCATTTCTTCGTCATTTAATGTTATTTTAAGGTTAAAATATCGCAGTTGTCCTATGCACGACGAGCAAGATGTGCGCCAGTTCAGAACATTGCGTTTAGAGGAGATACCGCGCTGGAAGGACCAGCGAGCGTCGCACTTATCAACCTGATTCACCAACACGAATACACCTCTTACTAGGCGGACACCTTAAAATAAAACTAATTTGGCTTGGTGCAAGCATCCTGCCCCCCCTACCCCCCTAGCACGTGCCTCGAATGATCTCGGGAAACTACTGTAATCCGAAATCAGGATGAAAGTCCAGGAATTCGAACTCGGGTCCTCTGGAATGCAAGGCCAGTGTGTTACCACTGCGCCACCACGCTCGGTCGTAGACATCGAGTTCGTTACAAACGGACGAGGGATGAAACGTTTGGATGGAGCACAGAAGGTAATGCATTCACGAAGACTGAGGAACTCGAGGAAAAAAAAAAAAACCACTGGCCCACAGCAACGTCCGCCACATCTTCCCTTTGCGAAATATTCTGGCTCGACACCTTCGGTAATCTAACCCGTATCGCCCGGACTGTACGTGCTATTCCTCTGTTGCAAGTTGCTCAGCACACAGCACTTGATCCAACAATAATATTTGTTCAGTTAAAACATCTCCAGACAAGGAAGGTCACATCGTGAACAGTGAAAATGCTATCACAAGGTCTTACGCCGGCAAGGGGGCGGGGGAAGTCGATGAGGGGATATACAAACACACCTCCCCCTCCGGAAATCCTCGAATATTTATCTAAACCTATCACTCCTACTAAAAAAAGAAGGAAAGAATTATAAAGCAAATAAAGGGCAAGTAGTTCTCTAAACCCTTCTCCCCCCCCCCCCCAAAGCCCGAAATGAAATTATGCATATGCTCTTGGCTATGAAAAAGCGCATCGCTATAATTATTGCTGAGGCAACTTAAAGAAATTATGGCTGAAGGTTAAATGTTACGTATGCTTATTTTACAAGCCCGTTTTTAATGTCGATTGCTTAGTATTAGGGCCCGGTCACACGCAATATTGGTTACTTAAGTAACTTGCAAGTGATTTTTGTTTAAGTAATTTTCAGGTTAATTTTTTTACCATAGATCCCTCGAATTTTGTATTTAATCTCAAATTAAATAAAAGTAAACATATATTGGCAGGAATGCGTTACGTAGTGTTCGTAATTATGATGATCACTTGCGTACACATTTATAGTTAAAAAAAGTAAATAAAGTAAATATCTGGTTCAGAAAATATGTGACGCGACAAAAAATACCAGAGAGCTATTGTAATACAGTATATTCACAAGAAAATACATTCAATGGAAGTAGGTCTAATAACCAAAGAATGGAAGAATGGAAGAACCAACTCGGCACTGAGACCAAGCCCTAAGAAGGGTGGTATATTTCAACAAACGAATCTTCCAAAAACAGATTTCAAATTAACATGCCGTGGCTATTAAGAGAAGAAATGTCGGATACCGATAATTTTAATTCTTAGAATCTATCAAAGAGTGCCACCGGGTCAGTTAGATTGTTATTCGATTTTCAGTAAGGAATGCGTGGATCGGTGGGTTTGTTGCACCAAATTTGATTGCGGAACGAATATACGTACTAATCTGCAATTTCATGAAACACAATATAAACTGCGGGGAACGGGTTATAGCAATGACTTCATAGTTGTATAATTTTATAGTGAAAATGAGAATCACAAAGGAGTAAAAAGAACGAGACAAAACCAAAGGAAACTCACTTAACTCCCGGGTAATCAAGGCTAGTAATCACGAGCCAACATAGATATACCAATAACAGTTACGGAAAATAGCTTTGAGGAACCTAAACAAACAAAATGAGGTTTAGACGAGGTTTGGTCATATTTCCCGATATCGTTTACAAACAAAAACAGACACTACATTGCAAAGAGAGGTAAATTATTCTAAAAAAAAAATAAAGTTTGGACAGTATTATAAGCTTGTATGTTTATGTTTGTAACATTTACAAAAATGAAAAAAAAATATACAGAGAAATAGAACATTAAAGTTCCCGACTGTATCTTATAGTTATATTTTCTCTGCCATGCACTAAGTGATTTTTGTTTGAAAAATTTTCACTTTATTTGCTGAGTTCGCATATTTATAATGCACAGAGGAATGTATTTTTCGTGAAAAATTACTGATCACTCATTAGACTTCTATAAGGCATGTGCGACCAAGTGTTTCCTTGTAACAGGCGGCGGCCGTCTGCAAGCGAAGCCATTGGCCTATTTGGCCGCGCCAGTCAGGACGCGTTCGCTCCCGTACTGGATGACTATGACTGGTGTACTGACAGTAGACATGTATCTGAAATAAAACCAGCCGGCCACGAAACACAGGCAGAGCTACAAAGTTATAAAAGTTTTTTTTTTTTGCGAAAAATTCATGGCTCTAATAATGAAATTTAAAAAGTATTAATTAGAGCCCTTACAAAAAAAAAACACGTGAGCGAATTTTTCAGTACTCACCACGAGCACATTCGTGTTGTCATGTTGCATATACACCCATAGTACGAAACTCGGACACGAAATTTAACGTAGCATTCTTAAAAATAACGCGGAGTGACAAATATAGGAAAATTGTGTTTTCAACTACATTTCTTGAAGCAAATCACAAGTAGTTTCCTCACCCGCCGCTATAATTTGCTGCCGGAGTAGCTAAGTTGTCTATCGAATCATTCGATTTGGAGAGCGAAAGGGTTAACTATATAATGAAATGGCTCCGATGAAATCGAAAAAAGACTTAAAAAATACCAAACTCCGGCAATGGACCTGTATTTCAAGGAATGTTACTAAAATACTGCCATCTTGTAAAAATTAATTAAACCGTTAATAATATAACGTTTATCTTTGTCTCTATAAAATTTTGGTACGCGCCTTCCGCCACAGATGGCAGCACCGTGGTTACACATTTCCGTTACATTCACAAAATTACTCTATAACTAGAGCTAAGATGTTTACATCAGAAGTTACTCATTCGAACGTAAAACATGCTTGGAACACAGTATTTGCACAATGCAACTCGCGCTAGCTGCTACAAGTGCATCACACCAGTCGATAGCGAAGTCGATAGTCGAAGTTCGGCAGGAAGAAGTGCGCTCAGGCGCACCAAGACGAGAGAGACGAATGAGAGGGTCGCAGAGGAGCCCATTAGACCGGCACTTCGCGCGAGGGGTGGCCTGGTTCTCCAGCCGTTCTGCAAGCAGGACAAACTTCCGCACCTCACGAAGAAACCAGGAGATGGCGTGGCGAAAGCAGGCGGCTGGCACTACATGGCAAACCTACATTTCACTGAGTGTTTTCGGCACACCCCTATTATTTACTTTTGTGTAACTTGGACATTTATTTTTTGCGTCCCTACTGTGCTTGCAAACAACTTACTACAATAATGAAAGGACCTTAAAAATCAGTCACTGTCTCGTTCCCCCCCCCCCCCCTATATTTACTTAATATCTAAACACCCCAGGATATTAATTTTAAATTTCATTTACAGCGTATGTGCTGTATTTGTTTGAAAGTTTTATGTTGATTTGTTAAAACATTGATAATTCTCAAGGAAAGGTACTTTCCCGGATATAAAAAAAATAAAAGTTACTAAATGTTAGTCGTTTACCATTTTAGGTAAGGTGTAAATATAACATATTTGTGATATCGTGAGAATGGTTAGTAAATTAAATATACATTTAATTTTGTGGACATAAAGTTAGATACATTAAAAATACTTTAAAAGAGTGGACGGTTATTTAGGTTAAGTTGGTTGCATTAAATTACTGTGATTGAGAATTACAAATTAAAAAATATATAACTGAACGTAATAAATTTCCCATATTATTTTATAGTATTCGTACTGTAGCTAACCTAACATAACCAAAGATACACACGATATCACAGTATTTTTACTGTAGCTCGCCATATAATAGGTGCTACCGAAATTGCACGAGCGAGCGGCGAGCTTCGGTAAAGGTCGGAACTCTTCGCACATCCAAGTTACACAAAGGTAAATATTTGAGTTTGCCGAATGATCTTAGTGGATAGTGGGCTCGCCGAAAAAGTCTTAGTGAATATTAGGCTTCCCGGCACTAGACAGGGGCTACGAAGCTCTTACTAAGTGAGTCCCTGTGCTATTATCAACTTCGAAATAATGCAAAAGCAGTAGGATTTAAAAGTATGTTTTGTATTCGAGCGAAAATAATATTCTGATAACCCAAATAAAATTCATTTGCATATTTAAATCTTTAGTGGCTGGAAACCTATACAACTTTTGTAGATTTAAATTATCACCTCCATTGTGTGGACACTTTTAAACTTAATTTTGTTTTTGTACACTTGTACACTTTGTGGTTTCTCTGCTAAATAAAATGAAAATTTTGATTGAAAATAAGCCGGACAACATGTTAGATACGAGTTATAAACAAAAACTTCGCCGGAACGAGAGTGACTAAAAAAATCAAAGGTATATGTAAGGAAAGAAAAAAAATCAAAGAAAATACCACCCTGCATTGCCATTTTTTTTTGCATTATTTAAATGATAAATGAATTAAAAAAAGGAAGAAACTAAACTTTTAACACTAATATATTAATTATTAGCATTAGTATGCAATATATTAGTATCGATACATATTTAAAATATTTATTTTTGACATATTATTATATGGATTGGTTTACTGTATTTACTGTACGAGGTTGGTACTGTTGCGGTTGGTTTTCCACCCGCAAAGTTAAACCGATTTTAACGATGTTTTGTGAGTTAACCTTTGGATGTGACACCACCGCAGGACAGCAAGGCGCTTCCGGTTGCCCATCCCTCAAGCATACTTCATACACAGCGACTCCAAGGTGCGCCCGAGGGTGAACCACGTGACTGGTCACCTGACCTCACCACACCTCCACCCTTCCCCGGAGCCGGAGAAGTAACTCCATGTTTCTGGAGGGTTCTCCCACGAAGTCGATACCAGCCGAGGGCGTATGTAAGGGGCAGGTTTGGCCTAGAGTCTTCGGAGTCTTCGGAGAGCTGAGGAGGAAGCTCTCACCCCGATGTTACGCTGCCCGTCACCACATCAATTTAGCAACGTCACTCTGCCCTATTTCACAACAACCTGCGCATTGTACTTGGCCTCAGCGGTGAGTAAGTTGGACTTTAACTTTTTCAAGTAAGTTTGGATTTAGCCCGTTCAGCGCCGAGGTGCCAGCAGGAAATAGCCGCAGAGGTGGTAGCCTAATTCGTTCACATACTCATCGATGCCACTCATGGAGCAAGTGGGTAATCGCTGAGCGAGTAAATTGTTAAAAGACACTCAGATGATTTGCGACCTTTGGGTAAGGGAAAGTCACCACCAAGGTATAAAATTATTCACCGACGACTTTGTTTTGTTTACTCGACAAGCGAGTGCGAGTGGGTGAGTGTAAGGGAATCACTGCTATAAGGGCACATGTCGAAGACTATACAGAGGACTTAATGTGTGTGACTGGGGCAGTGGATGACATTAAGGCAGAGCAGTAATCATCCGACTTTGACTTACAAACATTGGACTTAGGTGTTAGACGAAGTGGGAGGTACTGAAGTGTGACGAGTCTATGTAACCGACAGAACATCGCAATGGGAACAACTTGGAGAAGTTGACTTGACGGTAATTCTCCAGGTCACGAGTGTCGACTAGTCGGCAGAGCGAGGTGTGACTGCTCTCTCGCCCAGCTGTTGGAGTCGTCTTCAGAGCTTGGTGTTCTACACCCGGTGCGTGCCAGCGTGGTTAGGGAGGAGGGCGCTACCCGGCAGGCACCACGACTACGAGAAGACTCGCTGCAGCGAGGTCCTGGACTGGACCCTCAGTCAACGATCTCTAAGGCGAGTGTCGTATGAGTCATCACCCGAATAACCGAGGGACTTAACTTCAGTGTCCCTTTTGTTTAGCACCGAACACACCTAATAGGTACGAAAGTTTGACAAACAGTTTGATATATGGTTTGATAAAGACTATATACGAAATGCAACGAGTTCCAGTATTTTAATGTTTTCCAGGTCTGTTATTTTATAGGGTAAGTTAATAGCAATTGTTTTGTATATAGTTGAAATACGTTTTTTCAGAGCCATATTTAAACCGTTGCAGTTAGTCTCAATAAACCCATTTGCAGTCATTTGTATTTTTGTAAACAGTATTGTAATATAATATTTTTCCTTTACTGTTGCATAATAATTGTTTCATGTTTACGATGAAAATAGCTTTGATAATTGATTTGTGTTAATGATAAAGTTGACTTTTGTTAACTTGGACTTCTTGTTTTGTTTCATAGTTACGCTTTTGGAGTACTTCCAGTAACGGCGCGATGCTGTAAATGTCTTCAAGCATTTTAAAGTGTTCGTTTGTTGAACTTTAATTTCAATAAACATTTCTCGTGTTTCTCACAACACTGTTTTAGTGTTAGCACTAATCAACCCTTCCTCTTGTTTCCCCTCTCAAGGGGGGGGGGGGGGCAACAGTACTATAAGGAAACCTAATACCCCCCACCACCCCTAAAAGAGACTACCAAATGAGGAATTTTTGGGAATGAAGTGTCTGTCTTCCTTTACTTACTCTGTGGTTTAAAGCGTCTCTAGAGGCATACGAATTATTGTCCACTGCTAGAAACCACCCATGCATTTCCCACAGAAATGGATCGGAATTCAAACCAAGGTCTTCCCGAACGTTCCCCCATCGCACACCTCGCTCCACTGTAATACCAAAATGAACGGGCGTAAGGGCGAGAGATAGGAACTATACGACGCCATATTGTTTCTAACATTTTGACGTGACAACGTCTAATAAATCGATGAACGCCGGCTGCACGCACGAAAAAGGATGACTCGTTGTCCCGTTACGCACATTGTCCCGTTACGCTCATTGTACGCTTGCGCCGCATCTATCTCTCTTCCACTCGATTGGAACATCCATCGATTTGACCTTTTCGAGGCACATTAAACTTGAAACACTCCCATTCGTTTCCTACTTTTCCCATCATCGTTCTATCCTTAACAGAATAACACAGATTGGAAGAAGTTAAATATCAAACATGTATAAAAGTTATAGTTAAAATAATCTCTTCGTTAAAGTAATAAACATATTTGAATTAATGAGTGCAAATAAAAGTAAATTTATCAATTAAATTGTAGATTTCATTTCACTCCTTTGTATCCATACAAAATAGTGATAATTCAATAAAAATGATTCAATTTTATTCATAAAAGTATGCAATCATTTCATCAATGTTTTGTAATGACGATGTCAGGTTAAACTATCGTCCGTAAACAGACTTTACAGACAACCAATTTTTTTATGCAAAAATGTTTTGTTTTTTATGATAAAATTTTTTGCCTTCATTTGGACCAAAATCACACTTTAACAGATTTTCAGACTATAACATAATTTTTGTGACAGTACTATTTCAGTTTAATCACCCCAATAATAAATAAATTCTGTACATAACACCAATGTCTTCACATAGGAATATACTATTTGGTGAACAATTTACTATTACATAAGTAAAGATGCTTACTGAAAATTTACTTTTAATATATATTTTAACCCCATAGCCTTGTAATACCTACCTCTTCGGAACTGTACACCTATGCATTTTCTTTTAGTGTCATGTTTTGAAATCTTTTATCTGTGTATTTTAAAAGTTATTTGTTCATTTTTATAATCAAAAATGCAGTAATTTGTATGTTAGAGATGATATTGTGCTAGCTGTGATATGGAAAACCTTTTTAACGTCTAGTTAAGTTAAGCAAAAGGATTGGTTGTAAGTTTGTTTGGCGCAATAGTCATATGATGTATTAACTTATGATATTGCCTGAATTGTTTTAAAAATGATGTTATAGTGAACCAGGATATTCAAGTATATAAAAATCAGTGGTTGAGTTTTTAAATGGCCATAACCATTTTGGTATCTTATGGGTGAGTTTAACTGTTCACAAAATGAAATTATATAATTATTTTTGCTGCCTGAACTTAAATTGATGAACCAGCAAGCTTTGATAAGAACTTTAGTCTGTAATAGTTAAAAGCTAAATCTAGAGGTAATGTACTGGGATTTAAGGACCTCTGCTTCTAACTGACTAAATATTAAATTCTTATAATTCCTTTGGTTTGTATCCTGATAATTAAGGACTGATATCAAGTGCTTAACGTTAGTTAAATTAATTCATGAACAATATTAACCAACCTTTGAACTTTTGAAATTAGGAGTACCAGCCTAATTCTTAGGTAAGGTAGGAAATCACTATTTTCTTGATTTTATTAAAGTAAAGTATTGTTTTCTAACTAAAAATAATATTAAAATATTTTTAATACTTGTAAGTTATTTTAACATATCAGTGTTTTAAAATACTTTGTGTATGTTTGTTGTTAAGTTTGTGTTTTATGTTCTTAAGAAAAATAGAGTATATTAAAAGCCACAGAGTTGTGTCAGATCTTTGGATGTCGAATACTGAGTCTTATAAAGTTAAAAATATGAAATACAACCAAAGGTAAAGAACGTGACACGACACCACACTATATTTATAAATGACAAAAAATATTTTATGCCTAAAATCTTTTTAAACCAAGATGGCGTCTTTATACGTCTATCTTTCACCCTTAACATGTCAAGACGATAAGAAGAGAAGTGATTGGAGCATTGAGGCATTAATGGTGGAGTTGGGGGGGGGGGGGAGGATGAAATGGGAGAACTCCGAGGAAACAAACCGGCTCACGGCAACGTCCACCACGTTTCAACTCGCAAACAATACGGGCTCAACTCGGCCGGGAATTGAACTAGGATCACCTAGTTGGAAAGCTGCCCCTCACTGCCTGGCAGTGGAACAATTACCCAATTACCAAAATATTTTTGATTTTGATGATATACATTATAAAGCTTTGATATAAATTGTATACGTGATAAGGAACAATGTCCCCGGGAGAAATTGTTCCGTTTAACTTATACAGTTGCTTTTTAACGTGAAATATTACAATTTAGTCAGCAGTTAAATGTGCTTGTGATGAAAAACTGTATCATAGCCAAAATATTTTTGATTTTTGAAAATATAAATTATAAAACTTTGATATGAACTGGATATGCAATAAGGAACCATTACCGGTAACAATAATCCTTAGTTTTATACATGTTTTCAAAATCAAATATATTTCGGTAACAAACACATCATATTACTTGGTTACTGTAATATTTGAGTTGAAACACAGCTGAACACGCAATAAGGAACAGTTACGGAGGTTAGCGTGCAGTCAGCACACCTCGCGCTCTGTCGGGCGCGGTCAGAGACTTCCCGTCGCGGCGGGAATACGTCTTGCGACGGGGCACTCGTAATTCGATTCCTAGCGAGAACATGACATCTTAATAACCTGCTTCATCACTGGTTTGGTTCAGTTTACTGAACAAGTTAAGCTGGACTCACAATGATCAGTTTCATCCGTCCGTCAATCACGTGACCTGCAGCCAATCAGATCGCCCGGAAAATCCCATCCTCCCGTCCGTCAGTCCATCAGTCAAAACCTTACCGAGCTTTAACTTTTGACGGACTGACGGACGAAATAACCTCCAAAATTTTAGCTAGACATTATTGCTGGAAACCTTTACTATCTTCAAAGGTTCTTCAGTTTATTTATTTAGCTGCTTCAACTTAACGTTTTTAACTTATGTTTTAACATATTTTTAACACTAAAAATATTTTAATAAAGATCAGAGCGAAAAAAATGAGTTAAAGTACTTAACTTTTAGGATCTTCAGCTAATATACCTGTACAGAATAAATTTGCACCGCTATTTAAGCCTTCTAGTCAGGTGACAACTTCAAAATGGAAAATTACTTGATGGACGTGCGGATCTTTGTGAATCGCTCGGCTTGTTGACGGACGGACAGAAGGACGGACGATCGGATGCATGGGCGACGGACGGATATGACGTATAATTGTGAGTCCACCTTTAAAAAAATGTGCAATCTGCATTTTGGCCTAAGAACATAAAGTTGAAGAAAATCTAACCGGCAAGCCGTAAAAATGTACGCATAAGTAAATTACATTTTTTTTACGTAGTTCGGCATTGAAGTTGAAGCTGGCCATGGACTGCAGTATCTACCTTAGAAAAAAAATCAAAATGTGTTAGGCAAAGATTTTAAGCCGAGTCATAACGAATGTGAGTCTGATGTAATTGCATTACCTCTCTACACAAAATAAACACCAAAACCCGGGTACATTTTATGTCATTTAAATGATAAAGCAAATTTATCAAGAGAGCATTAAAATCCATAAAATATATTAGCAGATAAATAAAATAATTATCAAATAAACTATAAACGAGTAATAAAACACACCGTTAATTGGTATGTAGAGAACAAAAAAAAAGTGAGCAAGTCTTTCAGTACTCGCCAAGGATGTGTAAACATCTGAACCTGGCACATGTGTTCTCATGTTGTTCATGTTGCACATAAACTTATAATACGCAATTCAGACACAAAATTTAATGTAGGATTATTAAAAAAATATTGATAAGTAAAATATTCGCATTTCAAGAAACAACATTTCTGGACGCAGATCACACACGTACTTTCTGCGCCCGCAGCTAGAATTCGTTGCCTGAATCGTAAACGTCTGCCATCATTACGCGCAAATATCAGCAAGAAACAATACAAAATTTTAAAACGTTATAAACGGCTCCGATAAAAAAGAAAAATACTTGAAAAAAATACTAAACCTCGTCTTTGGACATAAATTTCGACAAGGTATTTTATTAAAACACTGGCCATCTTGTTAAAATTCACTAAACAGTTACAAGTTATACTTCTATGATATAGCTAAAATATTAAACGGAAACATTTTAAAACACATTTTGTAGCACTAAGTATGTTTGTATATTTGTTTTTGCTTAGTGAATGAAACCAGTCTATAAATACTTCCTACAAATAAACAGTAACCTTACTGAGCTGTCAACATTATTATTATGTAATATTATATTATAATGTTATTTAAAAAGTACAACGAAGTTTTTCCAGTGTCGAGGTTTGAACCATGTTCATTGAGGTCATCAAGCGCGCTCTACCGCTGTGCTACTAAGCCAGTTGGGACTTACGAAGGAGAATATGTAATTTATATATATTACATATATATAAAACATGTAATGCCAATTTTCTTAAGTATTTTAAAAAGCGAAATTACTTTTTACTATGACTATTTTAGTTTACCAAATATGTTCCAGTGTAGTTCCACTGTCATAAATTTATATTTGGCACACCGATATGTTTGTTATGTCCCCTAATATTTATGAAAGAGTAAATAAGGGGTTTATATTGCTATACGTGGGTACACCAACTTGTTTAAACTTTTCCGGTCATGACTTACGTTCCATTTCCAAGAAATTACTCCTACTACATGCGTATTCCGAGAGCTAAGAGTTTACACATCAAAATAATTATACTAAAACCTTTTATTTAACTAATTAGTAAGATAAGTAAAATTTTGGTTAAAATAACCAGTCCGGTAAATAGTTTATAAAAAAAAATACAAAATATATAACTCATCGGGTTCTGGTGGTAGGTGAAAATGATTATCGTCCGACCACCAATCAGTCGTTCCACTACAGAAAATACCAAAATCCACGTGTGTTCATGTTAACCGAGTCTGTTTTAATTTTATTCAGCTGCTTGTTACCTTATTTAAGGAGCTTAGTACTTCAAATATAATTTTTTTACACTCATTCGCAGGCAGGCGTTTCAAATAACTAATTTATTTGAAAATGAATGTAATATTATAGTAGCCCAGAAGAACTTTACTAAGCCTTGCTACACTACTGCGGTTTCGTTGAGGTATCTAGACGAAGACTTCATTACGCAAGCGCGGGCCAACTTTCCTGGATGTCGGCGGAACTCGTAAGTAGGTCTGGTAGGTGGAATTCCGAAATCCAATTCCGAGCTACGACTTGATGCGGCGAATGTATTGTACACCGCAATGTCATGGAACACGAGTGGCGAACATTCTAGTCATCGATCCGAGCCAGATAGCGAAACTCGGGCTGGTTACGTCTGTCGAATTGAGCACCGATCCCAGAAACACACACGCCACAGCTGCGCTCGAAAACTGGAGCAAATTACAAAACAAAGCCGCATTAAGAAAAAAATTAAATGAAAACGCATGTATTTTATCACGTTTTTATTAACTCGCTTTCTTGTCCGTCTGTTTGTCTGTTCGGTAAAAATCTTGCAATCGAATTTAAGCTAACTTTCTGAAAAGCTACACACTTGAAACTTTGAACATAGCTCAGAACTGGATGACAATGGACACACAAGACTAAAATGCATAAAATAATTATTTGATTAATTTCTTAAAATACCATGTTTTTCAAACGGACTAAAAGGTATAAGAGGCCTAATTTTTTAAAACCTCCGATGGGCTATAAAAGAGATAAATTTACACTGACTCTCGTGTCAAGAATTAATCTAAATTATTTTTGTGAATAGTGGGGCAGGATGCGCCGCTATATTCGGCCATCCGCCTCAAAGCGGCGCCGTGAGGGAGAGGGAGAGCCAGGCGCTGGCCCTGTGTCTCTACTCACCGGCGGCTAACTTCTTCCAAGAAGGCATCGAGGAGCTTGTGTTACGATATGACAAATGCCTCGATCGTTTTGGCGATTATGTAGAAAAATAAGTAAGACCCTGCCGTACTTTTAGTAAACTTATTATGTCATGTAAATTTGTCGTTTTTATAGCCCATCAGAGGTTGAAAAAAAAAAAACAGCCCTCGTATAATTTCTGTCAGCCCCATATAGATTTATAACCCCATACATATTGTTCTGAAAATTCGTCATGGTGAATTTTTATACCTCGTTACTAACTATTTTACTGCACTGAAAATGATATGAACTGTTGTGCGAGTTTTCTCAATGACAGTTACTCCCTACACTTCTTGCTATTATATATTGTACACCCCAAACGTTTTGAAGTGAAACTTATTTGCTGAGGGTGTAACAATTTTTAAACGTTACGAAAATTCCGATCGTGTGAGGGTAAACTGCTAGATATGTGGTGGAGTCGTGGAGTAAACGGGAGAGGAAGGGAATAGTTAGGTACGCCGTGGGGAGATGGCTCAAACAATTGCACACATTTGCACACACTTTAGCACACACTTGAACCTACTTTTGCCCACACTTGCACAATTTTGCACATTTGCAAAAGTTTGCTTACTTTTGCACACTTGCACACTTTTGTACGCCTGCACACTTTTGCCCTTTTTGCACACTTTTGCGCGATGATATACTTTTTGCACACATTTGCATACTCTTGCACACTCGCCATCTTGTGCACTTGCCCACTCGCGCATTAGAGCATTTGCGCCCTCGCGCTCTTGCGCACTCACGCACTTGCATATGTGCGGTTGTTTCTTGAGGTTGGCGCGTCGAGCTATCCCCACTCCGGGGCCGTTGGCGCGGGCGGTGATCTCTGGAGCAGCCTTGGGCGGGCTCCACCGGTGGCGTGTGGCTCAGTGAACCCTGCCATGCTGCAGGGATAGGCGGGTCGCGGCGGTAGGGACCCGCCTGCACCTGACGCCATCCCGACTTAAGGGAATATTTGGGCAGAGGGCCACACAACGGGGTTTGAGATTATTGTAGTGCACCGCGCCACGGTCCATATTCTAAAGAAAATATTGTTCTTTCATGTATGTATTATTAATTTAATTACTTGTGTAAATCAGTATTGCTAAACAGTGTTAAGTGAGTATTTTTATTATTTGTGATCATACCCGCATCCTTACTATTCTCAATTAATATATTTTGTTCAATAAAAATATATTAATAATTTCTCTCTATAACTAATAAGCAAGAAGTTTCACTCCACGAACACATTTTATTTAGTTTTAAATCTTACAAGTAATCTCATAGGTATTAAAAATTCACAGTCACAAATTTTCAAGGCAATCTGTATGAGTTTCTACATCTGTATGGAGCCGGAAGAAATTATTTTATACTTTCTAGTCCATTTTAAAAATGTGGTGTATAAAATTTTTTTTTATAAACTTATGAGTTGAAAAATACATAATCTGTATTGAAATCGCCAGCGTCTTTACGAGACACGTGGTAATTCAGTTTCGTGAGAGAAAAAAACTACTACAGCTGAGGTCGTTGGAAGTTCACCTTCCATATGAACGAGGTTTAGAAAGCTCACCACGCGTGCGCATCGAAACAGGGTAACGGAACAAGGCTTCGTCCACATCGATGCCCGTAAGCCAGGGAGAAACTCGACAACGGAACAAAAACAGCGGTCCTTGATAAAACGGAAACGGCCCGAGGCGGCGGCAACAGCAACTACAGTCCCGAGAAGAGTAACTGTGCAGCACTGTGAAACGTCCGGCGAGTGGGTAGTGTGGTCCAGCTTAACGTTGAAGCCGATGTTTGAAATAACAAAACAGCACCAACGAAAGAGAAAAAAAAAATTTTTTTCATGAAGAATCGCACTAAAATCCCTTGAAACAATTTTTTTTTTGCCATCCATACATTTCGACTGTCAACATTAGGACATTCATGAAAGTATTAACACCAGCTAAAGTCAGTTTGTTGCACTACTGAATGTTTTAGCAAGTTAAATGCACATCTATACGTCATCAGCCTAAAGAATAACCATTCTACTTTATCCTAAGTACAAGCACTGCGAGCAATAAGTAACCTGAGCCTTGATTTGTAATAAACCACACCAACACTAATAAAAGGCCACATTGTACGTCGACACCGGCCTTACATTAATCATGATGAAGTTTGTGAAGTCTTGCCAGCAGCCAACTTGTGTACTCATATTCAATCAACTTCGTCCTCATTGGTGTAGTTCCGCCCTCATATATGGTTACGAATATGCACCATACTTCAAATTAGAGCACTGTAAAGTACAGATACTGATACTAAGTGCAAAATTTCTACACCCACTACTTTAAGCAAAGGGGTGTGAAAAAATAACTCTACATGAACTTGTCAAGCTACCAGAATACAAAATGCTAGTTGGTCCCGCAGACAAAGGGAAGGATAGCAAATCCCAGCTTAGCACGATAGCCAACATGCACAGAAATACCGAAATGCTGAAACGTACAACTAACAGAAGCTGGCATTGAAAAAAATATGGACTGAACACTACAGTAGATTTATACAGGTCTGATTTTAGCAAACAGGCATGAATGTGGAGAAAAATGTTTTAGTTAGAAATAAACGGAAAGACTGTCTTCATTGCCATAATGTTGATATCATTAATTTAAAGTAACTGCAATGTTGATATAAAACGTACGGTCTGCCAACAGTTGAGGAAGGCAAAATACTGAATTATTGTTGTTAAATTTAAATTAGTATATACATGATATAAAATGTAGCAGATAATAAAACATCACAAACATAAAATACAACCATAAAGCGTAAGAGTTAAAGATTCGTCAATATTGTACAAGATTCATTAAATAATATCAGTTAAATTACTTACTACATACAGTTCTTTCTGCATTGAGTAACTATTAGCCTAATACATAAAACGTAATCAATCATAGTTTCAGCACCGCCACTAGAATTCGCTGCCGGCGCAGCTACGTCGACTATCAAATCAGCTGGGTAACGAGAAAATTTACGTTTTCATGTTGCAAATACACTTATAATACAAAACTCTGGCCTCGAACACGGATTTCAACTTAGAATTCTTTTTAAAAATGTCGAACGTGATGAATATTCGCAAAATGTGTTTTAAATTACATATCTGGACACGAATCACGCCTGTTTTCTGCACCCACCGCTAGAATTCGTCACCGGAATTGTAAAAGTGGCTAGTCGACTATTGAAATATTCAATTAGCATACGGAAATTTTAAACTATCATGAACCGGCTCCGATAAAAGCGAAAACAGACTTGAACAAATTCTAAACCCCGGCCTTGGAAATGATTTTTGACAGTTAATTTTATTAAAATACTTCATATATTGTTAAAATTCATGGTACAGTTAATAATATAACGTTTCCTTTTGTCTTTGTGAACTTTGGTTCACGCCATCCGCCACAAAAGGCAGCACCGTGGGTACACATTTCCGTTCCACGCGACTTCCGTTCCATTCACAAAATTACTTTTACCAAATGCCGTATACCGAGAGCTAATATGTTACACATCAATTACAAAACAGATTAAAAAAATATATATTCGAGGTGCAAACGGGCTCTCTCCCCTCTTCCATTTCCCTCTTGGACATTCACTCTAGGACTCAATGCCTTTTCGCCTTCGCGTTAAGCGAACTACAGTAAGAAAAAAAATCTCTCTTTTATTAATATTGCTATATGAAAAAAAATACTACCATAAACAGATTGATAAAATAAACGTGCAAATAAGTAACACATTTAAAACTATGAAAGTGCTGAAGTTGGTAGAGTGTGTTTCGGGGGCGGCACTCACCTTGGCGGTGATGAAGAACAAGTTGTTGAGCACCATCTCCGTGGCCTCGGCCGAGCCCCAGCCCTCTCGCCGGCCGCCGGAGCGGCTCACCTCCGTGGCGTAGTACTGCCAACACGACAAGCACACGCGCGCTCGCGCTGACGTGTCTCCACCCCCACCTCCACCTCCACCATCACACCAATACCACACATCTCCAGGTCTGGCGTTGTTGTCACAGGCCCTATTGTGAACGATGCATCTGTTTAATACGTATGACAACAAAAATATATTTTTTTTCTCTTAAAAAACCTATTTTTAACCATCATACAGATTAATGGATAAAAATAAACATTCACTGCTTCAAAGTTAATCGTATATAATTTAAGAATTTAGCTATACGAAATTTTTTGTAGTTACACCTCTTGCCGCTAGGTTTTTTTTCCACTCTCTCACCTGTGTTGTTAGAACAGAGCTGTTGGGTATTTATTCTCTAGTGAATTTGACCAAACTACCTTCACTGTAACTGTCCGTGCCAAAACTCAAAACATTTACCCGTCTTTTATATCCGGAATCATGTCGTGTTACGGAAGACAGGGTTTAGGAGAGGTAAAAAAAAAGTAAAGAATTATTTTAAAGATCAGGACTCAAACTTTATACGTTCTAAGTATGAAACACTGAAACTCCAGCTAAATAGTGAAATTTGACCGAAAAAATACCTTAAAATTGCTGTATTCAGAGTCATTTGGAGAATATTTGAATGCTTCATATTTAGTATATGTATAAAATATACAGAATGATATAAACATACTAGGAGCTACCGCTTGTTCATAGGGTTATTACTTACATCATTTGGAGCAAAATATGTCATAACACCGAATATCCTGTTACTCAATTTCAGGCCGAGAACAGTTGACGGACCAGTAATTTAAGTTTCTAAATTTAAAAAAAAAATTAAAAAATGTCGCAGTTTTCGTGTTATAGGCATTTTTCTAATTTTTTTAAAATTCCTACCCTGCACTCTGCACTAAATAATTAGATACAGCTCCAGTCCGCGATGTTAAGATTTGTGGTAAAAAATTAATATTTTCTTTAATACTACGTTTTTAAAACGTACTAAAATGTATAAACTAATTACTCCTAGTTCCATACAGCTATGAAAATACTTGTAAGATTTAATACGAAAAACGTTGGATGCATGCAATAGACAATTGATACATGAATAGTTTAACTAAGTCACTAACAACTTTACTACACAGAAAATGATTTGAACTGTAGCGCGAGTTTTTTCAACGATAGTTACACCCTACACTCCTTACTATTATCTATTGCATGCGCCCCACGTTTTTTTTCTTCTTTATAAATCTTAAAGAATTTTCATAGCCATTAAAAATACACAATCACAAATTTTCAGAACAATCTTTAACGGGGTTAGGAATCTGTATATTAGGGTTATAAAACTGTATGAAACTATAATAAATAATATTATACATTTTAATCTGTTATAAAAATATCGTATATTAAAAATATCAAATTATTTTCTGCTTTTTAGTTTCCTGTGCGTAAAATTTTGCAATCGATTTTAATTATCCTGTCTGGAGCAGTCAAAAAGGTAAGCACCGCCTGCGGAGTGCTGCGTTATGCATTCCGCAACACTGTACTGTTCTGCTCGTAGAGTAACGCCACGAATCCGGGGGCATTGCTAAACAAAACCAAACATATTTGTACCGAACAAGCAAACAAACAATAAAAGGCAAAAAACCGAGTTAAATACTGCACTGTGATACAGTTCTGAGCTATGTATAAGGTTTCTATCTCATCGGGAAGTAAGTTTAAATTCAAGTGCAATATGTGTACCAAACAGACAGACAGCAAGAAACAGAGATAATAAAAACGTGTTTATAATAATTAATAAAATAATACAATAGTCATCATCTTAAAGGGGCGTACGCAGAGGGGGAAATGTGGAGGGGATATTACCCCCACTCCCAAATTCCTAAAAAAACTTATAAAAATCTATCATTCCTACTAACCAAAACGAAATAAATTGAAAGCAAAACCGCGGGCAAAGTGGTTATCTCTCTTCCCTCCCCCCCCCCCCCCATTTGAAATTCTGCACACGCTCCTGTCCTCTTATTCAGCACTCAAGATGCGATCGAACAGAGGACCTCTCGAACGTGACACATGAGGAATGACTCAACTAGCGCCTTGGTGTTAGAAATACAAATAATATGATTGGTAGACGCAACGCGGTAATTTTGACGAAGTAATTTTATATACATGCAACGCCAGAAATAATGTTTATTTTTTAGTTTGTAGTTCACTCTTTCATTCAAAGTTTATCTGTAAACTGAAAATTTACTGAGTTACCCTAAATGTGGTGGGATACAGATTTGTGGCTGCGACTGTTTATTACCCAGAGGGAGAACACGATGAAAGTTTTCGCTTGTAAATTTCAGAGCCGAATCAATAATTAGGTACAAGAAGAACTGTGGCTATTAAGAGGGCAGTTCCTAATTTATTTTGCTTTTAATGTTTTGTGTTTTTTGCTAATGACTTTATATAAAGGAATAGAACAGCGCATCTTGCATTGTTTATTAAAGGCTTTCTCTACTAAACAAGTCCTTATTTAATAGTTTTTTTTATATACTTGAAGACCAAGATTTTATATCAGTCCAAGCATGTACTGAAAATTCTCTATGTTTAGTATATCATTCAATAAATCCATAATAGTTACGTTTTTCCAAACCATAGAAACCTGAGTCTTTCAATGATTTGAAAATTCAATTTCAATGATTTGATTATTGGTTTAATGAATAATACACTAAAAATAAAGAACTTTCAGTCAACTTTCATTAAATGGTAGGACTAAAATAAATATGTGCCTATAAGTTATTCAAAACCATTACATAAGAACTTGTTTAGTAGAAAAAGAAACATTTTATAAACAATTACATGTGATGTATAATGATTTTATTTATGTATTTATCCTACTAATATTATAAACGCAAAAGATTG
The DNA here is from genome assembly GCF_032445375.1 of Bacillus rossius redtenbacheri. Lineage (NCBI taxonomy): Eukaryota > Metazoa > Arthropoda > Insecta > Phasmatodea > Bacillidae > Bacillus > Bacillus rossius. The sequence continues at coordinate 135,261,628 of NC_086330.1, read as the reverse complement.
TAAGTATGGATCGATGGATGTTTGTTACTCTTTCACGTAAAAACTGCTGAATGGATTTGAATGAAATTTGGCCTACAGCTAGCTTATAACCTGCATTAACACATAGACCCCATATTAATATGAAATTCCATCCCTAAGGCAGTGAAAAAGTGATAATTTCATTTTATAACAGAAAAAAATCATAGGTCATAGACATACAAATAGTGAGTGAGTGTCATTTCTCTATGTCTGAGACACGATCATACACATAGTACGGTCTGGCAAATTAATATTTTTCTTCTTGGTGAGACCAGTCCGCATAGTGGAGCTCGCAGCGGCTAGCAAAATAAAGGCGCTAATAACAGTTTTGTTCTTAACTTCGTCAATAGATAGAGTTGCCTTGAATTTTAAACGCACCACCGTTTGATGCGTTTGTCATGTCTTTAATTGTCGTTTGTTTGTGCCGGATGCGTTTCTATACCATTCATGTGATTGCGATGAAATTTTGGTGATATGTTAAGCGCATGCCTATGAAGGTTACTGAGACGGTATAATTATTTTTCAATAGTTGGAGCACGAATCGTGTCAAAAAAATGTGTTTATTTCATTTTATATAGCGGCACTTCGTCTGTTTTTGTTGTATAAGTGCGCACGCATGACACAATTTACTTAAATATAAAAGAGAGACAGAGATAGAGTGATATATAAATATAGAGTGAGATAGAGACGGAGAGATAAGTTGAGATAGAGCTAGGTATAGAGAATGAAATGGGTCAGATAGATATATACCTATAGATGTATAGAGCTGTATAGAGTCATATATAGAAGATATAGAGATAGTGGGAAGTAAATATGTAGATATAAAGAGATACATAGATGCATATAGATGTAGATAGAGATAAATATATAGAGAGATGGATAGATATATGTGGAACTACTTCAAACATATTACAAAACAAAACTGAATGAGGCATTGCAATGCATGCCGAGCATTAGCTACATAATGGAATCTTTTCAATATTAGTAATCTCTTATTTTTCAGCTTTTTTCTATAGTGCTTTATAAAGTCTAAATTACATACAGACCAGGTAAATAACTATAAACTGGCAGAACAACGTCTGTCGGGATCTGAAAGTGATATAAATTAATTTTCACACTTGACATTCAAATTAAGAAGACAATTACTAACTACACCCTGTGTTCAGCCCGGGAAACGCCGGGTATTGCAGCTAGTTTAAAATAACATGCAAAAACAAGAAAAAATAGAAGCAAAGTATTTTAGGATACTATTCCATTAAATACCGAAGCACAATACAAGCATGCATACAGGTAAATAATTGCGATCAGTAACTCTCAACTTGCCAGTTCTGCTCGCTAATGTAATCACCACATAAATCGACGTGGGCTAAAGGGTTTTTACCTCTGCGATGTCTCGCGGTATTTAAGGGCAGCGGGGTAAATCCCGCCAAAAGAGAATCGGAGGGTCTCATTGCATGAGATTTCTAGGAGGATTTGGCTTCGGCAACGAAGCCCAGTAATTCGTTAACCCGAAGTAACGGCTGATTCAACCCGCCGCGCCGCTGCGCTGATCCAATGCTCATAACGTCTCTAATGATATCATTGTCCACAAGAAAAAAATAGCTCTAATGTATCCCATTTAACGATGAGAGAAAATAATTCGTATCTATATTTTCAACGAAACTAACCAATATTTATTTTGAACTGAAAGCAGGAAGTACATGTCTCCCTGATTTTATTTTTTTCCTCCCTCCCAAATTATTTACGATCATTTAGTTGATACACACATTTTTTTTTACAATGTACAAGAAATTTAGAAACACAACTTAAATTTAACTAACAAAAAGAACAGAACGTTCTGCGTAAGGAACTACTGAGGCGAGGAAGGGTAACATATTAAGAGACTAAACAAAATTCTCTGGTTTGTACCCACAGGCAAATACATACACACATAATATATCATTCTTTTCAGTTCACCAACGAAAACCTGTAAATGTATAGGCTCGTTAATTAAACATACGCTACAGGCTCTCATTACGTAGGGAACGAAAAGGATTTAATATGACTGAAAAAGTAACATCATTAAAATTAGAGAAAATCTTGTTTACTCATTTCTGGTAAAAGTGTGAACATTTTCTACTTAATCTTTGTAAGATTCACTTGAAAAATGAACTATTTCAATTCGTTTAAGAAGTATATTATAACGGATTTCCGAGACAAAGTAATAGTCAAATATTTGTGCTTTTTTAAAACAATTTTGTACGTCATTTGAAGAGCATGAGACCGTTTTATTGAGTCAGCTTGGATGCCCTAAATTACGCTCTATAAAGCCATTTTGACTATTTCTGTGTGCTTTATGATGATATTTTCAAGAAAATAAATATAATTATTCACTTAGGATCAATATGGATGATGATTGTGATGATATACTGAAAGTGGTAGGTCATCATCCCACCACGCAAGGAACACCAGTTAGGCAGTTAATATAGGTGCTGCGGAATGCATTGTGGCCGAACTGTTAGAAATCACAGTAAAATTTAAGGACTTTTCAACGAAGAATTCTTCGTAGTAATTTCAGATAACTGGTTCTTCGTTTGAGAACGCCGTATTTCTACTTCCGCGTTTTGTTTATTCGTTATTATCAGGGTAAACACAGGGTGAAGCAATATGGGCGTTTTTGCAGTAGACTTGACCAGTTCTTCAATGTTTTGTTTGTATGCCAATGTTATTGTTGTGAGCAGTGAAGGAGAGGCCGACCTGGAAGTAGGAGAGCGGGTTGGCGGGCGGCACGCTGGGGTCCACCAGCTCCATGTTGTGCAGCCAGGGCAGCAGGTACTGCAGCAGCAGCTGCCGCAGCTCGGGCCGCGCAGTCTGCAAGCGGCACGTCACCTCTGCCGGCAACACGCGCGCCCGTCCTCACTGGCCTTTCCTTACATCCGAGTTTTACAGTCACAATTTTACAAATATCATATATTTTGGTCATGGTACAATTAGGCATCATAAAAGGAATTAAACTTCTTACTTTATTTCAATATTTTTACGTTAAAACAAAAACGGATGCGTTTCAAGGAAAAATTGCTACAGGGAACAATATTCCTCAAAATTTAGACATATTTTCAAATTCAAATATATTCTACAACTTTGTACTATTACAAACACAACTAATTCCTTTATTTTAAAATCCAACTGGACACGCAATAAGAAACAACTACTTTTTTTAAAGGCTAATTCTCGCATGTGACGAAACGTGGAGGACTTTTCACCCACCAGTGAATTCCACCATTGCTTCTCTCCTCTTACGGTCTCGTACCACCTCTGTCTCGATGATACGTTACATGCTAATAATTCAACACCGGGGTTCATCAAAAACGGCGATAAAGGAAACAAACTGACGGAACGCATGGCGTGAACAGCGCTCAGTCAAACACCCAGGCCCAGCGGTAAAGTCCGCCACGTTTCTCACTCGCGCGGAAGTTCTGTTTTCAGATCTTGCCGGAGACCAAACAGCTGGATCTCGTCCGCGAGGACTTGGAACCACGGGCCTGTACGAGACGTGGAACAAATATACTGTGGGATGGGGGAACGAACAAGAGAAACAGAGAAAGAGAACAAGAGGGAAAAAAGAAAGAAAAGGAACCAGATAAAGGAAGGCAGAGAAAAATGAAAGAATGCAAAATGGAACAAAGGAGAAAAATGGACAATAAAAATAGAGAAGAGAATAAAAGAGAAAAAGAGAGAGCGAAATATAGAATTAAACAGAGATAAGACTTGACTGAGGAAAAGACAAACTGAGAGAGAAAAAAAATACAATAGAAACATAACATAGAAAAAGTTGGAAAAGAGGGCGGATGAAAGAGCAGGTATGAAAATGAAAAAAAGTAATCCAAGAAAATGATGGCAGAACAGAGAAAACCAGAAACAGAGGAAAAGATACAGAGCAAACCAGACACACAAGAGAGAGAGAGAGAGAGAGAGAGAGAGAGAGAGAGAGAGGGAGCGAGCAGTCTCACCTGAGAACATGGGCATGGTGAGCTCCGGGTGCAGCTGGGCCAGCTGCCTGGACAGGTACATCTGCGAGCGGCAGTACGTGGTGGACAGAAGCAGGTCCAGAGTGTCGCGCCCCTTGTCTCCACCTGCCGACGTCACACACACACACATGAGCGAGGCGTGCTCCGGGAGTAACAGTCAGTTCATTAAGCCCACCCCACACGATGCCCATTTTCTGCTATAACTTCTGTTATACCCATGGGTATAAAAATTTTCATAAAAATTTGTATAGCAGAACCGCAGAAAGATTTCTTAACTCCATACACACGATACCTAGAATGCTAACAGAAAACCAGCCAACGCAGTTGCCGACCAAAGCAAACATATGAGGGGAGGATAAACCTGTCGTAGTCAACTTATCAAAATACTGAAAAAAAAGTGAAAGTTACACCTGTTTGTGTTAAAAATTATGTAACTTGCGGAAATATTATATGATATTTTATCTTATATTTTTCATTTGCAAATATATAAAAAATTGGTTTTTATTTATTTTTATTTTTTATTTATTTATTTTCATATCCTTTGAGCCCATTTCTGGGGTATGATACATGTCAAATACATATAGGAAAAAATATATATATATACATACATATAAAGTTTCACAAAAAAAACAACAAAATATACAATTTCACAAAAAACAAAAGCACAAAATATATAATTTCACAAAAAACAAAAACACAAAAATATACAATTTCACATAAAAAATAATAATAATAATATACAATTACATTTTACTTATAAGTTAACATAAATTACAAGTGGGATTGAATTTACCCTATAAAATCTTTGCTATTATTTTTTATTTTTATAAAGTCTTCTACATCTTTGAAAGAATAAAAAAACTGTTTTTCAGCTATTTTTTTTAACTCTATTGCAAACAATTTTTTATTATTAATATTTTTAACATGCCGAGGTAGACTATTATATAAGCAGATTCCCACATAATTACAGTTTTTGGCATATTGGCTGGTGGAGTGAGATGGTATTCTGAGGTTGAGTGTAGTTCTTGTTTGATACGGGTGTATGTCACTATTTGTTTTGTGTAGATGTATGTTATCTTTCATTAAAATCATTAGCTGGATAAAATATTGACAGTAAAAATGTATAATTTTGAGATCTTGAAATAGGTGTCTACAGGATGATGATGGTTTCGAAAATGAAATTAGTCGAATTGCTTTTTTCTGAAGCTTAAATATTCTGTTTCCTTCTGCTGTGTGTCCCCAAAGTTCCATGCCGTAACTCATAATGGAATGAAAATTTGCAAAATATGCAGATCTTACATAGTCTTTAGACAATAACATTCGAATCACCCTAAGACCATAACAAGCACGGGTTAGTCTTTTAACAGTGTTGTGTATATGCGAGTGCCAGTTTAGGTGGGTGTCTATTTCAAAACCTAAAAATTTTGTTGAATTTTTTCCCTCTATTAGTTGACCGTTATAAGTGTAAGAAGTGTGTGTGGGATTGAACACTGTGTTTCTCTTGAAGTGTAGAAAGTTTGTTTTATTCAGATTTAGTTTTAGTCTGTTTTCTTTAAACCAAGATTCCATGTTATCTAGAGTGTTTACGGCTAACGCATTTAATTCGGTGTTATTCGGGGCTGTTATAACAATATTTGTATCATCAGCAAAGAGTAATCATCTTTCCATTTATTTTTTGAGAAGGAAGGTCATTTATGTACAGAAGAAAGAGTAGCGGCCCAAGTATACTTCCTTGTGGAACTCCAGTTTTAATTGTATGTATCTCAATATGATGTTACTTCCATAGTATCTTCTTTTAGGTGAACCCTTTGCTTTCGATTTTTTAAGTATGATGAGAGTAGTTTAATGGCAATACCTCTTATACCATAATTTTCCATTTTTCTTATTAAATTTCCATGATGTACAGAATCAAATGCTTTTGATAAATCACAAAACATGCCAAATACTTCACTACCTTTATCCAGATACTCTAGGATGTGTTTAAGAAGGTGGTAAGTCGCTGTAGTAGTGGATTTATTTTTTTGGAATCCAAATTGTTCTTCACATAATAAATTATGTTTGTTTAAAAACTGTATAGTTCTATTTGAAATAATTTTTTCTATTATTTTTGAAAATGAGGGTAATATGCTTATTGGCCTATAATTTTCTATTTTTGTTTTGTCACCTTTTTTATGTAGGGGGATTACTTTAGTTGTTTTCATGTTGTCTGGAAATATTCCAGATGCGATTACTGTATTTATTAAGTAAAGAAAATGTTGTGCTATAGGGTCAAAACATTTTTTCATTATAAAACTTGATATACCATATATGTTTAGTATTTAAAAACAAATTAAGAGCAATTTTGGAATTACAAATATATTTTTAAGTTGTAGGTTAATTTCAAAATCTAAAAATATATAAATTTAAATGATACAAGGGACATTGGGTTTACTAAATGTAGTTTATGTACGGTTTAAATTCTAATATTAATTTAATTATACAGTTAATCAAGCTAATTTCATTGTAATAGTAAAAAAATGCTACCGATTCATATATGTTATATATAAGATTTATTGATTACTTATATATTTAACTATATAATTAGAGGAATTGTAACTAATATTTTTTGTAACCCAGTGAGACAAATAAACACGCACATACCGCGTAATAAATTTAAATCTTCGGTGAAGAAAAACATTTTGCATGTTTTTTTTACCCTCACAGGTGTGTCGCTATGAAGTATCAGTGTATTCATTATTAATTTATGGACACTCGTTTCTTAATAAACGTTGGCGTTTTAATTATAAAATTAACTTTTGGTTTAAATTATTTGTGAACATGTGATTTTACTTTACTTTTTTAAAAGTAAAAATAAATCTAGGTAAGTAGTACTATGAATAAAATCAATGGACTGAGACACCTAAATGTAGTTAATAATATTATATCATAAATTAATTCTAATAATTTATATTTGCAGAAAGCACAGTATGTACAATTGAATTATCTGTTATTTAAAAAAAACTAAAAAAAAAAAAAAATGGACTGATGAGGATTCGAACCACATTCAAAGTCACCCTTCTACCGCTGCCATCGTGCCCTTCGCCACTACGCTACCGCAACTTCTACGAACGTGATAGGAGATAATGAGTAATATAAACTGCAATGTATTTTCATTACGTATTTTAAAATTTCCGATTACTTCTTTCTGTGGCAATTTCAGCTTAACAAATATATTCCATAGTAGTTTTACTATTATAAAGTTTCATTTGGCATACCATTACATTTGTTACGTCCCTTAATGTTGACAATACAGACTATATACGGGGTTATATTGAAACACGTGGGTCCGCCATCTTGACGGCTCCAGCTCGTGGGTATAGCAGAAAAATAGAACACGTTCTATTACGGTTTTGGCTAAGACTTCGGTTATGAAAACTTTTATACCCAGAGCCAGACCCCTTGGAAGGGTGCTGAAATGTTACCCACACGGGAGCAGGCGCGCTAGCATAAAAATTACATGAAAACTGCTAAGGAAATGGGTGTCGTGTGGGGCAGGCTTTAGCAGCTCTTTCTTTCATACTTTAAATTTAACATAGCTCTAGTTGATGTTCCATACTTTTCTCTTCAAGTCTCATTTTTAACATTTTGGCGGCCTACTTAAAGAAAAAAAAATCAGTAAAGGATTGCAAATTTCCAGGTTAAAAATTAATGCTGGTTGCTACGTGTCATGATTAGCAATATTATGTTCTCCATTTTTTTTTTACCTTATCGAAGTGTGAAAATTCTCTCAATTCTAAGATTTCGACGCCAAAATAAAGTTGCATTATTTCTTTTAAAGAAATTTAAATCACGCCTTTAAGGAGCCAAACACTCTTAAACTAAAGTTTTTCCATCGAAAATGTACAACTAATACTACGCGTTAGAATATGGAATATTTTGTGAAAACAACGCAAATACCTGCGATGAGTAAATTTACACTAATTTACATTATTAACAGTTTTTGAGAAACTTTCAGCCCTTTTTATTCCATACAAAATGCCCACACTGGCATACATGACATATTGGTAAATGAGAAACAACATGTTTAAATATGAGGTATTTGTTCCGTGTCACGTACCCAAGTTTTCCCATCATCCTGATGGCATTATCCTGTGGTATTGATCATGTGGTACAAGATGATAGATTTTAACTTAATACGTCGAAAGATCCTGGATTTAACAAAAATATTACAATACTGCAGCGGTCAGGTCCGCTGCCTTCAAACTTTGCACTTCACCACGGGCGTCGGAGCATTCTTCCCTCCCTCCTTACCCCTCTTATTGTTGTGTTTTGTTTCTCCTCGCCCCCCCTCTCGGGGTTGGCGCATGCGCGCTGTGCCGCGCCGATTCCATATAAGCAGCCGTCAGGGTTTTATTCGCGCTTCTCTTCTTTTTAGTAGTCATGAGCATGTAGTCTTCAAGAAGAGTTTTCTTTATCAACAATGTGTGAGAGCGACCTCGGGGGGAAAGCTATGTAAGTGTCATATATTGTCACGGCGCGTTTTTTCGCGGTTGTTTTATTTGACGTTTTAGATTTTTCACTTCAGTTAGATAGAAGGTTTTGGCAGTAATTTAGGATGGTTTGTTAAATTTTGTGTTAGGGCTGTTGCGTTCAGGTAGTGGCCGCCCGGGAGTGGGATGCGCGGGGCATTGCCCGCTGTGCTTCACGCGGCTATCACGTGACCGGGGTGTGCTGCGGGTGCAGCCTGGTCGGCGTTGCGACCGCTGGTTGCCAGGCGCGGGGCATACGGTGGCGCTGGCCAGGCTCGCTTCTGCTGCGCCCGCGGGAATGTTGGTAGGCGCGGGGAGTGGCGGAAGCGGGAGTTGCTGGCGTAGCGCGTCCTCCTTCGCGTGGGGGCTACGTCCTGTACGGACGGGAGTAGGAGTTTTGGGGGGTCGTCGACGGGAGCTCGAGCGGGAAGGACGTGACTGGTGGCGAGGGAGGAGGACCCTCGAACTGGTCACCAAGATGTAGTTTTTCCAGTTAAGTAATGTTCATTTTTATCATGTAGTTGTAGACTTTTTATCTGTAAGTTGGTAGTTGTGACCGCCGTGACTAGATATTCTACCGTCAATTTTACGTTTAAGTATACTGGTTTATTTTTAGGAGTAATGGCTAGAGGCCTGACTTAAAATTGCATTTCAGATTGTAACTTTAATTGTAAATTCATTTGCCAGTAATCGCTTTAGAAATCAATGTTAAGGGGCTAGCAGGCCTCAGTAAATCAGTCCATCCTACGTGAGAACATTTGTCGGACGTTTGTGCGAAAGACTGTGAAAGATTTTAAAAGATTCGTTGAAAGCCTTTATTTTGAATAAACATAAATGTAGTCCTCAACTTGCAGTTTTAAGTTCTTATTTTAATCTTAATTTCCTTCCCCAGGCTATCGTCTAAGTTTATCAAGTAATTTGTTATAAAGGTTCTTAGTCAGATATTGGAGGTGTCTTTTAATTAGAGGCTTTCCTTGTAATCCACAGTTCTGAAAGATCCCCGGTACAGCTCTAGTTTACGTCCCTTGGTTTTTATTGTGCAGGCTTCCCTGATGCCTGGTGATGTTTTCACGCAATCTCAGGGTGGTGGAGGCTTTAATAGTGTATTTATTGTCGTTTTGTGAGTTAGAGTAAGACGCAGTCATCTCATCTCGTATCACTCCATTTCATTCATTTCATTTCATCACATTTCATTATCATTTTCACACACCCACATTTCATCATTCCATTTTACCATTTCATCTTTTATCATTTCATTCATGTTTTTTTCTTTTCACCGCCACATTTGGTGGAGGCGCCGGGTATGTGTATAGCCGTTGGGTTTGTTCGTGCCGTGACGAATGAATTACCGTGTTTATTCGTTGCGCCATGATCGCCAGACATTTACATAACCAGTGGTATAGGAACTGTGGAATTTTGTAATTTTATTTTGCTTTGTGTTGAGTGCAAAATCCTTTTAGTTTTATTTATTTCAATTTGTAATTTTTTTGGCTATCAGTTTTTTTATAGGCTTTTATAGTCAGGTTTGAGTCCTGAAAGTTTGCGGTACGAGAAACGAAGTTTTATGAATGGAAAGGAACTATGTGAATTGTAAGAAACGAGACGAAAAAGAGAAAACTTTTTTTTATTGAAAATAGAAAGATGAAAACCTCTTAGGGAATATAAGTTACGTTGTTTTAATGTGTATTTTTATTATGAAGTAATAATGGTTGTGTCACGTGATGACTTAGAATTTTTTATTTAAAGTTTTCCGGACAAGGTTGTGGTATGTTGTACCAGTGTTTTGTCAGATAACTATGAGAGCCACGGGTTGTTGGTTATTGAGTTTTATGGTTAAAGTTTGGCGGTTTAAGGAATAACTACAGTACGGCAGTAGTTGGTCACTTAGGTTAAGTAATTACGTGTGTCAAGTGTGCAAGGTAATCAGTGTTCAGTAAAGTTATTAAAGTAATTTATTTAATTGGTTTTTAAGGCGTACCATAATTTTGAGTCGAGGTAGATAATTGTGGGGTGTTTATTGGTACGGCACCCGGTAATTTCGGTACGTAATAGAGACGTGGAATTAATTTTTTTTGTTGTTTTTGATGTTGATTGAGTTGTAATAATTTGTTGATCAAGGAAGAGTTTTTTTTGTTATGTTTGAGAAGTTTAGATGCGTGATAGTTTGGATGTTTACAGTAGTAAGATTTTTTTTATTAAGACCTGATTTGCCTTGTACCTTGGACATGGTTAGTTTTAAGTGTTTTCCCCTTGATGTACCTTGTTTAAATTATTTTTAAATTATAGGAATTTTATGTTGCTGGGACGAGTGGTGCTAGCTAATATTTGTTTTAATTTTTTTTTTGTTTTTAATTAATGCCGCACAAAAAAAATTAAATTAAGATTAAAAAACTCTAATGAGGCCTTCGGTTAAGATTTGTTTAGCGGAGATTTGAGAGCCCACATTGGCAGCAGATGGCAACGGGAAGGCGCTGTCTAGGCAAGTGACGAGAAGCAGATGTGTCGCGAGGACAGCTGGCTTCGTAGAAAATTAAAGGTGAAAGTATTCGTTAAGTTTTTTTTTTAGATTTACAATGCGATTAATTATTTTCTTTTTCAGCTCTGAAAGTGTTTGAAATATGTGTAAAAATTGGAGAAAACCTTGAGAATGGAAGGCAGAGAAATGTTTTGAATTTTCTGGAAGTAGGGAGTTTGAAGACTCCTTGGTCCTAACCTGGTGAATAGAGTTCCAAAAGGTTGCTGTAAATCCGGGAGCCTTACAGAGGCAGGCGGTCGGCGTGTTTATAAGAAAGGGGTTGAGTGAGAGCTCCTTGGGACTGACTGTGGGTCAGTGCCCTAAAGTATGTTAGTGTAACCAGTGCGGGGGAAGCCTGGTAGTAGTATAAATTTTGTTTAGGGGTCAAATTGAGTAATTTGTTTCCCCTTGGAACTACATCATGTTAATTACCGAGGTAGGTTGGATAACTATGGTCTAAATTTGTGATAAAGGTTGTTATTGTTACATTTTAGTATAATTTTATTTTGGATAATTTTAATTATGAGATAATTAGATTTTTTTTTTGTTGTGAGTCATTTTTTTTTGTTCTGGTCGATCTTGGTGATGGCTCTGGTTAGTTAGGAGATGTTGGGTTAGCGAAATTTTTGTTGTGTTGATACTGATGCCTGAGAAAATGGAGAGTTACTACAGACCCGGGAGGGATGGTCTGTAGAGCAAGGGTTAGAGTCCCTTTGTCGTTAAAGGGTTCGCAGGGTAGGCGACCTTTAAGTGAATGTTGAATGAGCCCGGGGAACGTTGTGTCCTTTTGGAGTAGCATTGGCTACCAATGTAAGAGGCACGGAAGGGTAGACGTGGTTGGCCAGGAATAGGCACCACAGGGATGATTTGCCTAGCAAATCTAGCCGCAGGAGACTTAATTTTTTTTTTGGGTTAGAGTCCCACAAGGAGTATACACAGGAGGTGTATGGTAGGCATCAATTGGCTTTTGTTTACAAGTGGATGTTGGGAGCATGGAGCTCATGGGGATGAAAGTTGTAGTTTTCTGTTTGGAGTAATTAGTAACCAGGTGCCAGAGATCATGCCAACTACTAATTTAAGTTTTTTTTTTTACTAAATTTTCTAATAATTATTTTAAGTGATTATTAATTTTTTTTATCGTGAGTACTGGGTGAGAGTACTGGTGTATGAGCAAGGCTCAACACTGTTAAGTGACTAAAGTTGAAGTCTGAGGGTAACACCTAGGTAGAGGTGGCCTCAGTTATGAAAATCAAGTGAATGAGACATGATTTTTAATGAGGGCAGAGAGAAAGCCCGCGATAATTTGTGTGTTTGACTGAGATTTGTTGTTTTTTTTTTGTTCACAAGCAGGTATTTGACTTTTTTTATTATTATTCTGTTGTGGTTCCTAGAGATAGACTGGTGTCTATTCTAGTGAGACTGTTTGTGGTTTTCAGTAACAAGTAAAGTCAGGCTATAGACCTACACTAAATGATTTAAAGTAAGCTTTGTAGATGGAATTTTGTTGTTATTGAATCAGAGACAAAACATGTCATTTTCATTATAAGTGAATGTTAAAATGGGAAAAGTTTTGTTACAGGTACATCATGGTGGAGCTGTGTTTGTGAGATATTTATGTGTTGTTTTGAGGACTACATTTTAGTTTTAAATTTGTTTATGGTTTCAGGATACTGGCTCATTTGGTTTGGTAAAGGAAACAGGCGGATATTTTCTTGAGTTCATGTGATAATTCAATTTTTATTTCAGGAAACTTGATGTTAGCTGGGAAAGAAACTATTGTTAATTGTTACTAAAATTTTCTCTCAGATATTGTTTTTTTTTTGAAGACAAGTTATGGTATTTGTGTTACCTAGGAGGTAGGAGGTATTTATTTATGTTTCCTGGGTTTAAAGTATTTGCTATAATTTTTTTTGTAGTAGTTGTTGGTTTCTTGACAGTATTACGATTGATATTGGTCCTGAGATTATGTTATTTGTTTATTTATTTTCTTAATCAATACTCAAAGTGCTTAAGTTATTTTGCCCCAGAAAGAAAAGTTTATTGTTGTGAATACTCTGTTAAAATTTTATTGGTAAAAAAAAAAGTTTATTTATTTTTATGTCCTGTTGTTTTGTTTTGATGTTTAGTGCCAATTTTATCGACAAATTTATTATGTGTGAGGTGTTACTTAGATTTTATGTGTTTGTTTTGAAGAAAGCGAGAGCAGTTGGAGCAATTTTATTGTGAGATGACTTGGTTTGTTTTGGTATTTTTCCTTTAGATGTGAATGTCAAGCTGATTCAGAGATTGGAGGTCTGAAATTTTTATTTTATTTTGAAGCATGATTTTAAATAATTTGTGTGATTCAGTTTAAGTACATTTTGTTGGTGTTTTCTTGGGTCGTTTATGTCTGGATATGAGTTCAGATGTGTACCGAGTGTCAGGTTAATGTAAGTTATTTAATTTATTTATTTAATTTTAGTATGATTGATTATTTTATTAAGTGAGAGTTTGTTGGCTTACTGCTGTGTTTTAGCTCGAGTGGAGTATTAGGCGCTTATTTCTAAGTTAAAGTTAGTTTATTTTATTTGTTATGGGAGGGAGATTAGGAGGGAGTACCTACCTATCTGCCCCTTTCTCCTCCCTTGGTGCTCGGACATTGTGGGTTGGTGTATGTGGCGTCGTGTTGGGGAAAGAAGTAACAGACTTTCCAGTGTGGAGATCGACGATTGGTGTTCTGCATTGGTGTTTTGCTGGACACTGGTATGAAGTACCATGTTGTGGATGTGGATGGACTTCCTATATGTGAGGTCAGATGCGACTTCACTGGGGAAGCGGCCACTGGACTGTGCGCCCTCAGTTGAGCATGTGAAGGGGACACATGATCACTGATGGTCCAACTGTTTGGATGGCCTGGGATGCTGGATTCCTGGTTGTACCGAGAGGCGTCGGGTTCTCGCCTCTTGACCCACCATCACAACCAGTTGAGTTCTCCCCAGAGCCGGTCGAAGAGACGAAGAGGATCATGTTTGCAGAAGAGTCGTGTGCCACCACCTACTGATGGAGTCCTGGCAGGTTAACCTTAGTGGATGCTGGACTGTTCTAGTGATGTGGACGATCAACCTGGCCAGTTGTCAGACCCTCACTTCAGCACATCCTTTCCTTTAGTTCATCCTGTACTGTGTCTAGTGTGCCTTAATTTTGTCCTAGTTATAAGGTACTCTCTATAGTTTTGTTGAGGGAGGGAAAGTTTTGTTAATTTATTGGGAATGTTTGATTACTTGAGTGATACGGTACTCATCTGTCTCAGAGACCAGAGTTGATTTTTATAAATTATACTTGGAGTTAATCTTTTGCAATGTTAAATGAGTGTGGATAATGATTGTCTTTTATGTTTACTTTGTGGGTAGGAGATACAGTTCGGTCGATCTCCTACGCCTTTGTTGTTTTGTACTTGGTTGAATGTTAATGCTGTTAAATTGTTCCTAGGTTTGCTCCTTCCGCTGCTCGTGGTGTTGTGGATCCGGGAGTGCTCTGGCGTCTGGTGGTGGAAGCTGCGTCTGCTGTTTGGGGGCCCTGTGCTGTGATGTTTGGCTGGACGTTTGGTGATCGCCTCCCCAACTTCAGCGCTCTTTAGTACATCATTCGTCAGGACACTGCTCGTGATCATGTAGCAGATAAGATTGATTTTTCTTATTCTCAAACACATGTAACTAATTAAAAAAAATACTGACGTGAATGAAATGAACAAAATTACACCTTAAGACTAGAGTAAAGTTTTCGGCAGGCATAAACGGTTTATAAAATTGTGAAATGTTAAAGACGAAGTTTACTTAAAATGTTACTATGTGTTTGGCAGCATGTTATCTTTGTGATGAAATTAGAACCAAAATTGTGTGTAACTTTGTTGGACCTAAGGTCGTTTAAGTTTTCATATTCGATTATTGTAAGAGACTGCTGGTTCCTTACGTTGATAGTAAATTTTGGATTTAGGGCACTCCTTAGTGGGTTTCTGACATTTGTGAGGTCACAAATCTACTAAGCGGGGGAATATGTCACGGCGCGTTTTTTCGCGGTTGTTTTATTTGACGTTTTAGATTTTTCACTTCAGTTAGATAGAAGGTTTTGGCAGTAATTTAGGATGGTTTGTTAAATTTTGTGTTAGGGCTGTTGCGTTCAGGTAGTGGCCGCCCGGGAGTGGGATGCGCGGGGCATTGCCCGCTGTGCTTCACGCGGCTATCACGTGACCGGGGTGTGCTGCGGGTGCAGCCTGGTCGGCGTTGCGACCGCTGGTTGCCAGGCGCGGGGCATACGGTGGCGCTGGCCAGGCTCGCTTCTGCTGCGCCCGCGGGAATGTTGGTAGGCGCGGGGAGTGGCGGAAGCGGGAGTTGCTGGCGTAGCGCGTCCTCCTTCGCGTGGGGGCTACGTCCTGTACGGACGGGAGTAGGAGTTTTGGGGGGTCGTCGACGGGAGCTCGAGCGGGAAGGACGTGACTGGTGGCGAGGGAGGAGGACCCTCGAACTGGTCACCAAGATGTAGTTTTTCCAGTTAAGTAATGTTCATTTTTATCATGTAGTTGTAGACTTTTTATCTGTAAGTTGGTAGTTGTGACCGCCGTGACTAGATATTCTACCGTCAATTTTACGTTTAAGTATACTGGTTTATTTTTAGGAGTAATGGCTAGAGGCCTGACTTAAAATTGCATTTCAGATTGTAACTTTAATTGTAAATTCATTTGCCAGTAATCGCTTTAGAAATCAATGTTAAGGGGCTAGCAGGCCTCAGTAAATCAGTCCATCCTACGTGAGAACATTTGTCGGACGTTTGTGCGAAAGACTGTGAAAGATTTTAAAAGATTCGTTGAAAGCCTTTATTTTGAATAAACATAAATGTAGTCCTCAACTTGCAGTTTTAAGTTCTTATTTTAATCTTAATTTCCTTCCCCAGGCTATCGTCTAAGTTTATCAAGTAATTTGTTATAAAGGTTCTTAGTCAGATATTGGAGGTGTCTTTTAATTAGAGGCTTTCCTTGTAATCCACAGTTCTGAAAGATCCCCGGTACAGCTCTAGTTTACGTCCCTTGGTTTTTATTGTGCAGGCTTCCCTGATGCCTGGTGATGTTTTCACGCAATCTCAGGGTGGTGGAGGCTTTAATAGTGTATTTATTGTCGTTTTGTGAGTTAGAGTAAGACGCAGTCATCTCATCTCGTATCACTCCATTTCATTCATTTCATTTCATCACATTTCATTATCATTTTCACACACCCACATTTCATCATTCCATTTTACCATTTCATCTTTTATCATTTCATTCATGTTTTTTTCTTTTCACCGCCACAATATTATGAGTGAGGCGGTGGCCCTTGCCATAATGTAATCCGCGAAATTTAACTGTTTGCTATCTAGTATAAATTCTCTTTCGACTGCCACCTCGGAAAAATTGTGTTTGGATTAAATTTGCTGTCGTTTGCCTTTTCATGCATTTACTAATTTCTATTAATTGGTTACTCAGAACTGCCCCCCCGCCCCCCGAGAAGTCGATAATGATATTGATAATGATGATGTTATTGATTAGTATGTAAACTTTATCGCGTGTAATAGTTTTTTGGTTCATGCATTTTTGCTGTACGTTTTAAGTATTTATTATCTTGTATCTGTGTATCTGTGGCGTAAGCCTTGTAGGTAATTGAGTTGTTTGACACAACGGCCCTTTCGATGGTCCGTGCGGGTGTTACTTGCGTTGATATGTTCATGGCCTTGATAATTGTATTGCTCGTCTACATTAGGCGTAATTATTCGTGTGTATCCCTTTAGGATTTGTCAAAAATCATTGCTTTGCTCATTGCAAAAATCATCGTATTTCGCTGGATTTTTTTTTTTTTTTGGGTTTACCTAATATTATGTGTCTTAATGTTCACTGACAGCATAACTTCTAATGATAAATTCTCATGATAATGGTAATTGTATGAAACGTTCTATTGTGTATTGTGTAGCTTAATTAGGCTCTGGGCTTAATTAAAAATTGAATTTAAATATTCTCTTATTGGAAACTACTTTCGTAGTCCCTGTTGAATGCATTGTTTTCTAATACTTAGACACCTTAGTCTTTGCCGAATAATTTAATTGGGCCACTCCTTGTTTAGACGGAAATTATAGAAATATAAGCTTTCAATACAAACAATGTTAAGAAGTAAAAAAAATAAATTTCGGATTTTTTTTTATTTGTTACACCAAAATTTTCGTGTATCCAAGATATTTCGATGTACTAAATTAAAACAGCAATCATCATGCACCACAGGATGAATATATTTAGGATCATGCCATTAGGACCAAGGGATAGACTTGGATACACGAAACAAAACTTTTACCCAAAAAAATGGTTGAGTTTTTTTATAATGTATTTCAGTTTTACATAATGATTTTTTTTTAGAATAAGTCATAATTTTAATAAATTGTATAGCAAAGAAGAGTACAAGTCAACTTATGAAAACACTTGCAAGACGTTGTTACCCCTGTAAGATAATCTCAAGTTAATATCTGTTAAGGAAATTTAAGACGAAACATAATATACAAGAGCGCTATCTTGATACATGTTACGGTAAAAGTCACCAGACAACAGTAATGACCATGCATTCAGTGCAATGAAACCACGCACAGAAATATTCGTAGCAGGAAACAGGCGTTTCTAGGACGACAGGGATCCCTCGCTAAGCGGCAGTTCTCGAAGAAACTACGCGGGCAAGCAGCGAGTAAGGTTCTGCCTGTGACAAGTATGGTCGCTGTTTTTGTCGTGACGTCGCGGTGCCGGGGTTGCGATGGAGTGAGCGAGAGAGAGCGAGAGAGAAGAACCAACCCAAGATGGTTAATTAACGGCGAGGAACGAGGGAGTCGACGAGGACGTACACTCAGCACCGGAAGGAGGGAGAAAAACAAGACCGCTCCTGCGACCCAGCCAGGAATCGCACACAGATCAATACTTACACTGAATTACATATTAGGTCGTCGAGTGTGATGCTGGAATCACAGTGGCGCGACGGGCGCGATGCGACAGAAAAATATCGCGTTATTGTGAACGTGAGGGTATTTTTTTTCTCTGCGCGAAAAAAAAAGATTATATACAACATTTTTATACTCAGCCATTGATGTTACCAGTTTTCTTATATCCACATCTATGGGATAAATGCTTTCATTCAAAATCTAACAATTAAAAAATATATCTATATTTACACTGGCCGTTAACACATTTCAAGGATTTCACTAAATAATCAAGCAAACAAAACCGTTTAAAACACGTATAGTAAAAATATAACTGCCAGTCTAAAAAAAATTAGTGAATCTCAATTCTGTATTGTCGAGCCCGCGATGCGATGAAAATATTTCTAACCGGTACCTACGTCTGTCGCGTCCGTCATTTCTGTTGCGCTGTGTCGAAGGTGATTTGTTAGAAAAAATCTAATAGCTACTCATTACGCCCATCGCATTTTTGTGATTCTAGCATAACAGAACCAAGCACACTTTGTCTTCAAAAAATCGCGGAGTTTGAGACTCGCCAGCTATGTTACTTTCACATGGTCATTAGAGTGAATTAATATTTTCTTTCATATTTTTACCAAGCTTTTATTAGCTTAACCTGTATGTATGAATAAATGAATAAATGAATAAATGAATGGACTATGTAATAAAATATTTCCATTCATTTATTACCCACTTTTCGACGTCCGAATGTGTTGAAATTTTGCATACGTATAAAGAACTTCTGAAAATAATATATCTCGATACCTTAGAGTTAAAGGAGCGTGGTGGTTCGAGGGCCAGAACAACTTAATTTAGAGCTATGGGTAAGAACCATGCTTTTTGTGTATCCATTAGGTCGGGGCATGAAGGGAATTTGCACCGGGGTCGACTGTGCCCCTTTGAGGGGAAGGGGGGGGGGGGGGTCGGTGTTAAAAAAACCAAAATTTTGAAAACTTTAAAACTCAATGCCTTTTCAATTTGGAGTGTTTCCGATCAAAAGGGTCTGATCATTGTGGAAAATATGTCCGGGGAAAAATAGAGAGAGAGAGAAAGGCGCCTAAATTTCGAAATTTTTAAAAAAAAAAAAAAATATCTTTTTAGATCTAAAGTGTTTCCGAGGTCGGGTTACGGTGAAAAATGTGCCCGGGGTTCAACTTTCTCCCTCTCGGAGGGGGAGAGATTAATAACTCTAAATTTCGAAAATTTTAAAAATGTATTCTTTTTTGATTTGTAGTGTCTCTATGAAGGAAAATGTGCCGGGAGAGGGATTAAAAAACCCACATCTTTAACGCTCCCGTAGCCCGTCTTGGAGACTGATTTTAGGAAAACCCCGTGCTCAGTAAATGAGTATGTAATATAAAGAATATCCCTGCCAATTTTCAAGTCTGTAGACATATTTATACTTTAAAAACGTTCAAAAGCTTTCATTTTACCTAGAACTCACAAATTTGGACCAGTATTCATTTAAATTAGTTTTCAAACCATAAAAGTTTGTTATTTAATTTTATAATAATTTTTAACTGGCAAGATAAACTATTATATTATTTTTATTAATTAATGTGTGCAGTTCTGTGGTAGTGCTAATTGCTGTGGTAAACAATGACGTACAAAATGGGTAATGGCAACAGTATTAAACATGGCGACATTTTATTTTAAAACTAAAAATAATAACATTAACTAATAGTTTAAAAATCTAAAAAAAAAAAAAAAAGATTTTATCTTTGAATGAACTAAAAATTAAAAAATAAATTAAAAATTTAAATTTTTTGTTTAACAGCCCAATAATGAACCACAACTCTGTGTAACTAAAAGCGTAGGGTGCTAGATAACATTTGTCTTAAATTTTCTATCACTAATTACGAAAATTAAAGAAGAGAGCAAGCACCTCACGCTTTTAGTTATACAGAGATGTGGTTCATTATTTGGCTGTTAAACAAAAAATTTAAACTTAAAATTTATTTTTTTAATTTTTAGTTCATTCAACGTTAAATGTTTTCTTTTTAACTATAAGTTTATTATACATAATTTTACACAGTCACACCATGTTTTTCATGAAATTTAACACTTAAATAGCAAGCTTATACTATTATGGTAGGTGCGGTATTTTAACTATACTATCCTTATTAGGAATCATCAAATTTACAAAAAAATACAAAATTTAAGAAAATATATTAAGTATTTTAAATACCAAACAAAATTAAACAAGAGCAAATAATTTTAAAGTAAGATAAAATACACGTAAATAAGATGCCAGACAACCAGATTTAATAAATATTTTTTTTTATTTAAAAATTACTTTAAGTTTTTGTTAAGACGCAAAAACAGTGTAAAACCGTCTCGTAAACCTCGAGGTTACAAGCGAAGACTAGGGGTGAGATCGTAATGGAGCATCGAGGGAATGGATGGCGCGGGGAAACAGGAGCACCCCGGGGAAACACACCGCCCACTCGGGCAACCTGGATCCGACCCGCCCTGGTCGTGAGCGAGTGAACCGACCACTCCGCCGCCGCAAGACCGCAGACTGTACCCACGGAACCCTTTCGCCGATTCAGCGGTTATCGAATATATATATATATATATATATATATATATATATATATATATATATATGAAGAAGACTATCTGTTTTATTGTTTCTTAATCGAATTTGCAGTTTTATTCCGATCTTAAATAAATTTTGCACAGTTGAAAGCCAAACACGAGAAAGTTTACTGTTTACGTGAGATTTCGAGAAAACCACCCTTAAAGAATAATTTTTATAATTCATGATAAAATGTCGCTACTGCATTGTTGAAGCTTTCTTCGTCTCCATGACAACGTCTATTGTAGGTATTGGTTGATGTATATTTTCCGAGCTCGAGGCGCGAAGTGGCGTACACAAGGGGCATACACAATGACAATGAGCTGTGCGAGAGTCTTCTGCCATGTACTTAAGAGGCCACTCCAGTGTTTCAGGGGCACTACGCAACCCGCGTTAACCTCATAAGATTCAATGCTATTTTCATTTTGCTTATAACTTATTAACTAATATAGATTTCGAAATGATACTTTCTTGATATGTAAGACAACGATGCTCTTATCAAAGCCCCTTTCTTCAAAAACGTGCATAAATTATGGTTGAAACCTAGACAATACACTTATGCATATTAGTAAAGATTAGTATAAAACCATAATTTATGCACGTTTTTGAAGAAAGGGGCTTTGATAAGAGCATCGTTGTCTTGCATATCAAACAAGCATCATTTCGAAATCTATATTAGTTAATAAGTTATAAGCAAAATGAAAATAGCATTGAATCTTATGAGGTTAACGCGGGTTGCGTAGTGCCCCTGAAACACTGGAGTGGCCTCTTAAGCTAGTAAATAAATATAAGAAACCAACTCATAATCGTGCAAACAGCGATTTAACTTGCTCAACTGCACCGTAATTCAAAGCGCGCCGTTTTAACAACACGTGGCTGTACTGAAAGTTTAATTTGCAAGTGCAAAGTCGCGGACACAGAGGGACGCATTAAGCCAAAGAGGAACGATTTCTTGAAGATTAAGTTCTAACTTCGTTCACGCAAGACCAAATTCACAAACCTTGGGAGTCAGTGATATTTAAAAAAGGGAAAGGGCAGCAGCCAACTTTGAATTTAAGATTTGTTGACATTTAAAAATGAAAACATAAAAAAGTGGTTTCTTGCTGTTTTGCCCTACAAAAAAGCCAAGAGAGACAACACGATAACTACACCAGCAAAGAACAGATTTTCCAATAACTAATGCATGGTACAATGACAGACCGAGAATAAATGACACATTATTCATATATTATAATATTATATTATATTATACCTCCCGGCGACACGAAGGTGACGGGTATTGCGGAGCCATAGAAGGGGTGGGGTTGGGTGGTGTGTGTTTATAGGGGTTATAGAGCCCGCAGTAACTGAATTTTTTTTAGGTTTAAAGTCATTTTACTGACTACTATGTGAAATGGTTAAATTTCTGTCAAGAAAAATTTTTAATTTTAGCTAACATTTTAAAATCCTCAGAATTTTATTATTTCAAAAGTTTAATAAAATTAAATAAAAAATAATAAATAAATAAAAATTCAAACATACCACGCAGTAGCCACCAGCATTTCTTTAAACCCAAAAATGTCCAATTTTTTATTCTATTTTATTTGGTTCTCCTTGTCCATACTGCAGAACAATGTTAAAAATTCAATTTCGCCAGCTAATTAAGCAAAACGTATGCACTACACATTTTTTTTAATTTGTCGAAATTGGGCCGCTAAAAACGCCAAATAGTGTAAACATGTTAAACGTAAATATAAAATAATGACCTGGAACGGGACATACGCCAGCAAGTTATGAAATGCCAATAAGGGCGATAGGTTGCGAAAAGCAGACTTCCCTGTGAAACAATTTGAGCTCGGAGTTAAATTTATTTAAAATAATGACTACAACAGTAAACATATTATTAAAAACCATACTGTATCAGTCTCTGAAACTATATTAATAAGATTGAGAATTTTTAATAATAGACGATAAAACATTTTTATGACCTAAAATCAATTGAATCCAAGGTTGACAATTTGGGCATCCATTTCTCCCCTTGAAAATTTTTCTGATACTATAATTTTCAAGTTGCTTGCCAGTGCTTTCAGCAGAACGAAAACTAAGGAACCTCAGCAAATCAAATACGAAAACTCTATAAAAGCGAAGTCATAAGTGAAGTGATTATGCTTATATTTTTATAAATATGTAATTTGGTTTAGTAACAAACGAACATAGTTTCACACATACATATATAGATACATACCATTCTAAGCGATAATGAAAAGTTTTTTTAGTAATAACACGAAAAATCTCTACCGAATACTTCTACAAAAGAAAATTCAAAACCTAGTAGGTTTACTTTCTGATGCAGATTTCATTAATCCAAGTGTAAGTTTGAATTTATAGCGCGGTAAGCTCCACAAACTGCTGAAACAACGGTTCAATTATCACGAGCTATAAATTACGTTTTGATCTGCAAACTTCGCAACAACAGTGAATATGGATCAAGGCCAGAATCTAACGGCGGTGGGGGTTGCTATTGACGCCATGTCGCGCGTGTGACCGCGCAGCGGCGTTTGAAACGTCTGGAAGATCACGTGGCACGCTAAGTTGTAAGAAGAGTGGTACGAGAGAGAGAGAGAGAGAGAGAGAGAGAGAGAGAGATAGAGAAAACTGTTATGTTCGCCTGGAGGTTTCCATCGCCGCGCCGTCTACAAATCACACGCAGAAACCGCGAGCACACCCACCTGTGAGTACGAGTCTACGTGCTTATTGAAAGCTCGGGTGGTTGAGCCAAGAAAGTGAAGAAGAGGAAAAGAGGAGGATGGGGGGAGGGGGGTCGAATACGCGAAACACACGTCTCCAGGCTTTTCCTTTCGAGCGTCACCCGCGCCAACATCGAGCCGAGACAAGACCTTCAAAGGCGAATGATTCTCAGACGTGATTCATCGACAGCGAGAGACAGAACAAAAGAGAACGATCGAAAAACAGATGAGGTGAATTTGCGCACACACGTTTGACAAGCGCACAAAATATGACTTTGAACTTCCTTTGAGTGTAAGTTCAAGCGTTGTCTCCTTTCAATAAAAAAACTTATCAACCGGCAACTTATGTACGTCACAAGATTTAATTTCAGCCTGGTTCGTGTTAAAATAAAATTATTAAAGTCACTTAAAATGGTAAACTATAATAATTATTTACAGACACAATATGAACTGCAACTGTTATCAAGAGAAACAACTTCGGTTGTTTACTAGAGTATCGCCTATCACTTAATTTAACTATTAAAATAATTAACCATAATTTAACACAAAACCTCCCGTTGTGAAAAATAAAATAGATTCTACATTAAGACTATACAATTTTTTATATACCTAATAATTAAATGTGTTATAATCCAATTATTAATTTCAGGTTGGATGGTTCCTCTCTTTTGTGATACATAATTTTTAAGTTAAACTTTTCTCTAACGAATAAATTTTGAAGTATTTAATGATGTATGAAATATTCCTACAAGGTTTAGTGTCAAAATTTATCTTAAGTTAATAAACTGTCCGTTATCAGAAGGTACAGAGAGCTTTTGCGAAAACAAGATTTCATGACTTTCTCCAAGTTGAAATAAAACTTTAATTGTATTTTTGTGGCTTTTAAGCATTGAGTATAATTCGTATTGTATTACTGGTTGTAAATATACGAGTCACTGAGTCACTTTGTTGTAAACTTTCAAGGATAACAGAAGCGACAATAACTAACAACACTCACACCGACATCCATGATCAGAACTTATATAATCACAATGTTATTATAAAAATTGTTCATACATATTCACAAAATATTAAAATTACGAATAAAATGAGTGTAGGTATTCATTTAAGGTTTTGTTATAAATATTGACACCCACATAGACTCTTAACTCTAAAACTCACTAGATCACTAACTCTCTAGACTAACTCTCCCGCTCCAACTCTTCCCCTCTCTCTCAAACAGCATCAACAAAGGTGTTAAAACTCAGTGCAACAGTTTTATCAAGAGCATGACTTTTGTTTGAAAAGAAAATCATTAGGAACGCCCTTTAGAAAACGTCAATGCCGCACGTGTGCACTTTGCACGTCGGAGATTAGTTCTCATCACGATCAGGTCTGCATCCTTGCAGATGGCGAGATGGCAAAGATTAAAAATAAAATAAAAAAACAGAGAGGCGGCGTGGAAACAAGCGCGCGCACTTGGAACTTTTTTCCAATTCTTTTTTCCACAGAGATTTCCTGATCGCGCAGAGTCGGCGGGAATATTCCAGCATGCAGCCTGCTCCCCCCCTTTCCTTTACCATTACACACCATCGTCACAGGGGAGGAATAAGGCACTGAAGGACCGACAATGGAGCAACGGAGAAGTTCAAACAGAGGAACGCCGTCGGCAATAATCTCCCGTGATCGGAGATCACACTCGAAGTAACGTGAGAGGCGAGGTGCTCCTGTCAGACACAACCAGCGCAGTTCCAAGAACACCACATTTATTTGCTGTCAATCGAAATGCAACCAAAGGGCAAAATATTTTATTTTATATTTGGAATTTGAAATCGCGAGACATATTTGCAAAAAGCATAATCAAAAAATATTTTCTGTCCTCTTCATAAAAACATGGTTTAATTTCTCTATGCAGCGAAATCTTTGTACCCTATATTTGCTTTCGTTCTATTTGTGTGCATAAAACACACAACATTTGTACACAAATGTACATATCGTCGACAGCTAGACGAGAAGCCCCTCCCATTTATGTAATGAATTAATGAGTAGTTTCATATGCACTCGCGAGTGCTAAACAAAATAATGTGAATATAATTTGTGTTAAAAGAAAGAATTTTATATTACTTGTTATAATATCGTATAATGTAACTGGTAAACTAGTCACATTCGAATAAAAATATGGAAAAAAATAAAAAAAAACCGTTTAATCACAACATCTATGTTAAAATGAATGATACAGAAATAAAAATAATGGTGTTCGCTAATTGAAGTAAATTAAAAAAAAAAAAAACTGGCACAATAAACACGCAAACAGAAAGAAAAATCTATCCCAAAAAACCAATTCCATATCGTTGGCAGTAACTGCAATGGCACGACACTAGACGATGCCCGCGGGCAGGTCGTGTAGCGACTAGCTAGTGACCTTTCAGAATGTAGAACACAGCTCGCCCAACACACCCCGCCCTGAACCATGAGAACCACCAGCGAGCAGGCGAACGTGGCTTCCTACCGAGAGCAGCCGTCTACTTGCATAAACATCGGAGTGATGTGCGTGCCTTCTCGAAACATATTTTTAACACACTTTTATTAGCATCGACTGTATGTATATGTAACGGAATCTTTGAACGTGATTTTCATCCCCTTAAAAATGTCGGATTAATTTGAAACTTTGCACACTTATGAAGGACCGATGACAATGCAATAATTTAAATAGTCCATCCCATTATCCTTACCAGAACCTTCAGGATTTGCGATTTTTTTTATATAAGATACCCGGTAGTGTCTTTGTGCCAAGTACCAAGGCGCGTGCTAAGTAAGACATGCGCATGGCTTAATTTTTGAGACAAGCATGTGACTACTGGCAGGATCCACTAGGGAGTTTTGTTAAATCAAAAAAAATATATGGTTAGAAAGAATTGTCCCATTATTACCAAGCTTTTGTTTTAGCTTCGCATGTATGTATGAATAAATGGACTAAGTAATAAAATCTTTCCATTTAATTTTCACCCACTTTCCGAGGTCGGAATGTGTTGAAATTTTGCATACGTATAAAGAACCTCTGACAAAAAATATTTTGATACCTAAGTTTTAACGGGGAGTGGGGGATCAGAGGGTCTAAAAACAACTAATTTAGAGCTATGGTTAATAACCAGGCTTTTTGTGTATCCATGAGGTCATGCATGGTGGGAATTTGCCCCAGAGTCGTCCGTTACCATGAAAAAGAATGTTTGGGGGGGGGGGGGGGGAGGTAAGGTGGGGTGTTAAAACCACAAAATTTCAAAAATTTTAAAACTCAATGCTTCAATTGAGTGTTTCCTATCCAAATGGTCGGGTTATGGTGGACAATTTTCCCGGGTAAAGAGAAATAATGCACCTAAATTTTGAAAAGGTTAAAAGTATATTATTTTCGATTTAGAATTTTTCCGAATTCGTGTTATAATGTGCCATAGAATCATCTTTCTACCATTCGGAAAAGGAGGGGGGGGGGGGGAACAAAATGCCCCTAAATTTCGAAAAACTGAAAAAAAAATTTATTTAGAGTGTTTCCGAGGTCGGTTCATGGTGGAAAATGTGCCCGGGGTTTGTTAATGGCAATACGGGTACTATATATGAAATTATCTGGCCACTCTTCCGGCGTGATCATCAATCCGTATTGATTTCGGCACAGATGGATCACATATATTAAACCAATAGCCATTCAGTTTGCAGCGAAATACAGCTATGGTACTGCTGAAAGGCGAATGTTGCCATTAATACCGAGTTGAGCATCTACGGTGCATAAAATGTAAGACTGCACTGTTGATTATGCAGTTGTTTATTTTGGATCGCGTCTCTTTGCTGCCTGACAGACTTATGTAGATCTTAGTCGCGTAAAAACACTGGATGGTCTCCAAGTAGAACAACTTGATTACTCTAAGATAAACAGAAAAGTTACATGTAATATTGACGCATTAGCTGAAATGACTAGATTACGAGAACATTAATGACTAATTTTAAGTTGATTGTAACAAATAAATACTTTAATCATTCATATTTAGTACTTTTAATTTGTTTCAATTACTCATATTCAATATTTTTTTTTATTTGAGACTAACAAGAATAAAATAAACTTATAGTTTAAAAAATTAATAATATCACACTTTTATTGTCGAAAGAACTAAAAAAATAAAAAATAAATTTAATTTCTTTGTCAAACAGCCAAATAATGCCCCTAAACTCTGTACAACTAAAAGCGTGGGGTGCTCTCTTCTTTCATTTTTGTAATGACTATATCCTAAAAAAAATATTTAGACTATATCCTAAAATTAGTGGTAGAAAATATATTACAAATCATATTGTTATTGTTATTACTGATAGAAAATGTAAGACAAATGATATCAAGCACCCCGTGTTTTTAGTTATACTGAGTTTTGGTGCATTAATTGGCTGTAGGACAAAAAATTTAATTTCAATTTTTATTTTTTTATTTTTAGTTCATTCAATGAAAAAAGCGGGATTTAATTAGTTTATTTAGTACAACGAATATTTTGTGCAGGTGTTTTCAACAGTGAGCAGGTATTACTCTACGGAAGAGTTGAAACTGTCATTCTATGAATGGTATAAACGACAAATAAAGTTCATTTAGACTTTAACCTATCATTAGTTACGCAAACCAGCATAAGCATCACCTTGGAGTTTTATGTTACAAGCTAGTCCATCGGATTTTAATAAAATGAACACGCACGAAAAAAATTCCAAATCACGAAAAACAAGACATGCAGTTTATATATATATATATATATATATATATATATATATATATATATATATATATATATATATATAGTAGTATAGGAATGACGGAGCTGGCACTGGCGCTGGCGCGTGGAGCCGGAGCCGGTGTCCGCCATATTGGATTGTGACGTCACGGCGGCCATCTTGGAGGAGTGTAACGGGACATAGCGTAACGGGACAAGTTTGACCTTGACCTTTGACCCTCAAAATTCGCCAAAATTGGGCAAAAATTGCCCAAAATTCCTCAAAAAACGCCAAAATTTACATTTCTTAGGAAACAAATTCCACCAAAAAATCTCAAAAAATTCCTCAATTCAAAAATTAGAATTTCGAAAATCCTCAAAAGTCGTTTTGCCCTAGAAAGAACCCAAATTCCTAAAAGAGGCTTAAGCATCCTTGTCTACAGCCTCCGATAAGCCTCTGACGTCATCTAGGATTATGACCGCCATCTTGGATGAGTGTAACGGGACATAGTGTAACGGGGCACAGCGTAACGGGACAAGTAGATCACGGCGGCCATTTTGGATCCGCCATCTTGGATCCACCATTTTGGATGACGTAATTGTGTTCTCGAAAATTCCGGCATTGTGTTTTCCGCCATTTTGGATGATGACGTCACCGCTGCAATTTACGTTACGGTCGCCATCTTTAAAATCTTTATTTATTATCCGATTTTAACGGAATTTTTTTTTAAAATTTATAAAAAAAATTAAATAATAAAAATTTAATAAATTTTTTATAAAAAACAAACATTTACGACACGGAGCTCGGAGTCCTCGGTTCGAACCCGACGAGTGCAAAAAAAATTAAAAATGGCGACCGATCCTTCCCCCGTGGTGGCTGCAGGCAGACTGACTCCCACCACTTTTTTCATAGCATATATATCATCCGGCAGTATGACGTCATGTACGCCATCTTGAAATTTGGACGTCATCTTGAAAATCTTTAATTATTATCCGATTTTAATGAAAAAAATTCCAAAATTCATCAAAAAATTAACGCATTTGAATTCTGTTTGATTATATCGATGTACGTCCTTGGTTCGATTCCCGGCGAGAGTAAACTGTCGATCCTTCCTCCATGAAAGCTACCTAGACTGATCTACCACCACCAGTACCAAGGTAGATATCATCAACTGGTATGACATCATGTCCGCCATCTTGTCTTCATCCGCTGGAGACCACCATCTTGTTTTCGTCTGCTAGAGTGTGCCGATACCATGTAGTATAATTATCTGGTCACTATACTTGTGTCCTCAACTGTTGACATTGAACATTGACCTTGACCTTGAAATTTGACCTTGACCTTGAATTTTGACCTTGACCTTGAAATTTGACCTTGATCTTGAAATTTGACCTTGACCTTGAAATTTGACTTTGTCCTTGTCGACCATCATGGATTCGACATTTTATGTTCAGTACATGCTACCAGGAGCTACCACCTGTCGGAGTACGCCATCTTGTGTGTGTACTTGTATTATAGAGTACATTTCCATCTGGATAATTTTATTCTAACCTGCTACAGTGCAGTAATCATTTATTACCGAGGTGCCCCCGCCATATTGAAACTAGGCCGCCATCTTGAAATCATGTAATAATGTAGCTACAAAAGCGGGAAAAAAATCCAAAATTCATCAAAAAAATCACTCATTAACTTACATATTGATTCGATCCGCTCCAGTCCTTGGTTCGATCCCTGAATGATGCAAAACATTTAATTATATATAAAAAATAATAATAATTTCAATAAACCATGTTCAAAATTCTTAAAGAGACTTTAAATCCTCTACTACCATCATTCTATCAGACATCAAGACCACCATATTGGAAATTCGTAATTGTAATGCTAGAGATTCGGGAAAAAGTTCAAAATTCATTAAATAAATTTGTAATCTATATACTGATTGATTAGATCGACTTAGGTCCATGGTTCGATCCCTGACCGATACAAAACAACTTTAATTTTAAAAAAGTACCAGTAAAGTGTAAGGTTCGAGGAATAAAACACCTAAAAGTCTTTTACAAACATAATATTTATTACACAATTTCTATCCTACTACAGAATCACTTGCGAAAGCCAGCAATCTTATAAAAATTTAGCCCTGCACAGACGTGCAACGACTACTTCTTAGCTCCAAATGGCTCCAAATGCTCCAAACGGTCTCCAAATGGCTCCAACAGCCTCCAAATGCTTAACACAGCTCCAAATGACTCCAAATGCTCCAAATGCTTGACAGCTCCAAATGCTTCAAAAGGCTCCAAATGCTCCAAATGACTCCAAAAGGCTCCAAATGCTTCAAAAGGCTCCAAATGCTCCAACAGCCTCCAAATGCTTAACACAGCTCCAAATGGCTCCAAATGTTCCAAACAGCCTCCAAATGCTTGACAGCTCCAAATGACTCCAACAGCTCCAAATGCTCCAACAGCTCCAAAAAAGGCTCCAAATGCTCCAACAGCCTCCAAATGCTGAACACAGCTCCAAATGGCTCTAAATGCTCCAAACGGCCTCCAAATGTCTCCAACAGCCTCCAAATTCTTAACACAGCTCCAAATGGCTCCAAATGCTCCAAACGGCCTCCAAATGCCTCCAACAGCCTCCAAATGCTGCAAAAGACTCCAAATGCTCCAAATGTCTCCAACAGCTCCAAAAGGCTCCAAATGCCTCAAAAGGCTCCAATTGCTTCAAGAGCTCCATCTTCAATTGGTTCCAATTGATTCCAATTACTTTTCTTATCGAACTTGGCATGAATACTAACATGTCTTTATTAGTAGGTATACATTTTGACTGGCAGTGGTAACGTATTTTGCACCTTTAAGTTATAAGTTTTATTTAGAAATCAGATTTCGATAAATGGTATATACCATTTGGAAAGAAAATATATTAATTTATCTTCAAGTTTATACACATACATTTAATTTAATCCATTATTGTATGTAGCCAGCTTCCCTCAGTTCTTTGAGTATGAAGGATATTTCTTTAATGTTCGAATAGTTTCCTGCACAAAGCGATCCATGTAGTAGACGTAGCCTGTCAACCAATATGTTAGGATCTTCCCATGTGGTATAATCAATCTCTTCTGCTGCGTTCATCATCCTTGCACGTTTATAATAAATATTATTATCTCTGGTGTCTATCGTTTTAACACCAACCACAAGGTCACTTTCGTCATCGTGCCAGTGATTATCACAAGCTTGATCAGGATAATTTATTTTATTACGACGTTTCCATCGTTTTGGTCTCAA
Source organism: Bacillus rossius redtenbacheri (assembly GCF_032445375.1). Lineage (NCBI taxonomy): Eukaryota > Metazoa > Arthropoda > Insecta > Phasmatodea > Bacillidae > Bacillus > Bacillus rossius. Next base: position 135,230,286 of record NC_086330.1, on the reverse strand, counting down.
GTCACCATCACAGTCTTCGCTCTTGCTTGCTGTCGGTGCTTCAGCACAGTACTCAATCATGTCACCCTTAGATGTGTCAGCACAGTCTTCGTTCATGTCAGCTTCTGATGTGTCACCACAGTCTTCAATCATGTCAGCACCACAAACTTGATCAGGATAATTTATTTTATTACGTCGTTTCCATCGTTGTGGTCTCAGACCGCCAACACAGTCTTCGATCTTGCCTGCTTTAGGTGCTTCAGTACAGTACTCAATCATGTCAGCCTCAGATGTGTCACCACAATCTTCAATCATGCCAGCCTCAGATGATTCATCAAAGTCTTCGACCTTGTAAGCTTCAGGTGGTTCTCCATCTTTCACATTTTCATGGAGACGACTAGATATTGGAGTAAACATATTTTCATTTCTAATGTGGTTACAACTTCCTTCGTTTGTTTTAAATTTTAAATTATTATCTTGATCCAGATCAGTAATTTTAGCATTAGCTTTTCCGCCTTCGTTCCTCTTCCGCGATGTTGTAGCCCAGTCTTCGTTATCTTTATTCATCTTAATTGTACAGGTCTTGTAATGTCTATCCAAGTAATATCTTCTACCAAAGGATTTCTGACACTGACTGCAATGAAATGGTTTTTGACAAGGACCCAAATTACACTCGCTTCTCTCATGTCGTTTAGCATTCTTTCTCAAGGTAAACACCTTGCTACAGTATCTACAGTGATGACGTTTTGATACAGCAACAAATCCCGTTTCAGGATTCATATTAGTTATTGAGACTAATGACAGATGCAAACTAAGAGTTTTAAATTAGATATATTACTTAAATAGAATTTTTTAATTATTTCATCAGCGAGAATTAATTTATCTCATTCAAAGGTACTTGTTGCAAGTAGTTCTGCTTTTCAACAACAGATGTCGCCACATGTTACTTGCAGGTAAATAATATTTAGTTCTTTTATGCGGGATGCGGGATGCTCACTAACGATCGCAAAAAGAAGGATGGCTTCGCTAGACTCCAAGGAGAAGGAAGTTCGTCCATCCTGTTAGTGCTTCTTAGATTTCTCAGAGATTATTTGACTGAGTAATGATATTTTTTTTTTAATTTCCACCTGATAAAAATATTACAAGTGCTGATTTATTGACAGAATTTCAATAATTAAATGCAACCTTAAATAAAAAATGACATGACTCATTAAGTAAAAAATTCTTCATGCAGAGATCAATTCCTCATCAGTAACCAGAAGCACTCGGAGAAAACCATCAGATGTCTAGTCAGGAATAATCAGAAGCACCCAGAGAAAACCATCAAAATATTGTCAAGAATAAACGGGAGCACACGGAGAAATCCACCATAATATTGACAAGAATAATCAGGAGCACACGGAGAAAACCGCCGCAAGTTTTCTTTGATATCATAAAATTTCAGGAAAAAATAATAATAAAAAATAAAAATAAATTAATAAAAAATTAAAAAAAAATAAAATAAAAAAATACATAAAATTCTGGCTTGTACTAGAACTCTATCTTTGTTCAACAATGAGAAGTTCACAAGCTAGCAGAATATATTTATGTATTTTTTTATTTTATTTTTTTTTAATTTTTTATTAATTTATTTTTATTTATTATTATTATTTTTTCCTGAAATTTTATGATATCAAAGAAAACTTGCGGCGGTTTTCTCCGTGTGCTCCTGATTATTCTTGTCAATATTATGGTGGATTTCTCCGTTAGCTCCCGTTTATTCTTGAAAATATTTTGATGGTTTTCTCTGGGTGCTTCTGATTATTCCTGACTAGACATCTGATGGTTTTCTCCGAGTGCTTCTGGTTACTGATGAGGAATTGATCTCTGCATGAAGAATTTTTTACTTAATGAGTCATGTCATTTTTTATTCAAGGTTGCATTTAATTATTGAAATTCTGTCAATAAATCAGCACTTGTAATATTTTTATCAGGTGGAAATTAAAAAAAAAATATCATTACTCAGTCAAATAATCTCTGAGAAATCTAAGAAGCACTAACAGGATGGACGAACTTCCTTCTCCTTGGAGTCTAGCGAAGCCATCCTTCTTTTTGCGATCGTTAGTGAGCATCCCGCATCCCGCATAAAAGAACTAAATATTATTTACCTGCAAGTAACATGTGGCGACATCTGTTGTTGAAAAGCAGAACTACTTGCAACAAGTACCTTTGAATGAGATAAATTAATTCTCGCTGATGAAATAATTAAAAAATTCTATTTAAGTAATATATCTAATTTAAAACTCTTAGTTTGCATCTGTCATTAGTCTCAATAACTAATATGAATCCTGAAACGGGATTTGTTGCTGTATCAAAACGTCATCACTGTAGATACTGTAGCAAGGTGTTTACCTTGAGAAAGAATGCTAAACGACATGAGAGAAGCGAGTGTAATTTGGGTCCTTGTCAAAAACCATTTCATTGCAGTCAGTGTCAGAAATCCTTTGGTAGAAGATATTACTTGGATAGACATTACAAGACCTGTACAATTAAGATGAATAAAGATAACGAAGAATGGGCTACAACATCGCGGAAGAGGAACGAAGGCGGAAAAGCTAATGCTAAAATTACTGATCTGGATCAAGATAATAATTTAAAATTTAAAACAAACGAAGGAAGTTGTAACCACATTAGAAATGAAAATATGTTTACTCCAATATCTAGTCGTCTCCATGAAAATGTGAAAGATGGAGAACCACCTGAAGCTTACAAGGTCGAAGACTTTGATGAATCATCTGAGGCTGGCATGATTGAAGATTGTGGTGACACATCTGAGGCTGACATGATTGAGTACTGTACTGAAGCACCTAAAGCAGGCAAGATCGAAGACTGTGTTGGCGGTCTGAGACCACAACGATGGAAACGACGTAATAAAATAAATTATCCTGATCAAGTTTGTGGTGCTGACATGATTGAAGACTGTGGTGACACATCAGAAGCTGACATGAACGAAGACTGTGCTGACACATCTAAGGGTGACATGATTGAGTACTGTGCTGAAGCACCGACAGCAAGCAAGAGCGAAGACTGTGATGGTGACTTGAGACCAAAACGATGGAAACGTCGTAATAAAATAAATTATCCTGATCAAGCTTGTGATAATCACTGGCACGATGACGAAAGTGACCTTGTGGTTGGTGTTAAAACGATAGACACCAGAGATAATAATATTTATTATAAACGTGCAAGGATGATGAACGCAGCAGAAGAGATTGATTATACCACATGGGAAGATCCTAACATATTGGTTGACAGGCTACGTCTACTACATGGATCGCTTTGTGCAGGAAACTATTCGAACATTAAAGAAATATCCTTCATACTCAAAGAACTGAGGGAAGCTGGCTACATACAATAATGGATTAAATTAAATGTATGTGTATAAACTTGAAGATAAATTAATATATTTTCTTTCCAAATGGTATATACCATTTATCGAAATCTGATTTCTAAATAAAACTTATAACTTAAAGGTGCAAAATACGTTACCACTGCCAGTCAAAATGTATACCTACTAATAAAGACATGTTAGTATTCATGCCAAGTTCGATAAGAAAAGTAATTGGAATCAATTGGAACCAATTGAAGATGGAGCTCTTGGAGCAATTGGAGCCTTTTGAGGCATTTGGAGCCTTTTGGAGCTGTTGGAGACATTTGGAGCATTTGGAGTCTTTTGCAGCATTTGGAGGCTGTTGGAGGCATTTGGAGGCCGTTTGGAGCATTTGGAGCCATTTGGAGCTGTGTTAAGAATTTGGAGGCTGTTGGAGACATTTGGAGGCCGTTTGGAGCATTTAGAGCCATTTGGAGCTGTGTTCAGCATTTGGAGGCTGTTGGAGCATTTGGAGCCTTTTTTGGAGCTGTTGGAGCATTTGGAGCTGTTGGAGTCATTTGGAGCTGTCAAGCATTTGGAGGCTGTTTGGAACATTTGGAGCCATTTGGAGCTGTGTTAAGCATTTGGAGGCTGTTGGAGCATTTGGAGCCTTTTGAAGCATTTGGAGCCTTTTGGAATCATTTGGAGCATTTGGAGCCTTTTGAAGCATTTGGAGCTGTCAAGCATTTGGAGCATTTGGAGTCATTTGGAGCTGTGTTAAGCATTTGGAGGCTGTTGGAGCTGTTGGAGCCATTTGGAGACCGTTTGGAGCATTTGGAGCCATTTGAAGCTAAGAAGTAGTCGTTGCACGTCTATGCAGGGCTAAATTTTTATAAGATTGCTGGCTTTCGCAAGTGATTCTGTAGTAGGATAGAAATTGTGTAATAAATATTATGTTTGTAAAAGACTTTTAGGTGTTTTATTCCTCGAACCTTACACTTTACTGGTACTTTTTTAAAATTAAAGTTGTTTTGTATCGGTCAGGGATCGAACCATGGACCTAAGTCGATCTAATCAATCAGTATATAGATTACAAATTTATTTAATGAATTTTGAACTTTTTCCCGAATCTCTAGCATTACAATTACGAATTTCCAATATGGTGGTAGTTTCAATATGGCGGGGGCACCTCGGTAATAAATGATTACTGCACTGTAGCAGGTTAGAATAAAATTATCCAGATGGAAATGTACTCTATAATACAAGTACACACACAAGATGGCGTACTCCGACAGGTGGTAGCTCCTGGTAGCATGTACTGAACATAAAATGTCGAATCCATGATGGTCGACAAGGACAAAGTCAAATTTCAAGGTCAAGGTCAAATTTCAAGATCAAGGTCAAATTTCAAGGTCAAGGTCAAAATTCAAGGTCAAGGTCAAATTTCAAGGTCAAGGTCAATGGCCAAGGTCAATGTTCAATGTCAACAGTTGAGGACACAAGTATAGTGACCAGATAATTATACTACATGGTATCGGCACACTCTAGCAGACGAAAACAAGATGGTGGTCTCCAGCGGATGAAGACAAGATGGCGGACATGATGTCATACCAGTTGATGATATCTACCTTGGTACTGGTGGTGGTAGATCAGTCTAGGTAGCTTTCATGGAGGAAGGATCGACCGTTTACTCTCGCCGGGAATCGAACCAAGGACGTACATCGATATAATCAAACAGAATTCAAATACGTTAATTTTTTGATGAATTTTGGAATTTTTTTCATTAAAATCGGATAATAATTAAAGATTTTCAAGATGACGTCCAAATTTCAAGATGGCGTACATGACGTCATACTGCCGGATGATATATATGCTATGAAAAAAGTGGTGGGAGTCAGTCTGCCTGCAGCCACCACGGGGGAAGGATCGGTCGCCATTTTTAATTTTTTTTGCACTCGTCGGGTTCGAACCGAGGACTCCGAGCTCCGTGTCGTAAATGTTTGTTTTTTATAAAAAATTTATTAAATTTTTATTATTTAATTTTTTTTATAAATTTAAAAAAAAAATCCGTTAAAATCGGATAATAAATAAAGATTTTAAAAATGGCGACCGTAACGGAAATTGCAGCGGTGACGTCATCATCCAAAATGGCGGAAAACACAATGCCGGAATTTTCGAGAACACAATTACGTCATCCAAAATGGTGGATCCAAGATGGCGGATCCAAAATGGCCGCCGTGATCTACTTGTCCCGTTACGCTGTGCCCCGTTACACTATGTCCCGTTACACTCATCCAAGATGGCGGTCATAATCCTAGATGACGTCAGAGGCTTATCGGAGGCTGTAGACAAGGATGCTTAAGCCTCTTTTAGGAATTTGGGTTTCTTTCTAGGGCAAAACGACTTTTGAGGATTTTCGAAATTCTAATTTTTGAATTGAGGAATTTTTTGAGATTTTTTGGTGGAATTTTTTTCCTAAGAAATGTAAATTTTGGCAATTTTTGAGGAATTTTGGGCAATTTTTGCCCAATTTTGGCGAATTTTGAGGGTCAAAGGTCAAGGTCAAACTTGTCCCGTTACACTCCTCCAAGATGGCCGCCGTGACGTCACAATCCAATATGGCGGACACCGGCTCCGGCTCCACGCGCCAGCGCCAGTGCCAGCTCCGTCATTCCTATACTACTATTATATATATATATATATATATATATATATATATATATATATACATACATACATACATACATAAATTGGCAGTTGTGCATTGAACGCCTGCATTTTTTTCCCCAGTTACGAAAACCAAACATTGTCTCGGTATTACACGCAACGTTGATTTTATTTTTACTTCGTTACTTTTATTTAAGGGCAATTTCTAACTTGTTAACTCGATACTTCCCTAGCATTTTTTGCTATGTCATAAAATGTTTCAATACTATATATTCATTTAGTGCAATGTCGTGTGTAAAAAGGCGCGCAAGTATTCGTTGCAATTACTTGGGTGACTTTTTACACTCATGAAATTACACCGTGTGAATATCTGTTGAAAATATTTGTGGCAGGGCAACAAATGAAAGGGAAGTTGTAACTTAAATATCTTAGAAATAGCAAAAAAAAGTGTTGATGAAAGAACGAAATAAATCAACATGGCGTATGAGACCGAACGTTAAGGTGCCTGAAGATATGAATTTAATTAATGTTAAGACATGGTATAAACTTTTATGTTGACAAAAATGTTAAGTTACTAAGGAACATCCTTGCCGAGTTCGCAGTCTATACGGCATAAAGGTACTTGAAAATCGAGAATTATGATCTTTAACGCCCCCGAAAACCCCTTTGGGGGTCCATTTTCGAAAAAATATTTTCCTTTTTTAGTGGATGTCACTGTAGCAAAGGGAATATACGTGCCAAAGCCCACGTCTTGTAGTTCCGGAGAATTCGTGATGAGCGAGTTATTGAGTCAGTGAGTGGTATTTCACTATACATACACACACACATATATATATACACACACCTTGTATATATTCATTGTAACCAGCGTGCATTAAGTATCTGATGCAAGAAAATGTCGCTAATGAAAGGATAGGTACCGACACCTTGTGTTCGCAGACGCACCGAATGTCTGCACTCTTCGCGCGAGCCTCGGGGCCAGCCCACTGGGTCGACGCGGGGCTCCACGACAGGAAAACAAAAGGACTGACCGCCTGCGGTTTAATTAAGTCCGCGTCAGTGAGGCGGCCTGTCTCACGGCTCCACACGACGCCAACTAAAACGCCCGCGAAGAAGGGGAAAAAAAGGCGTCCACCCCAGTCGTCAAGACGAGGGACAGGGTGTGTGTAATATTCTTCGCCTCGTTTATAATTGAAGTCAAAAGAAAACGACTCCCCACCTTCCTCTTTTCACACAAGATTAAAAAAAAAACATAGTTTTTGATGAGAAACAGCTTAGCTCTCGGTATACGGCATTTGGTAGGGGTAATTTCGTGAACGGAACGGAAGTCGCGTGGAATGGAAATGTGTAAGCATGGTGCTGCCATCTGTGGCGGATGGCGCGAACCAAAGTTTACAAATACAAAGGGAAATTCTATAGTATTAACTGTTCAGTGAATTTTAACAATATGGGCAGTATTTAAAACACACGTCCCTTTGGAAAATCAGGCCGGTGTTCGGTATTTTTTCAAGTCTGTTTTCTTTTTATCGGAGTATTTTCAGTATATAGTTTAAAATTTCGCTCTTTCAATGTAGCTGCTCCGTTCACGAATTTTAGCGGCGGGTGCGAAAAATTCGTTGTGATTCCCGTCAAGAAAAGTAGTTGAAAACACAATTTAGGTGTATAGACTATACATCACGCTCAGCTATATTTTAACGCATTATACGTTCAATTTCATCGGGGTTCAGTATTACAAGTGTACATATTTGCAAAATCAGAAAACATGAATTTTTTCGTTACCGAGGTTAAATGTTACACAATGGCGAGTACTGAAACACTCGCTTACATGTTGGCTTTTCATAATGGTGTTTAACGCAAATTCCTTGCTAACGTGTTTTTAAAACGTGTTTAACAATACTCACTTAACGATTTTATTTACGATTTCTTTAAAGCTATTAAAATAATTGTTGATTTTGCCTTTGTACAGCTACGGTTAGGGCAGTCTCGATATAGGGAAGGATGATGGTGAAAACAGGAGAAGGGGGGTGGAGGGGAACCCCGGGGACGGTTGACTTTGAAGGTTTTTTTTATGCATGAGTTTACCTTCACAGTAGAACGAAATTAAATGTTTATTGCTAATAAACAAGTATGCAATACAAGCAATTATCATTTAAAGTAATAGCCATGGTAACGTTTGCAGTCTTTAAATTTATTTTAAACTGTGGGGATTTAAAAAAATTGTACCTCAAGTGATGGGAAGGGGGGCGAAAGAGATTATTTGCCCCCGTTTCTCTCAAAAGTCATGGCAACGGTTTGTTTTTATAACCAATTGCTAACTAGAGTGACTTGAACTTTAGAACAGACGCCTTTCTACAGACTAATACCTCCATGGTCCTGGCAGGACAGCAAAATTTATTTATAAAATTCTGTTAGGAATCTACGTCCCGTCGATAGAAAGTTTTTAAGGCCCTGTCCAACTGTTAAACTTTAGCTTTCTACACCTTCCAATTTGTTAAGTCAAATAATGTTGGAGAATTATATGACGTCACCGAAAAAGACAGTAACGCAGCAGTGTTTGTTTGACAAGTTGACTTGAGTTACAAACAGATATTTTGCAAATAGGGCGGGTTCCAAAATATGTCGGATGTTGGACAGAATTAGCCAATAAGAATCAAGCCTAGCAAAAACGGAAATCGCAACCGTTTCCGTCACAACGGAACTTTTAAGTGGAAAAGAAAACTTAAGTGATTAACAGGTTATAAAGATGAAACAACCGAAAATAACATTAATGTAAGCAAATTAATTTTATTTGTAAAAACCAAATGATGTGTATAACTTTTAAAAACCACTGATCACTAACATTTTAATGTAACTAGTATTAATGTAAGTTCAATACATAATTTTTTTTAATTTTTAAAAATTTTAAAAAAATCACAAGAAGGTTAAAAATTCCACCTAGCACTGTGATGCATTTTTATTTTAAAAATGCGATTAAAATTGAAAAGTTTCAGATAACTCTGAACAAAAATAAACTTTGATAGTATGACATGGTTTAAAATATATATGAGGTTACCTTTCGTAATTTACTCAATGGAAAAAACTGGAAGCTATTTTTTCCATCCAAGATTATCCCTCCTACTCTATTCTCAAATATAGTTGGAGACAAAAATTTGGCAGCGTGAGAGGGCCTTTACTCACATACGCACATAAAAAAAAACTAAGAGAAAGGAAATTTGGGGTATCATCAGCCCATAAGAAGAAACCTCCCAGTAATTACCTGGAGTGATTTTAGGTTACTGCAGTAAAATAGAAATCAGGATGGTCGGACCGGAATACGAATGTGGGCACTCTCTATTGCTCGGTGTTAACATTAAGCGTTAGAATAAAATTGATTACGATTCCGTATCAATCAAGAGCGCTAACACAGAAAATTGGCGTCAGTAGATACTATGAAAGACGATACATAGGAAACAATTTTTAAACAAATCTATTTAAAAAAATCAAATCTTACTAAAAAAAAAGGAATAGACTCATTTAAAAATCTTTTCCAAACAAAATTTAATAAGAGATGCAAGTAAACTTTTCGGTAATTGTAAAATATAATAAAATATTTATTATGTTGCATTAATATTTCTGTTTTCACCACGACTCTGTCTTTAATGCTTTCCCGGCATTTATTTCGAAAAGACAGTTTATATGTATGAGGGTTAGTGCAGAGAGAGCGAGAGAAAGAAAAATTGAAATAGTGAGAGAAACAATGACAAAGTGAGAGGAAGAGAAAGAAGTTGATGCTATAGATCACCACACGCATGCCACATGCGCTTTCCTCATCATAATCGCTCCTCATAATTCAACTGTAACGGCTTAAAGCACTGAACACTTGATGCGAAACTTGTACCGTTTGCAGTAAATTAATACACACGGAGGCGTTACTAGCAGGCGCTCCAGGAGCCGAGTAAGCTGTCACCTCGGGGGAGGAAGAGGGTGGGTTAGGTGACGATATTAAAGGCTCCTCCCCTTAGCCCAGCTCGCCCCAGACCTGAGCGTGAGTGCGCCATAAGGAGACATGCATCACCGCTAGGACTGAGTAGCCACAACAGCGCGGCCTTCCCAGGACGGGGATGTCCCGGGAGCGAGGCGAGATTAAAACAGCCCGCCACTCGGCCGAGGCGCGTGGGCACGTGGGCACGTGGGCACGTGGGCACGTGGGCACGTGGGCACGTGGGCACGTGGGCACGTGGGCACGAGGGGGGAGGGGGCGTATGCGATGTATTACACGCAGAAAAGCTGCCAGATCTGGGTGGCGAGCATTAACCTGCATGATTCTGAAGCAGAGATAACGGTACATTAATACTAAATGACTTAGCTCGTAAATAGTCACGGGTGAAAAGTTGCATATAAACAAAACAGAACATTAGAATATTTTGTAAGGAATCTTCGATATGTTCGGGACCAATTAAGGGACCTGATTGAAGGAAAATAAATAATTAATAATTTGCATTAAAGTATAATGAACATTTAAAATTAAAAGACCCACTGCAATTTGGCAGTACATAAGAACAGCCTAACGCTGTATAGGGCAAGAAGGTTTATCATGAGTAAAGGAATGAAAATACACGTTAAAGATGTAAAATCCCATCTGGTGATTTGCCGTAAAATTTATCAATCACTGTAAACAATAAATATATTTGAAGGGATTACTATTTTTATTGTTTTATATACATATAAAACACTAGCTGCAGTACCCGGCGTTGCCTGGGCTGACTACAGGGTGAAGGGGACCTTTTTCGAAATCAGATGTAGTTAAAAATTTTCTTCTTAATTTGAATGTCAAGTGTGCAAAATAATTTATATCACTTTCAGATACCGACAGACGTTGTTTTGCCATTGTATTGTTAATTACCTGTATATATCTAAAAATTGGTGGTCTGTTTGTAATATAGACTCTATAAAGCACTATAGAACAAAGCTGAAAAATAAGAGATTACTAATATTGAAAAGATTCCATTATCTAGCTAATGCTCGGCATGCATTGCAATGCCTCATTCAGTTTTGTTTTGTAATATGTTTGAAGTAGTTACACATATACAAATCATCTATCCCTCTCTCTAAATATATATTTATCTCTATCTACATCTATATGTATCTTTGTATTTCTCTATCTATATTTATCTCTCTATATCTACATATATAACTTCCACTATCTCTATCTCTACTATATATGAATATCTATATATATCTATACATCTATAGGTATATCTCTTTATCTAACCCATTTCATTCTCTATACCTCACTCTATCTCAACTTCTCTCCGTCTCTATCTCACCATATATATCACTATCTCTGCCTCTCTTTTATATTTAAATAAATTGTATCATGCGTGCGCACTTATACAACAAAAACAGACAACGTGCCGCTACATAAAATTAAATAAACACATTTTTTGACACGATTCGTGCTCCAACTATTGAAAAATAGTTATACCGTCTCAGTGACCTTCATGGGCATGCGCATAACAAATCACCAAAATTTCATCGCAATCGGATGAAGTATAGGAACGCATACGGCACAAACAAACGAAAATTAAAGACATGACAAACGCATCAAACGATGGTGCGTTTAAAATTCAAGGCAAATCTGGGTCCACTATTGTTTTAGTGTTTGCCTTGATAAAGCCTAGCCTCAGCTGGGTCAAGCCCCTCCCAAACCAAAATCCTGGATCCGCCACTGCATCCATCCAAACCTTCACATTTATAATATTAGTGGGATAATTTTTATGTAACTATCCTAATATTTTCTGCAGCATTTGAAAAATGTTACAAATGTTTTGTACACGGAAAGTCAGGGAGCGGGTGCCTCAGCGGCGAGGCACTGGACATGCACTCGTGAAGAGAACCCAGCAGGCCAATCCTGATTGTTTGGTTTGTTAATGGTCTCTCGAAATCACTCCAAAGAGTGGGAGCGAAGAGTCACAGCGACGACGCGTCACCTGTATGACGGCTGAGTTATGACGGCCGCATGAAGATGCGAGCACGGATCGCAACGTCATTCTCCTGTCGCCACTACGGCGTCGTACCTAATACGGTTTGGCATTCGATACTAGGCAGAGGTTTGCAGCGAATTTACAAGTAGGACGTGTTTTTTTCTTTTTCTTTTGCAGTTGGTTTAACTGCTAGAATTTACAGCTAATAGATTATTCTCGAAACACAAAGACTATAGACATTCTTAATTCTTAAGCATACTGTTTCTATACCACTGTATATTTCCCACAATTACATTCAATATTAATATCACTGTCCATTGAATACCTATTAACTTTCCCTACAATGTAAGTTTTATACACCATTATTTGCATGACAATACACCTGACACACATCGGACTCAGGATATAATGAAATCATTTAACATGCTAAAGCTTTTTATGATTATTAATACTATCTTAATAGGCTTTATACATGATTTGGAAAACTATGAAAGTTTGTAGTTTTTAATATGACGGTATTATTTAGCCATCTTTTGAAATCTGTTTCCCATTTTTATTAATTTAGTTTTCAATGTCAGTTGTTACTTACAACCGTATGACCAAAACCAAACAATACTACCTAGTCGACGTGAAACATTATACTAACTGATGTAATCATAATTGGGTTATTTTCGTTACCATTTGAAATCATGTTGCCGATTAAGAATATTAGAAACAAACCAATGTGCCTTACATCCCATAAAAATGTTAAAAATTGATGTTTTAAGAATACTGAATTATATTTAGACTTGTTTATAGCGTTTTATTAGTGCACTCATTTTATATAATCACCATTTAACATCACAACATACATATTGGGCGAGTATGCTGATAACATTATTGTTTATTATCTTGCAGTCTTTAAACGGAACACGAAGTCGGTGATGTTAATTAAATGCCTGAATGTAATTTAAGGAAACCGTAGTATACAGTATTGTGTAGCAAAAATAAACTTAGTGGAACTAAAAAAAAAAATGCTCTTATGAATTTTATTACGTCCTTTTCACGGAAGCAGTAACTCTCCAAAACTACAATTTTAATATAAAAGTTAAAAATCAAACGTGAAATGCTATTCCTAAAGTGTTACCATTTTAACATACTTAAAAGTATTTTAGGGACGCCCATGTGTATGAAATACGTGGCAATATGCAATGCAGCCCGAGGAGACCTAGCCGTCTAAGAGGGTGGGGAGTAGACCTAAACTAGTGGCACCAAAACTTGGGAGAATATGCTGTGTGTATAAAATGGGGGAAAGCTATGGTGTAAAATATCCACAGACTGCTAGGTATTTGATCAGTAGTATTCTTGTTTATTTTCAACCATATCAGTGCACATATTTTATTTTTTATAAGCGTTTATCATATTAGAGAAGATAAAGAAAAATGTCTCTGTAAGTTATATAAACGACATGCTTGTAGGTATGTATTTGACACTTAAATATTGTCAATCATGAACTATTGTGGTATATCTTTTAATATAACGCAATTCTATTCTGACCTTTTTATTAATATTTAAAACAACAATCTTAGGTTATTTTTTAAATGTGTCATGTTTTGGTAAAACGAGTATTGTACAGTTAGAAATAACGAGCAAATAATAATCAATGCTACTTATTCCCAGGAAACATACAATATTATATATTTATGCAACGTAACTATTGGGAGAGAATTTTCGAATTTTGTACAGCGACCAACGTAACTTTTTTTAGATACATCATAAATCGCGTCAATATAATATCTGAGTATGTAGGAGTGAGCTTACAACAGAGCAACACAGAAAAAAACAGTTCAGAACACGGCAACACAGAGAAAAACAGTTCAGCAGAGAGTAAATTTGCGATGCGCTCCTGAGAGTAAACTACGCTCGTCCTAACCTCCGCGCAACTTATCCCCGAACTGCGGGCTAAGACACTCACCGAGACCCGACAAGACAAACAATGTCTTCTTGTGGGCGAGCCCGGCAGTTGAACACAAAAAAAGTGATGGACAGGTCGACCACTGCGACGCTTGCTGGACTTGTGTTCTGTCCCAAAATTATATTTGCAAAAACTTACCAAGTAAACCTTCACGATTTTAGAGTGCAGCTCAGGGAATGGACCATAGTTTCCGTAAGGGCTTCGCCTACCCGGGCACACATACCTACATTGTGCAGAGCTTTAGGTAAAACAACGCGATTTCAAAACTACTAGAGATATCGAGTGGGGGTTGCTTACGAAAAGCATTTAAGAGTTCGCTGAGGGCCGAAAAGTACTATTGATTTCGGATACGTTTTTAACCGGCATTTTATAAGAGTTAAAACGGCTAAAACGCGTGTACTCAGAGTCATTTTTAGACATAAATCAACCGGTACAGATTCTTGAAAGAACTTAAGAGGCCACTCCAGTGTTTCAGGGGCACTACGCAACCCACGTTAACCTCATAAGATTCAATGCTATTTTCATTTTGCTTATAACTTATTAACTAATATAGATTTCGAAATGATGCTTGCTTGATATGTAAGACAACGATGCTCTTATCAAAGCCCCTTTCTTCAAAAACGTGCATAAATTATGGTTCAAACCTAGACAATACACTTATGAATATTAGTAAAGATTAGTATAAAACCATAATTTATGCACTTTTTTTTAAGAAAGGGGCTTTGATAAGAGCATCGTTGTCTTACATATCAAGCAAGCATCATTTCGAAATCTATATTAGTTAATTAGTTATAAGCAAAATGAAAATAGCATTGAATCTTATGAGGTTAACGCGGTTTGCGTAGTGCCCCTGAAACACTGGAGTGGCCTCTTAAGGGCCTTGCATTACACTTATCTTCATTTCTTCTCCATATAATGTTAAAGTCACAGCTCAAATGTCACAGTTATCCTGTAACGATGAGAAGACTGCGCGCCAGTTCAGAGGTGACACCGCGCTAGAAGCACCAGCAGCATCGCACTCATCATACCGCCTCACTGACACACATACACCCCTGACGAGGCGGGCCCCTTAAGTTGGAAATACTCGTAGTCTCAACCAGGCCAATTACAGAAATTTAAAGAATAGAGAACACCGAGTTTCCCTTTTTCCCCCAGGGAAAATGAGAATATTTATAATGGCCGGGTTTAAATACAATTAAACTAACAAGGGCTGAATACAAATTAGCAAGCACCTCGAGTATAATCTCAAATCAGCCAAAAGCGAGCATAATTTTTTTATACCATGTCCCAATTACACTCGTATCTTTACAATGTCGGTGGTTTAAATTCAACGTGTGTTACCGCCTGCAATGCCGCAGCCATGATTTTATGGAAAGGGTCGAATATAGCCACCATCTAACATTTTTTTATGACTAAGTGTTCTTTGTAACTGAATTTTAAAAGAACATTGATTATCATACTATAATCACAGGAAATATTATACTTTTAGAACTCCAACGTTTACACATTTAAATTTAAGTACCGTAACGATTTTGCTTGAAAAAAAATTAAACTTTTTATTTTATTATTTTTTATATTTGGTCATTAAGTCAACTACATATTTGATGATTTTGTTAACACGAATAATAAATACATAAATATTATTATTAAATACATAAAACACACTGGTAGTGTATGAATGCATTCTTACGTTGACACCTGTACAAATCGGCATTAAATATAGACTATGTGGGAACATAATTCCTGCTGCTATAATGGAGAGGTAATACGTATAGCAGCCCACTAATGAGAACAATATCACTCCTAAATAAACTCACTCTCACATCGTTTAGTTAAATTACTGTAATATTCTCTATCTCTCTCTCTCTCTGTCTTCGCTATTTTTAAAATTAAATTCTGGAAGAGAGGTCCGGAACCCTCCCCTCCCCTTCCCTGATACATGCCTTCCGCCTGATAAATCACTAATTACTTTCTACTATTATATTGTCGCGTTTCAATATTTTACAGGGTTTTTGAAATCAAATTTGGGGACTTTACAGATGGGACTCTGGGCTGGCTGCTCTGTTCACTCGTCAGCGCAAGTGGCGTGATCAAGTAATTGGGGCATGGGGCCCGCGCGGCGCGCTGCTGGCTTGCAAATCGCACATTGTTTTGTAGTTTGTTTGTTCGGCCGCGCGCTGGCGCAGCCACTGGCCGCGGTTACTGGGGCGCGCTGTCGTAACAGGCCGCGCGGTGTGGCCTGCATGCCAGGGTAGAGGGGGGTAGCCATCTCAGCTTTCCTGGTTAGTTGTTATGTACATTTGGCTTCAATAACCAGCGTTTGTTATGGTAGGCGCGACGGTGCGCGGGAATTTAAGCGCAAGGGTGTGTAATCTCGGCGCTCACTTTGGCGGAGGCTATGCCTCTCGTCAGTGGTCACGAGTTGTTAGAGTCATAGTTTGAGAATGTAATGTTCGTTCGGGTTGTCAAGGGCAGGAGAGGCCCCTATGTTAGTTTTAAAGTAAGGGATCAAGAAACATTCTGCTTATTTGAAAATGTGAGTATTAAATTATGTTTTCTTAATTTTCATAATAAATTATGGGTTTTTAATGCTATTAAGTTAATACATTAGGAAGAATTAGGTAAGAGTTGGGTGAGGCTCTCTCTCTCTCTTTTATGGTCGTTCAGTAGTTAAGTACTGAAGAGATTGTTGTATTTTAATCACGATCTGTAAATGTTCTTGAAGACTGATTTGGCTTCTTTAAGTTTAAAAATAAAATGTAAAGTCATTTTCAAATTAAGATTAAGTTATTTTTATCAATATCCTTTAATTCATCTCTCACCAGTCATCCTGTACGGGATGACGAAACTATTCGCTTCGATCCTAGGCACATTAAAGTATTTTATTAAGTTCAGAGGAATTGTGACTAATGCCAAGCGAGTATTTTATCTGAGTTACCTACTGTTTTCCCCCCAATGAAGATAAAGAAAACGCATTATAATTTTCGATGGATTTAATTTGACATTTGATTTGGTAGAATTAAATTTGATTGAATATTTATTGGATTATTTTATTTTAATAGCTTAAACCCCGCGTGACATTTGGTGGTGAATTGAATTTATTTTAATTTTAGTTTAATAAATGTTACACCCACCGTGGACAATATATTTATTGTTGCTAACAAGCATTTCAATGTAATATGAAGTAAGTCGGAACAAAACCAAACATAGTGAAATAGGCATTTTATTCGGGGTATTGACGGCGGGCTGCTTAGGGAAGGAAGCGACTTACCAACTAGCTGAGTTAATCTCCTTACTATATAAGGCACATAAATCCATGGCCTACTTCATTTCTTCACTTAAATACGGAATCTCAAGGCTCAAACGTGAGCACCTAGTGACCTCGGTTTCTGAGGTCAGCTATAAACCATCGTCAACTCGACGTTGGGTAAAAAAAAAAAAAAAAGATCAGAAGAAATGCCCTTAGAAGAACATAATCTTAGTACCTTGGTTTTTGAGGATGAGCTGCGTCGTAGTTATATCTTGTGCCGACGTTTCACTCTGCATTACAACAGGCATATTCAGGGACGATAATCACTTGATTCCCAACCTTGAAGATGTCTGCTGTAATGCAGATCGAAACGTCGGTACACACTACCACTGCGAAGCGTCTGAACATAGAAACCCACAATAGCTTATCATAAAATGGCCACGAGAGCTTATTGTCGGTTACATTAAACTAATTAGGGTTCACTGTAAACTTTAAAATTGTATTTTTGAAGAGTAAAAATGGCTAAAACGTGTTTTCAGAATAAATTTTAAACATGAAACATCCCGCACAGATACTTGAAAGCACTCAAGGGACTTGCAATACGGCTTTAATTTCACATCATTGCCATATAAAATTATGATCAACGCTCAAAATTCATAGTTGTCCTGTGCACGACGAGAAGACTGCGCGCCAGTTCAGAGGCGATACCGCGCTAGAAGCACCAGCGAGCGTCGCACTTATCATCCCGCTTCATCAACACAATACACCCCTTAATACCACTTGTACGAGCAATACGAGCTAAAATTCAGTCTAGCAACAACATCTATCATAACCGTCACATCGTGCACGAATATTGGGAACTGAGAAGCCAAGGCCAGACGGGCAGTGCCAGCGGTGCTAAGACACCTGCGAGCCAAAACAAGGGTCGAGCAATCATAATATTTTCTTCCCGCCACGTGGAACCAAGGCGCAGCGCGGTACCCGGTCCATAAACGAGATGAGAAGCGTTGAGTGATGGGGCCGCGCTGAAAGAGAACCCAGAATAATGAAATACGATGGAAGTCCGTATTCACTTCGTAAAACCAAACAGCTTCCGAATTTGACGTTAAAAAATTCAAGTAAAGAGAATTGGTGCAGTAGTAACGGACGAAATACGACCTCAGAATAATAAAGGAAAACGGGTTGGGAGGGATTATATGTTATGTCAAGCCGGCAATAAAATCTACCCAGGGGAATAAAGAGGCGTCAAAATCCGGGGCGAAAATATTCTGTGATAGGAGGCGCGCGCGCAGAAAAGGAATATAGTGGGATGACAAGTAGGTCGTGCGATTAAATCAATGGCAGCAGCTCTCTGGGGACTCGCGCGCGCAGGGCACACCCCCGCTTCGGACCCTCAACAGCCAATCACCGAGCTGCCGCGCGGACCCTACATCGAGGACGGGTCGTGTGCGAGGGTCCAATACACACCATGCTTCTAAACCAATCATCCGGTCACACAATGCTACAACCTTAAAACAAGCGAAGACAGAACGTCGCAGAAAATTGCTAACTATACACATCTGTAGGATCGTATATGTTTTGCGAAATTATTTCTAGACACGGTGAGTGTTAAACCACTATTGCATTGTCTGTTAAACCACTGTGACTGGTGGAGTTTCTTTCAGGTACCTACATGTCTACTACCAGCATTCCAAGTACAATAATTCAACGCGGAAGCAAACGCGTCCTGAATAACCGGGTCACGTAAGGCAATGGCTTCTCTTACAGATGGCTGCCAATCACAAAAAGGAAAATAAATAGGTTTCTGCAGGCGCGGGCATACCTTATTACAGTCTAATGAACTTTAAAATAGTTTTATTTATGCGAGAAATGCCTGCTTCTACATTGAAATTTTCTTTTGTACCTTTACAAGGAAAATCCTTGGAAACTCTGTTGTCAACGATATCACTTGTAGAACTGCAAGGCAGAGCTTCATGTCATTTAATATGTAAAATTACAACCTGCATGTCGGTCAAGTTCTTCGCGGCGCATGCTGCACATTGCTAGTTCACTCGGTGGCCGACAGGTGTAGTGCTGATGCCGCGGACAGCCGGTGCTGCCGGCGCGCTCGTTCAGTAAGCGTCGAGATGGCGACAACACAACTACGTTCTCCGTTTGAACAAGTGCGAGTTGGCTGCAACTTCTCACGTGATTTCCGTCCACATTAAGGTGGATTAGGCCTCTCAATCTTGCAGTTTTAAATATTTTGATACTGTATGCACCAAAGTTTGGGTAATAGTGTTTTTTTTAGTTTGACATGGCACAGGACTTAGCTTTGGCTATTTGTTGAAGTCAACACTTGCGAACTGGTGAGATTATCACCATAGTTGTAGTCGACCGCGTGAAAAAATAAGTTTTTTTTTCCCCTGCTGACCTAACAGACTAGCGTCTGTTAGTAAATATGTAGTTGCAACGAGGTATAGAAGGGCAAGGAGATATTATTTATGCCTTGTCATGCCAAAAAAATTGGGATAAATAAATCAAAATTAGAATTATATATAAAAAAAGGAAACATTCAAGATGGCGAGGCCTAATCCCACCTAAGACAGTAAACCTTCTACCAGTCAGAGCATTTTTAGGCGTAACAGCAATTAAAAGACTGAGATATTTGTGTGAAACGTAAATAGAAACAACACTGTATTGTTATAAACGTAGTGAATCCACCCGAAGCGTATGTATATATTTATTGATGTCAAAGTTATAAGATTGTGAAATCGAATGAATCATTTAGCTATGTACGTTCAATAATATATTTGTTAAATACGTATTAGACTGCCTAGGTCGTGGGTTCTAGCCGCATCGAGGGCAAAGAGTTCACCAGCATGAAACTGCTACCGTGTAGATGGCGACTTCAATGTCGACCGACAAACGTCGGTAAACTGTCTTCGACGCGGTTATAACCTGTTGGCCAAGTAACCTCTGACAATGGCCGAGAAATACTCGATCCTTAAAAATAAG
Organism: Bacillus rossius redtenbacheri; assembly: GCF_032445375.1. Classification (NCBI taxonomy): domain Eukaryota; kingdom Metazoa; phylum Arthropoda; class Insecta; order Phasmatodea; family Bacillidae; genus Bacillus; species Bacillus rossius. The sequence continues at coordinate 135,210,127 of NC_086330.1, read as the reverse complement.
TACTGATTTTTTTAGTATAATTGACTACGACATAAATAATATATATCTTTTTAGATAATTAAAACATTAGCCGTGTGCCCGGTGGGATTTCCCATCAGCAACATCTCAGGAACCATCCGACTTTTGAGTAACCTAGGTCATCCGAGACTTTTTCCTTTTAATAAATCAACTATTAAAACAATATAAAAGTCATTTTATTAGGTCGCCTACTTAGTTATTCAGAAGTCTAAACATCAAATTCCATGTTTTTACCTTCAAAAAAAAACCCTTCCTTAGGGGCTTAATTTCCATAACACGCTGATAGAACTGACTCATTTATAAACAGAAAACTGAACACCATATTATATATATTTAACTTAAAATATGACGAACTTCCACACAAACTTTCATCCCCTATTTAGCACTCTTACGGGATAAATTTTCTTAAGTCCTTTATTCGTGCTCACCTGCGGTAGATACGGAACTCCTGTGCAAATTGCATGCTTATAGGCTCACCAGTTTAAAATGTGAGTTATCTGTCAGTCAGTGTTAAAGTTTTATTAAGTAAAGACGTATTAAAATATACTTAATGTAATTTAGAAACATACTTTAGTATTTTTTTTACTTAGGCTTTAAGTCTCGTTAATAGCGATAAAAAAACAACACAATTTAAAAAAGTGGGGAATGAACCGGTCATTGTCTAGAGCACGTGCGGAATTCCACCCCAGTTCCAGTTACTTAAATAATACGTTTTCTTTACTTCAGGGGTAGTTTAAGGTAAAATAAACGCATTTTCATAATGAATATTCCTTATTTTTGAGTATTCAGATGTTGGTTGTGTCAGTTACCAATAATAACAAAATATTACAAAACACTTCATGGCGATAGTTACGCTCAAAGATACGTTGCAACAGCTACGATTGCAAAACACTCAAATCTCTTACTGTTCAAACAGTGAGACCGTTTACAGTACCTACTCTCGCGATATCAAGTCGTGTTGGGAAGTTGAAAGATTTTTGTGAGATCTTCACTTATTTTCTTCCTGTTATGTTTTGTTTAAAATTTTTTAACTGAAAGATGATCATATAAATAATAATTATTAACCAAGATGCATTAGAATAACATCTAGTTTAAAGAATACGTATCAAGTAACTTTTTTAAAGTGCGTGATTGTATTAGGGTTTTACCGAAGTCCCTAAACACTGGTACTGACAATAGGAGGCATTACTCACTACTACACTCACAAAAATACACACAGATATAGCTTTGATATTACATAGGAATATGATATGATATGCAAGTAGAAAAAAAAGCAATCTAAAAATCCCTGAATAAATCAACTAGAATGTTATTCAGTGACACAAATTGTGATTACAATTAAAAAGTCCTATCTTTTATACTTTTGATAAAGAAATGTAGCCTAGTATACAATTTACAAATAAGCTTCATGGCGGATTTAAAAACGAGTAATGTACAAGGGCACTGAATATATTTTGTTTTGTTTTTAATAAATAAAAGCAGTATTACTTATGAATGACAAACATTTAAATTACTTACTTTTTAATGACAAAAAATGTAATTTCACTTAATATTTTAATCGAAGTTGATATTATAAGTAATATGCAAAACACTATTCCTAATTTCTAATATAGCTAGTTTGCTTTCACTTCGAGTTAAAAACTTCGGTGCTGTCATCTTCGTGGTTGTCGTCACTTCCAGTTAAAAGTAACATTACAGCCGCAAAATGCCTTCAAGGAAATGAGAAAATGTGAGGCAATGTAAGGTTTCTTAACAGGTAGTTACGAACACTACAACTTCCTTGAAACAAAGAGAAGTATGCTTAAAAGCACGTTACCTAACTTTACGCAGATGAACAAAAAATGCGTCCTAAGCGAACAAATAAAGGCTAATTATGCAAACGAGCAAAGTCTCTGATAGAAGAATGAAAAAAAAAGATTTATTCACTTTTACTAATATTATTTTAGAGAGCTTATTAAAGTCTCTCAACTTTTTCTCGGCCTGCTTAATGGGGGATGGCTAACATACCAAATTATTAACTTAACCTACAGCCAGTCCAAAGAACATTTATAACTTTTCTGATACCTCCAGGAACAGAATACATGCAAGAAATACGAGATACTTTAGCCTTAAAACTATTGGTGGAACACTCCACTACACTACCCACGCTGGCCAAACACAGAATTTTCACTGCGGACTTGATACTGTGTCTATTAAGGAAGTAATTAGTTTTTTGTCTACGAACTCATTTTGATTACCCCTTGCAATAAGGTTTGGTTTTAGCACAAATTATTTCGGGTCTTTCAGATAATAAAGAGAAAGTTAACACTAATTTTAAACGAATATGTACTGTGACTATACTAAGGATAATATTAATGTGTTTGTCCTTCAGCCCTTATTTTCTTCAACTCTTGAGCTAATGGTCGGTGTAATCAAAAACCCTTCAATAAAAAGGTTTCCGTACTACCCTTAGGATGATTAATAATTTCAAGCGGATGAATATTTCTTCATATTAATAGAGTTATACTGATTTTTGAGCCTTTTAAAAAACCTACCCCAACAATATGCCCTTGGTCCGATTTTACCCATTAACAATATCGGCGGATATTTTCCATCTCTTTATGTTATCCATTAGTCTGAAAGAAATTTTTGCAATATTACAACTGTTATCGTGTCCATAAAAATGAGACATACACACACGTTTAAGTTGACATTGTTTTATATTCTAGGGATCACGAAAATTAAAAAAAAAAATCCAGGAAGAAATTTTTCGGAAGTCGTACCACGGTAGCGATTGCAATAGGTACTCTTTCTTAGCAATATACCTCAAAGACCACCAAATCAGGAACAATATACTCTTTACAGTCGCGCTACAAAGAAAATGGGGCTTCTGGTGGCTCATTACTGAGGTCCATGGTCGGATCGTTGATCCATGCAAGATACCAACTGTTTTTTATTTTATTTTAGGAAACGAGTTTAAATGAGTGCTACAGGCATTACATTATTATATGCTGAATGAGGTTTTAGCAGCGTTGGTGTTGCACGCGGCACTTGCCAGACAAGTAAATAAGCTCCGGCCACCCCGTGCAAAAGGGGTAGTATATACTTGCTTTGGGGAAGACAGAATAGATGTCGCTGATGCGGTGAGCAAGCTGGGCGCGTGCTGTTCATCAAGTAAAGTGGATGGGTCGCTGTGGCTGCAACTGTCCGCCGCAACTTCGGGGAGAGGGGGGGGGGGGGGGGAGAAAGAAAGAAAGAGAGAGAGAGAGAGAGTAAAGCCGAGGCCTCACAGAAAGCTACGCGATGTTCGCTATGTTTGCGATGTTCACTATGTTCGCTACACCAGGTGGCCAGACAGGTTAGTCTAGTTCGCAATGTCGGAGAGACGTATGCCGTGGGAATCGAGTGATGATTCTGACAATGACAATTAATATTCTGCTGGCTCTCACAGTATGTGTACGTGGGTTCATGAATTTAATACAAAAACAAAATAATTTGAAGAATTTCATCATTTGATGAAGCAGTTGCTAGTGAGGACAAAACCAAATTTATGGATTATTTCTGGATAAAGTCAATTACGTTTAATAATATTTCCTTGGAATCAAATACCAGGCATTGCCCTGAATATCCTGCCTTCTATATTCGACCATCGATTTATTCCATAATCATGGATATTTTCGTAAAATTTCAATTAAATTTTTTGTCGACTTGACTATTTAAAGCACAATACTGAGAGAAATTGAAGTTCAAAAAATTGATTGTCTGTAAAGTCGGTTTACGGACGATAGTTTAACGTGACAACGTCATAACAAAACATTGATGAAATGATTGCATACTTAATGAACAAAATTGAATCATTTTTATTTTAATAATAAAAGAATAAATACTTGAAATTATACTAGTAATCAGATTTTTAAAATGCAAGAATAATGAATCTTTATTGCCGAAATTGTTGTTGTAATAAGCAATGAAAACCACATTAACTTTTCACTTCACTTTATAAACATTCGACGAAACAGTTCACGTGTAGATGACTTGTAATTATTTTTAAAAACTGGCGTTTAGCTATAAAGTTTAAATATAATTATGAACAAGTTTTCATATAAATAAACTGTAATCAAATATATATCATCAATTATATTGTACGGGTACATGGTACCGCGTACAGCAACATAAGACTATTTATTAATTGTTTTATTATCATATATGTATTTCTTTATTAGTTATGATACTATGTTGTTGTTTAACCTTCTAATGTAATATGTCGCACCTTCAAACTACGAAACTGTCATGCTACAGCTTAGCATTCATAAACATTGAACTGACTATACTATCATCAAACCTAACCTGATTCCATATTTAACTCATTGTTGTAATTTCACTTCTGTTATTTATTGTAATTTTTGTCTCACCACAAGTATTTTATATTTAATTGTGTTTACATTGTGTTTTGAGGTGATTGTTAATCACCCACATTATTTTGTCTGTTCTTGGCTGCATTGTTTACAGCCGCAGGCTATATCGTAAAATAGCATACCGCCGTGGGCGGAAATGCGTCCGTGAATTATGTTATATAGAAAGAAGTACGAATAGGCGTCTCTTCGTTAGGGTCTATCCCGACGCCGGCCTTATCTAAATTAGCATTTTTGGCATAATCTTAAAAGATCAAGTAAATTCAGTGACTTAATATTAATTGGTATGGTGATAGCTACGAACGTGAGTGTTTGCAGCAATATCAGGCGGTAAAAAGATAAGTTACCAACAAATTAAGTTGAGGCTTATGCTATAAGCCAAAGGTAGCCATCGTGATCTTGGTAGCGTCCTTGGTACGGACTTTGATGCGATGTTAATGTTGAGACTGATGATTATTGCAAAGTTAATTACCCATATTAAGTACATTTTTAACATCTGATGGAACAGTATTATAAATTAATATTTTTATTTCAGTGTCCTTTACAGTTCATTCTACTCAGTGGTCTTAGAGCAGAACTCCTGCAAACCCTGAGCTACAGCCGAGGTGAAAACATTATATAATAAATAAATTCTAAGATATTTATTTATTGCACTTATATTTTTTTTAACACTGAGCTACGATAATTTTAAATAAGTTGAAGAGTTTGAACACTGAACTGTTTATCATACATGAACTTTTAGAGTGATGATAAGTTTAAATTGACGAACTTTTGGTTGAATATAAATCTGTGCCTACGTATATCCTGAAAATTAAACAACATAAAAATAACCAGGAAAGCCACAATAATCCATATCAACCCAGAATTTTATTATTATCAATCTACACCATATTTACTTCCCCTTAATAACACCTTTTAATTACAGATTATTCGCAGTTGAAGTGTTATGTTTTGTGTATGTATTTGTTTATAGTTAAGGGCATGTGTTATCGTTGTTGTCGTTTTGTATTTAATTAATATGTGTTATGTTCCAATCACAAGCCGCATACATCTGAATCATTAAAATTAATTATTATTCGTTAATTCATATATTCCTTTTTTTCATGTATGTGTTCAATACTCATAATCAACATAATAGACCCGTTTGGATGGTATAGCAACGGCGCCCAATTCACCAAAGTTATATGTATTTAGCTATATTACTACCATTGGGAAACTAATACTATTGTAGCACCCTTCTACTTATATACTTATAAGTACTATAGTAATTGTTATAATACATTACATTACATTACATAAAAAAGTGGCCCACAACGTAGTGGCTCGAAGAGGAATTTCACTGTAAACACTGAAATATTATTAAGAAAATGTCTTCTGGAAAAGGGTACGAACTTCGTAACCGAGCTGCTAGCCAGTCTGCTGCCATGGAGGAAGTTAGGGAGCTGGAGGAGTCAGAAGCCTCTCCATTAGACAATTACCCTGTCCCTGTTCAGGAGCAGGATGATCACAGATATGCTGCCACCTACAGTAGCAGTATCAATGTATCAAGGGAACAGTTAGAATCTGCTGTTACTCTCATTCCTGCAAAGTCAACAAACGACTCCGATGAGGAACAATCTGAGGAGGAGGAATTCCAGGGAGTCGGGACAGCTGAAACCAGCGTGCCAACAGCTGGGACAGCAGCAACCTCAGTTCCTGCAGTGAACTCCATGACTACTCAGCCCCCTAGGATAACAGATATGTCACAGTTGCTGCAATAGCTGAGATTGATAATACAAATCGAAGGACAGCAAACAGCCAGCCAGCTGCAAAGCATGCAGTCCAACTTAGCCAGTCAGCAGCAAGAAATGCTGAGCAACTTAGCCAGTCAGCAGCAGGAGGTGCAGTCCAACCTGAACAACTTAGCAAGTCAACAGCAGGACATGCAGGCTAACCTAACCAGCCAAATAAACAGCCAGAATGCAGAGATGCGTCAACACATTGACAGCAAGATGGATCTACTCAACTCCAGGTTGCAAGAGGGACTGACTGAATTGGAAGAGAGGATAGAGACCAGATTGCAGGACCAGTCTCAATCAATGACTAAACTGTCAGAGCAGGTCCAGACTCAGGCATCCAGAGTTGACAATTTGGAAACCCATACCACCACATTGGTGAGGGTAGTAGATAGGGCCAGACTGGAGCAGCAAGGACATGCCCAGGTATTGAGTGAGAGGTTAGAGGAGGTGGAGAACACAACAGCCCTACTAAAATCAAGATGGAATAGTGTGGAAGCAGAGTTCAGAGCTGTGGCAGAAAAGAATTCACAGAGTGGTGATGCAGCCATGCAGCTACAGGCCACCCAGCAGAAAGGTGGGCTGCATAGCAATGTGACTTCTGTCACATCACTCCCCACTACCATGCCTGCACCTACTACAGCAACTACACCTGCCGTCAACCACTCTCCTCAACCACGTTCATGCTCACCTGCACACTTGGACCAGGTCACACTTATGCACCACCCCGCCAAACACTGGTCGGAGTCTATTCCCACATTCTCTGGCAAGTCACAAGAAAATCCTATTCGCTTCTTGAAGAAGTTTGAGGATTATGCCAGAACGTTTGCCTTGACAGACACAGAGAAATTAAAGTGTCCGAATTTTGCCCTCAAGAGCACGGCATTCTATTGGTGGGAGCTTCAAAGCACTCAGACTACTTCATTCGACCAATTCAAGGACCAATTCAAGAGCCAGTACTGGAGCTTAAAAGTACAAGGCAATCTGCGTGCTCAGCTACATGCTGACCGTTTTGACAGCAAGAGAGGTGGTTCGCTGGAGGCGCACATAGTCACCATGTACGAACGCACCAGGTACTTGGACATCGTCATGTCAGACGAAGAGTTCATCGCCACCATGCTAACACAGTTACCTGTCGCCTACCAAATACAAATGTCTGGCCATGCCTACAAAGATGTCACAGAGTTTCGTGATCACGTGTTGGCAGTAGACAAATTACAACGCCTTCAGAAGGGTCAAGCCAGCAAGGAGGAGTATGAGAAGCCATCTCAGCCAGCCTACCAAAAGCAAGGACCAGTTAACACGTACTGGCAAGGTAGAAACAAAGACGACAGACAAGCGAATGTACATCTCATAAACTGTGAGAAGAGTACCAGATACTCTGAGTCAGAGCCTACTAACAACAGTTTCAAGTATGGATACAAGAAGGGTAGGAAATCATACCAGAACAAGCCCTATCCGAAGAAGAAGTGGTGGAACCAGCGGCCCAGGAGCAACAGTGAAGGTGAGGATGAGTATCGGCGGCAACAGAACAGGAAGGCAATGGAACGGCCTCCCAGGAAGTCAAGCTATAGGTATAGAGCTGCTGAATCAGATGGAGAAGCTGATTACCGCCCTGTAAACCAGAAGCGCAGCTATCCATCAACAGCTTACTACCAGCATGACTACCGAATGCCACACACCAGAGTCCCGACTGAACAGGAAGATGGCTGCGGAACCAGAAGAAGTACCGGCCCACCTGCCAGTCATCAATATTCATTTCCCTATCCACCGCCATCTCATCATTCACCCAGTCAGCAGAGCGTGGGATATTTCCAGCGCAACACGCCTATCAACCCCATTGCTACTGAGTTCCGGACTGCTGTGGACAATGCAGCCCATGGTCCATCGAGCAGCTGGACCGCACCAAGTGGAAACCACCCTGCTACATCATCAAGTAGCAACAACCAACGGGACAGCCCGTTAAACTAGAGTGGGTCCAGGTTAAATCGCCCCGAACCACGACCCATTATCCAGACGAGGGGGAACATGCACACACGCCAGTAACCATTGACACACGACATGGTTACATTAACTATCACAAATTTATTTGCACTGTATTAATGTGGGAGAATGAGAGGGAGTTTCTCTTCAGAGAGATACATGAGGACGATCTACCTCAGATCAAAACTGTCTGCCCAGAGATACCGCTAGAGGTAAACGGCATCAGTGTACCAGCACTAATTGATAGTGGTGCTGAGGTCACCTGTGTGAGTGAAGAGCTTGTGAGACAGCTCGAGCAAACAGGTGTAAGGGTACCTGTCATGCCTGTGCCAGCATTGAAAATACTGGGAGTAACTTCAAGAGCCAGCCCAGTTGTCAATCGACAAGTGTTGCTGCACATTGAAGGTCTGGGACAGCCAAAACAAGTTTCAGCTTTAGTGGTGAAAGGCCTCGCTAAACAACTGATTTTAGGGACAGATTTCCTAACACAATTTGGAATAATTATTAATTTTCAATTATGGACTATAACTGCCAGTGACAGTCAACACCCCATTCCATTGTCAGATCAATGGAGTGTGAAAGAAAATTTGGTAGGACTGTTAGCTAACATGCCTATGCTTAGGCAGATTAACAGTTGCAATATTAACTCTAGTCTAACAGCCTCATTGGAAGACATTTCTACTGCCATCTGTGGTGTAAACACAGTACCACATGAGCAGATGAATGTGTTATATCACTTGCTAGCCAGGTATCAAGAGATTTTCTCTGATAAACCAGGTCTCAATAACATGTACAAAGCCAAGATCTGTATTAAAGAGGATGAACCGTTTCACCGTAAGTCCTATCCAATACCAGCAAAGTACCTACTGGAGGCTACTGAGTATCTTAAGCTTATGATAGAATGGAAGGTCATCAAGAGAGAGGCTAGCCCATATGCTAATCCAATAGTATGTGTTGGCAAGAAAGATGGTACAGTAAGGCTTTGCCTTGACGCCAGAGAATTGAATCGTATTACCATCAAGGATAGAGAGAGCCCAGTGCAAACCAGTGAGATACTAAGGTTGTATCAGGGTGTAAAATATCTCACCACCCTAGATTTGTCATCTGGATATTGGCAAATTCCCCTAGAACCCCATTCTCAACAGTATACTGCATTCCTATTTAGGAATCAGCAGTACATGTTCCAGGTCATGCCCTTTGGACTGTGTAATGCAGTTGCAGAATTCACCAGGTGCCTAGCAGCCACCTTAGGCCCTGAGTGCAGTGGTTTTGCACGAGCGTATGTTGATGACATACTGATTACGTCAACTACATTTGAGGAGCATGTCCAGCACATAGGAACGGTACTACAGAAGTTGCAATCTGCTGGGATGACTGTGAAACTAAAAAAGTCAGTGTTTTGTAGGGATGAACTGCCATTTCTGGGACATATACTAACACCAGAAGGCATCAAAACAGCCCCTGACAAGCTTCAGGCAATTCAGGAGTTCTCTGCACCCAGAAATGTCAAACAACTCAGAGCATTTCTTGGGATAATTGGTTTCTACAGAAACTACTCAGACCGAGTAGCACAACTGGCATCACCTCTGTTTGAGTTATTGAAAAAGAACAAGATCTGGGAATGGACAAGCAAACATACAAAAGCTTTTCAAAATTTGAAACAATTATTTTTGGCTGAACACGTGATTTATCATCCGGTACAAAACAAGGAATTTTTCCTGTATACCGATGCTTCAGACATTGCATTAGGGTGCAAGCTAGCCCAGTGTGATAATGCAGGACAAGAGAGAACTGTTGCTATGGCCAGCCGCACACTCAACAAGGCTGAGCGTAACTACACAGTTACAGAGAGGGAAGCCTTGGCAATAGTATGGTCCCTGCAGAAATTCAGAGACTTGTTGATAGGTGAGAAAGTCAACCAACTGACAGACCATCAAGCTCTTACTTGTCTGAAAGCAGGAAAATTATTTGGCAGCCGTTTGACAAGATGGTGTCTATTACTGCAAGAATACGACATACATATTCAACACATTAAAGGCACAGCTAATGTCACAGCTGATTGCTTAAGTAGACTGGCAGAATTAAACTCAGACACCCATCCAGTTGCAAGCAGACCAAAGGAATTTCTTGTGGCAATCAATCAGCCTAGCCCATTTCAAAATAATTCTAATTTGAAATTAATATTACAAGATTTAAAGGAGAAGCAAAACACAGATGAGTTCTGCTGCAAGATGAAGCAAGGATTAACTGATAAGCCTGCTGATCATCGAATACATCAACATTTCAGCATGTCAGCTGAAGGTGTTTTGTTTGCTCATCCTAAACAGAAATATATATTTTCTGAAAACTGGAAACCAGTAGTGCCCAGTTGCATGATTTTTCCTATAGTGAAGGAAATACATGAAACCCTAGGTCACATGGGAGGTAAGAAAGTATTGGAAGCTGTCAGCAGACAGTTGTACTGGCCGAACATGCCACGTACAATTACCTCTTATACTAAATCCTGTGACCTGTGTCAGAAATCAAAGGCACCCCCTGAGAACCTGCATGGAACTCTAGAGGCAATTCTACCCAGCCAACCTATGCAGCTAGTGTCAGTGGATTTGTTTGGTCCACTGCCACCATCTAAAGCAGGTGTCCAGTATATTTTTGTGATAATGGATGTGTATACTAAGTATACCAGGTTGTTTCCAATTAAGCACGCAACTGCAAAAACAGTTTTGAGGTACCTGCAAAAATTTTGTAAGGAAGTGCAAACCCCTAGGAAGGTACTGTCAGACCATGGTACCCAGTTCCAGAGTGAACTGTGGCAGACAGGCCTAAAGAAAATGAATGTGATACCTACTATGTCATCTATAAGGCACCCTCAAAGTAACCCTGTTGAGAGGGTTATGAAGTCTTTGGGGAATACTCTACGTGTTATGTGCCATGGTGCACAACAGTCATGGCGTGATCGCATACCTGCGATTGAGTGCATATTAAACCATACAGTGCATAGTTCCACCGGTTTTACCCCTCATGAAGCCCTAAGTCTGGATCGGTCGGTGGCGATTAACCCACTCTATTTACCTGAAAGAGACATTGACACGGATGTGACGGAATGGCCAACCGGTCAAGAGGTTGAGCACCTCATCAGTAAGCGACTACAAGCAGAAGCTTTAGCCAGGAGAAAACGCAAGAGTTCATCCAGAGTAAAGCAGTTCCAAGTTGGAGACCGAGTGCTTCTAAGAACAGCTCCGGTGAGCAAGAAATGGGAACGAGTGACGAAGAAGCTGTTTCTGCTCTTCGAAGGCCCATATGTGGTAAGCAAGATCATACGTGGAAATTGCTACGAGCTGCAAGACCCTGTTACCAACCAAGTTGTGGGAAGGTATAATTTAACACATTTAAGGGCCTACAACCAGCCCAGTAATCTGTAAAGATGTGTTTGGTCAGAGCTCCTTAGAACTCATCATGTATACTACTGTGGAAGATAGCCTGAATGTACAGTTGTTGTATAGAATACATTGGATGGTCCTATGTAAATAGAGGACAGGACATCCTATAGTGCAAATGTGTGATGTTTCACATGTTATGCCAGCAATGGTAGTGCCAGCCATGAGATGTTATTTTTGCTGTTATTGTGTTTTGTAGTGTCTATTGATACACTACACTGGCAGCCTACGAGTGTAAGGCCAGTTTGTCCAGTGATGAGGTATGGTGAAATAGTCCACCCACACTAGGATTTATTTTGTGTAACAGTGTATAGCCAGAGAGCTATGTATACAGCATTGCATGGCGCTAGCACCACAGAGTTGGTGTCAACATTACAACATGTACACACGAGCATGACCAGGTGTCAGCTGTGGAATTAAAAACAACTGTGTATCCTGTATGAATACCCACTGACATGTGTGAGAATAGCTATCATGACCAAGTGTAACAGAATGTGTTAGAATTCGCTGACCAGCTGATTGTCCACATAAGCAAGCATGCACACAGCATATCAAATAAGCCACATATCACTCTTGCAACTACGAAGCCATGTAAACCCTCTATGAACTAATTACCTTGTTTGCGTTATCCATATGATGAAATTATTGTAGCACTTACTGATTTTTAAGCTCACTTCAGAAGAATAAAATAAAATGAAAATTGCCATGAATTTGACTGTGTAATATCATGTGTAAAAAAATTGCACAAATTTTGGTTATAATGAGTATTATGTTTGGCATTGTATCTTATATATTTATTTATAGTGAGCCATTTAAAAACACTTTGCTTTGAATGAAATAAAAAAAAAAACACTTGAATTTAAATTTGAATATTATGCAGGAGCTTAATTTATTTTAAATTTGCCACTGAAAGAAATACAACATGGTTGTATATACTTCACACACTAATTTTGTTGTTGTCACACGAAAGTTATCATTTCTTGAAGTTTCAAACGACCTACTTGTTGGGGTCTATTCTTCTGGCTGTGATACAGAACATGGAACACTGGTGTCGCGAGCAAGAGGAAATGATTTTCTGTGCTACCCAGTTGTTGCCTGTTGCCAAAGTGTGTAACAAGTGTCAACAAAGTGTGATGAAATCAGTCAGACTAATATCCTGAAATTATAATTTCACATCAACAGTGAAATGGGGAAAAAAAAAAAATATTATTGAACACTGCAAGAAATGTGTTATGTGAAAACACAGTATGTACTGATGGTACAAAAACATATTAATACACTATTATTGTCTGCAAGTCTGCAGCATTTGAATTTAATTAATTATGTTATAAGATGAAATAACATGAGATGAGTTTTATGAAATGAACTATTATTATTGTAATAATAAGTCATTTAATTCCTTTGCAACTATTCATGTGGTCATAGTGACATGAAATGTGTAAATGATAATGATATATGATGTGTTAGAATATTCTTGTATATAATTTCTAAGCCCAAGAGCAAAATGTAAATAAGCCTTTACTTTAGTAAATTACAATTAGTAACTATATAGTTTGAGAATTAATCTCAAGGCAACTTGTTATAATTGAGATAAAATAATATCAACTATTAATTATTAATGCAATATGAACTGTAATCACACTATTACTGAAATTAGTGGTAGTCAAATTAATCATGTTACCAGAAAATAACTGAAAATAATTGCTATGTCTATGAGCAAAAATGTAAACAAAAGAAATATTATCTAATATTTATAGCATGAATCTACTGTATGTTAGTACCGATACAATAACAATGGTACCAGATTACCCTGTAGGTCATGGTAAATTAAATATTAATAGGTTTAAGTTAAAAACAAAACACATTAAACCCTCCTAATAATATATATTTTTTAATTGTTGTAATTAAATACTTTTCCTAGTATTTTAAATGGTTATTTGTGGTTGAATGGTTATGATCGAGGTGACCCGAGGCTACGACTGAAAAGCACAGATAGGACATTGTTGTTTTGAAGAGGTGAAATTTGAGAGTTACGCCCGAGCTATATTTAAGGACGCCCGTGTAAGTGCGCCTTGAAATTGTGTTTGAACTAACCGCATACGCAACGACTGTGTAAGGACCCAACTCCGACGTCCCACGCTAGTCGTATAACGTCCCGATGTCGGACCAGAAACACCGCCGTCGCCATCAGCAGGCACTGTCTCGCCGAGACACCGCCCCCCACCAGCTGAGAGTGGTGTGGATTACGCCGCCCTTGTAGCAGTGCAGTCTACAGCTGGGATCTCGCGGCAGGTGGCCGTGAGACGGTTCGCCGCCCCGCCGCCATGTCCCCTCCCGTGGCGCTGTCAAGGTCGCCACGACTCGTTCCAGGGTGCTGTGCAGTAGCGCCTGACGCCGTGCTGGACCTGTACACAACAATGCAGGGCTTGCAATTGTTCTTTATATTGCATATTTTCGCTATCTTCACAATCGTAAGTACACTTACCAGTGTCTGAAATGTGTCCGTGCCTCGTAAGCCCTTCCTGACGACCATCAACGACGGAGCAACGGAGAAAAACGTTGGAGTTTCGCGGAGCTGCGTGACGCAGGTCTTGACTGTACGACCGTTCAGCGAGAAGTGAATAGCGCGATCCAGTGTCGTCGCTGATTGGGTGTCGCGTTGGCGCGAAATTTTCCCTCCCTCCACTCCTGCTCCTAGTTCAACCGTCGTGCGCTTTGTTTTTTTTTTAGCTCGCACCTGCTGAGGGAAAAATAAAATATAAAAAAGACGTTTGCTCGCCAACCGCCAATTTATCGCGTGACCAGAATTGACTGAAAGAAAGGGTAAAGATGAACTTTTGAAAACCCCTAGACTTATTAGAAGGATCTTTCACAAAACTTCATCTGGGACAGCAATCTGTACGGGTACATGGTACCGCGTACAGCAACATAAGACTATTTATTAATTGTTTTATTATCATATATGTATTTCTTTATTAGTTATGATACTATGTTGTTGTTTAACCTTCTAATGTAATATGTCGCACCTTCAAACTACGAAACTGTCATGCTACAGCTTAGCATTCATAAACATTGAACTGACTATACTATCATCAAACCTAACCTGATTCCATATTTAACTCATTGTTGTAATTTCACTTCTGTTATTTATTGTAATTTTTGTCTCACCACAAGTATTTTATATTTAATTGTGTTTACATTGTGTTTTGAGGTGATTGTTAATCACCCACATTATTTTGTCTGTTCTTGGCTGCATTGTTTACAGCCGCAGGCTATATCGTAAAATAGCATACCGCCGTGGGCGGAAATGCGTCCGTGAATTATGTTATGTAGAAAGAAGTACGAATAGGCGTCTCTTCGTTAGGGTCTATCCCGACGCCGGCCTTATCTAAATTAGCATTTTTGGCATAATCTTAAAAGATCAAGTAAATTCAGTGACTTAATATTAATTGGTATGGTGATAGCTACGAACGTGAGTGTTTGCAGCAATATCAGGCGGTAAAAAGATAAGTTACCAACAAATTAAGTTGAGGCTTATGCTATAAGCCAAAGGTAGCCATCGTGATCTTGGTAGCGTCCTTGGTACGGACTTTGATGCGATGTTAATGTTGAGACTGATGATTATTGCAAAGTTAATTACCCATATTAAGTACATTTTTAACATCTGATGGAACAGTATTATAAATTAATATTTTTATTTCAGTGTCCTTTACAGTTCATTCTACTCAGTGGTCTTAGAGCAGAACTCCTGCAAACCCTGAGCTACAGCCGAGGTGAAAACATTATATAATAAATAAATTCTAAGATATTTATTTATTGCACTTATATTTTTTTTAACACTGAGCTACGATAATTTTAAATAAGTTGAAGAGTTTGAACACTGAACTGTTTATCATACATGAACTTTTAGAGTGATGATAAGTTTAAATTGACGAACTTTTGGTTGAATATAAATCTGTGCCTACGTATATCCTGAAAATTAAACAACATAAAAATAACCAGGAAAGCCACAATAATCCATATCAACCCAGAATTTTATTATTATCAATCTACACCATATTTACTTCCCCTTAATAACACTTTTTAATTACAGATTATTCGCAGTTGAAGTGTTATGTTTTGTGTATGTATTTGTTTATAGTTAAGGGCATGTGTTATCGTTGTTGTCGTTTTGTATTTAATTAATATGTGTTATGTTCCAATCACAAGCCGCATACATCTGAATCATTAAAATTAATTATTATTCGTTAATTCATATATTCCTTTTTTTCATGTATGTGTTCAATACTCATAATCAACATAATAGACCCGTTTGGATGGTATAGCAACGGCGCCCAATTCACCAAAGTTATATGTATTTAGCTATATTACTACCATTGGGAAACTAATACTATTGTAGCACCCTTCTACTTATATACTTATAAGTACTATAGTAATTGTTATAATACATTACATTACATTACAATATGAATCACCATAATTTTTTAGTCAATTGTAAGATAACCTATTATTACTGCACTCGCCAACAGCGTAACGGAACAATGAGCGTAACGGCACACAGCGTAAAGAAACAATGTGCGTAACGGGACACTTCGTGCGTGCAGCCGGCGCGGCGTTTATCGATTTATTAGACGTTGTCACGTCAAAAAAGCATACCTTAAAGTACAGCACAACTCCGCGCGAAAACAGATGTTTTTTTTTTTTATTTGCGCATGAGCGAAGTCAGCGACGTTTTAGAAAAATAGCCGAGAACAAAACACATGGCGACGTCGCCAACAAGGTGAACATAGCGAACATAGGAAACACATATTTGTGTGGCCAGTGACACACGAGATGATGCTGGCTATATTTTATTCGCGTTGCGGAACATCGCGAATATAGCGAGCATAGCGGCCTGTGTGGCCGTAGTTTTATTGAGAGACTTTACGGCGCCACTCAGCACACATGACAGCCCCATGAATCTAGTGATGGTCCTATGGGAGAGGCAATGGGGCAATCCGACCCCCTCCCTTTTACATTCATAACCCCTGAACTAAAAACAAATATGGAGAGATTAAAAATAATCTACTCCTGTCCGACATTTGAAGTATGTCCATTTTATTTTGTAAAAACGTATTTTTTTATATATATTTTAACTGCTACTGTATTAAATGTAATATTTTAAAAAACTGTTAAAAGTAATATAAAACCAAAGTTTTAGAACGACTTTTTCGGGCGTCAGAAAGATGTTTAATGCCATAAGGAGCAATTATTATTACTATTGTTTTAAATTTCGGACTCCCCATTTAACTGGGCGGTATTCCAGTGCCACTCGTGACCAAGTTTATAGCGGTGTTAGCCTCTGCGTGAATCTGCAATCGTCGCATGCGGTAGTGTTGAAGATACTGCAGATACTGCTCCAAATAACAAGGCAGTGCCTCGTTCCATGAGATATCGCGACTTAGCTATCACAGCTTTCGAGAATCCAACATGGGAGAAAACAGGTGAAACTTGAAAGAAGAAGCCACACTGATATTATAATGTTACTCGAACGGAACGAATTCAATTACTTATGGAACTCGTTAAAGATAACTCAAGCATATCTTCAAAAATTTACGAAGAGAGGGAAAAGAGAAAGATAACGAAAATAAGATTGATTCATTTAGTGCCTTAAGTTCAAGCTTTCAAATAAAACGTTCAAAGATTATGACAAGTAAATAAATTAAACTAGGCAAGTAAGAGCGGGCAATCTTACCGAGGGTCCGTGCCAATATTTTGCTTTTGCACTTTGTATAACTTGCAAACTATAGGCACTTTATAGATTCAAATAATCTTAGTGCATTTTAAAGGTAAATTTTATACGCCCAAAGTTTAAGGTATTTAAAAAAAAGTTAACTATCATAATTTTATAGCTACATCTATATAAATAAAAATGTAAATGTTCGTTCGTTCAGAAACGTAGATCTCCAAACATTCTTCACCTATTGCTTTGAAATTTTGACACAACGTTGCATTAGAATACGCGCGTGCTTTTATGTACCTATGTTACACCTGTAACAAGTAAAAATATAGATAAAAATATATAGGTAAATATATATAAATGAAGGTTTGTGCGTTCGTCTTCTTTTTCGTAAAGATAATGATATAGATAGGAAGATATATACATAGACAGAGATAAGAGATGTATAAAGAGATAGATCGAGAGATATATATATAGATAGATGTAGAGATATAGATAGTGAGCTAGCTTGAGATATAGATAAAACATAGATACATAGAGAGCTAAACAGTGATATAGCTATATATATATATACAGATTTATATCTATATAGAATAATAGTGAGATTTATAGAGGGACATATATAGAGAAAGATGCATTGTATTGTACAAAGAAATTACAAAAAATAGAGGCATAGCAACGCATGCCGGGCATTAGCTAGTACATAATAAAAACGGTATAAATTTGTCGACTCAAAGACTACCTGTCACGTCATTTAATTCGTGTTACATAAATAAAAAAATAATTGTATGAAATACACACAAATTATTTACATTTAAAAAATAAACTTATTTACATTAATTTTCTAAATATATATATATATATATATATATATATATTTAAACACGATACACCGTGTTGGATCAAAGCAACACACAGCATGAGATAATAAAGACTGAATTTCATCCGGTTTGCGAGCTTAAAACCTAATAGCTATATCCAAGCCCGACACGTTTTCCATAAAAAAGGGGGGTACGGCAATAAGAGCGCATGCCCACAGGTCGCACTAACCACGTTCACGAAGAGCCGTGTTTAGCATATGGAACAGCTGGCGCCGCAAATCAACAGTTGCTGACGAGAGATAGCGTTGTTACGCATTCCACGTGCACACACGAAGTCAGCCCTGACCCCATGCAGGTTGTTTGCCCGCTCCCAGCAAACTGTCCGTTAAGCGGGCTGGGCGCGCAGATAAGCCCTTCGCGTCACGCACAAAATAAAATAAAAAATCATAGGATGGGTTACGGTTAATTCTACTAAAGGTTTGGAAAATCAATGTTATGAATGTGGCACGGGGAAAATTCCTGCCTCTAGGTGTGCGGTTGTTCATTCTCAGTGATTGACACGGTCTCTCATTTGTTCTATGTGCACAAAGACTTGTGAATCTCATGCTTACCCAGCGTGTTAACCACTGCCGATATTAATTATAATAATATATAATCCTTGCAAGAATTGTTAAGATATTTAAAAAAAAAACACGAGAGCGAGTCTTTCAGTACTCGCCAGTATGTGTAACATCTAATCTCGGTAAAAGCAAATTCATGTGTTCTCATGTTGCAAATACACTTATAATATGAAAATCGGACACAGAATTTTAACGTAATATATTTTAAAATAATGCCGAGCGTAATAAATATACACGCAAATCGTATTTTAAACCACATATCTTGACGCTAATCACACGTATTTTCCGCACCTGCCGAAATATTTCGTTCACAGAGAAGCTACGAAGATTACTAAATAATTTTATTAGTACACAGAAATTTAAACTATTTAAAAAAAAGGCTCCGATAAAAGCGTAAAAAAACTTGGAAAAAATATTAAACCCCGGCTTTGGACCTCATTTTTTACAAGGAATTTTATTAAAATGATGCTTCTGGAATCTATCAAAAATTATGGAAACAAGCTATTGTTGTCCCAGTATTAAAAAAAATGTGATAGACAATTTGTTACTAATTATACACCAATATCACTTTTATGTGGCTTTTCTAAAGTTTTTGAAAAAATTATACTTAAACATATTTATTTTCATACATCCCATTTAATAGCGCATAGTCAACATGGTTTTGTACCTGGTAAAACTACGATCACAAATTTATTTGCGTTTGTTAATTATACGTACGGCGAAATTTTATCCCGCAAACAAGTGGATGCTATGTATTTCGTTTAAGTAAAGCATTTGATACATGCAAGCACTCTCTAATTGTAGATAAATTAATTAGTTTTGGTTTGAATGCCTCCTACACTAATTGGTTCTGTAACTATCTAAATGAAAGATCGATTGTTGTTCGTATTTGAAGTACTTTATCTTCAACTTTTAATGCACCGTCAGGAGTGCCTCAGGATGGAACCTTATCACCTTACTTATTTGTAATTTTTATAAACGACATAGTTCATGTTATTCAGCATTCCAGAGCTCTTCTCTATGCGGATGATCTAAAAATATATAGTACCATTAGAACACCTAGTGATTGTATATTGTTGCAAGAAGATATAAATAATGTAACTAAGTGGTGTCAAAATAACGGAATTAAATTAAATGTAAAGAAGATTAAAATAATATCATATACTAGGAAAACATATACAGAAAGTTTTAACTATGTAATAAACAACAACATGATACAGAGAACTTATTGTATGCGTGAACTAGGTATTATCTTAGATTCTAAATATTACTTTCATCACCACGTGGATAATTTAATTGCAAGTGCAAACAAAATAATAGGGATTATTATATATTTAACTTATTTGGTTAGCTCTCGATTCTGTAATTTGTCTTTATTTTACCTTAGTAAGATCGAGATAAGAGTATGGCTGTGTCATATGGAACTCTATAACTAGCACTGACTCAAATAGACTTGAAAATATACAAAATAAATTGTTTAGATACATTCTTAACAAACATTTAATATATGATAATCCAGAGAATTTTAACCATGACTTAACCCTTGAAACCCTGAACACGTATACACTGAAGTTTAGAAGGAAAGTTTCTGATACTGTTTTTGTAATAAATTGTTTTATAAACGTTTACCACAGCACTGAAATATTAAACAAAATTGATCTTCGAGTTCCTTCATTCAATCATAGAACAATGCGACCTTTTCGAACGTATCACATAAAAAATGAGCTATCAAAACGGTGTACTGATAATTGTAATGATATTTTGAAAGATTTAGACTCTTTCAAAAGGGCAAAAATCTCAATGAAAGACATTTTGAATTCCTAATTTTCTTGCAGTTAAGATAATTTCTGACGTAAATAATGTATTATTGTTGTTTAATTAATTAATTAATTTAAAATTGACAAATTAAGTTACATTTTTTTAAGTGTCTTTTGTCATGTGTTTAAGTTTGTGTTGTCCAATTTTATTGTTGTGTTATTATTGTGTTTTGTGTATCTTGTTATTTTTTTTGTAATATTTGTTAAGTGCCCACTTGTTAAAGGCTCTGACTGTTGGTAGGCACTCAATTATCTATACTAATATTATAAAGCTGAAGAGTTTGTTTGTTTGATTGAACGCGCTATCTCAGGAACCACTGGTCCGATTTGAAAAATTCTTTCAGTGTTGGATAGTACATTTATCGAGGAAAGCTATAGGCTATATTACATTATCAATAACATTAGGGATCCTAACTAAAAGTCCAATTTAGAATCAAATGCGTTGGAGGGGGTTAGATACAACATGCAGTACACGTACGAAGTGTGTGTTGACAATGCCGCAGGCGCTAGAAGTTTATTTCCTATTGCCTATTAACATTGTCGCCACGCACTAGATGCCTTATCATTCTTAATTTTCCCATACAAGTAAAAAAACACCCGTGTGATAATAACAACGAAGCAATCAGTACCCTCATAAGAGTTCAATTAGTATTTAAATACTTTTTATCACTTTAAATCGCAAACCTAAACTATTGTTTTTCTCTCTCTCTGTGTTTAATATGTTTTTATTGCCATTTTTCAAGTATATATATATATATTACAGACTTGAACCTGCACAGTAATGTTCCTTATGTTACGCAGGATGACATTTTCCGACAATTAGATCCCATGGGTGGTTAAAGCCAGGCAACAGTGGGTACTTTGTCTGCATGAGAACAGGATTTTGCATTGTTCATGCCTTCTGCGTCTCCATGGCAACGGACATCGCGCGGCAGTGGCGTACCCACAGGGAGGGGCATGTATAATGAGCGGCGCAAGAGTGATCTGCCTGTAGACTGCCGTAGCGAAGTACGGGTACATCAGTTGTACGTTGCGTGCACGAGTCGGGAAACCATCGGTGCTATTCATTTTCTCTCCGGTACATTATACAGCATTGTAATAAATTGTAACTGAATTTTTTTTATTTACCATTACTGTAAATGGGAGAAGTGGCTTTATTTTTTTCCATTAGTATAGCCGTGCGAAGCCGGGTCGGGCAGCTAGTAAAAAATAAATAAAAAACAAAATAAAAATAAATATTGTTAAAATGAATGAAAAAGTTAATATTATAAAGTTTACCTTTGGTTTTGTGAACATTAGTTCCCGCTATCCACCACAGATGGAAAAACCGTGATTACGCATTCACGTTCCATGAGACAAATATCTGTTCCATTCACGAAATTACTCATATCATATGGCGTATACCAAGATATGAAACGTTACACATAAAAAAAAGTTTGACTAGTCATTCTTATTTTAAAATAATCCGAGGTACGTAAGTAAATTCAGCGTACATTGTCAACAGTTCATAATAACTAATTTGCACCCCCGCTGCATATTTCACGTAAGTTTGTAAACGTAAGTAAACTTTTAAAGGAGTTAGTTACTTGGCTTCTGGGTTGTAGACGATTGTATCACGGACTTTTCGGTCGACCTGCAGTCGCCATCATCAGGGTAGCAAATCCTGCTGCTGCTACCCTGATGATGGCGACTGCAAGATCGACCTAAACGTCGTGGACACTTCATCTTCGACACGGTTACAAACCAGCCGCAAGTAGTATTCGAAGCAGTGCCAAATTAATGATTTAGGTTTTGTTTACGAACTGTGAAATCGTACTAATGTATCAGAGCTGCATATAAACTCCGTAAATTTAGATCCCAAAATACAAAACTATTTAGAGTCCTAACTTTATCACGGGACAAGTCACTTTAGCGCTTAAAATGGCGATTCCGGGCACGATAGCTAGTAAAGGATGGAGATATCAATAATATTAGTTAATCTATTAATTCTTTAAATCCCAAAAAGCATAAAAAAATATTGACAACACATTTACAGATGCATTATAAGAAGTAAACATTTTCCCTGGTGGGGCAATTTATCTTGATTTATGATTATTTATTTACATACAGCAAACATGTCCCGCTGACAGAATAGCCGCGCACCTAGCGGCCGCTATCTTCCTTGTGCCTAGCTCATACATCAGAAAATAAGTTTTCTTCCTAGCCTATAGTAAAATAAACTATGCACGGGACTAAGTTATTCACGCAGAAAATGGTAGACAGATTTTCAACGAAATTTTATGTATTATGTGTCTTTCAAGGAGCTGAAGATAAATTATTTGACAAAATAATCAACTTGTCAAGTATGATCTTTGAATGATTCTTGCAATGGGGAAGCTTAATTTTAAAGATTTTCATGGGCGTACGTCATTGCTTGTTTAACTATATGCCATAGGGAAACCGCAAGAATAAACAAGAAAGATAATTAACCAAACCCACAGAAAACCAGCTGAAATCAGCCTATGTCTAATGAAAACACATCGACAGGACAGCCAGAATTCTGAGGATCAAATTAGTCAAAAAAAAAATTACAGTACAGACGAACAGGGGATGACAACAATGAGACAGTTATAACAAGAACTGAAAATACAAACAACAATCTTGGAACTCAGCGACAAACAGACGAACCCAACGATGATCCAAAACGAATAATTTGGACAACACAACAACACAGTGACGCAAATCCAGCGATCAAAGTAAACAAATATTCTGGACAACAAAACGAAGACAGCACAGACGAACATAGTAGGTTTCCTGAGACAAACAGTTTCGTGTTTTAGGAACTGACATCTGTTCCCGTCAACAGGCATAAACAGTGTGCAAACTAAAAGTTCCAACCACGGCCAGCTCAATACTCTGATTGTAATATAGGCCTGAAATGTACAGGCTTCGAAGTACACTGAATTAAACAGAAACATTATGGCTTTAGGATCATAAAAAAAATGTTTAAATCATGTACGCCCAAACATTTAAAGTGCTTCCCGAGGCTGGTATATGCCTATGAAGCAAGATCAGAAAAACTGGTTTACTGCAAATAGAGAAAGTGTTTAAGGTCGAACACTATTAAGGGCAGCCTGCTGAGTCAAGTAAGAAAAAAGTAAAAAATAATTTTCAGGTAAATCAAATGGAGGAATATTTTTCTTCGCCTGAATACACGACTGTGCAAGCACTGCGCAGGACTGAGAAGAGAGAGGACGCGGGCCGGCGCCCACGCGGGCCGGCGCTCCATTCATCCCCGGCGGCGCGCATGCGCGGGCGGGCACTCGTAGCTGCGGCGCGTGGCCGCGCAGTTTCCGACCCGCCGCCCGCCATGCCGCACGGCCCGTGAGCCCGCTCGAGCCTCGTCACGATGAACGCCACTCTGCGCGTCGTGGAGGACATCGAGCGCTACTACACGCCCGTGCTCATCCTCCTGGGCTCGGTGGGCAACTGCGTGTCCGTCGTCGTGTTCTTCTGCACCAAGCTGCGCAAGCTGTCGTCCAGCACGTACCTCGCGGCGCTCGCCGCCAGCGACACGGCCGTGCTCGCCTGCCTGCTCGCCAACTGGCTCGACATGGTCGCCGACACCGACATCAAGTCGCGGCCCGTCGTCTGCGAGGCCTTCCACTTCGTTCTGTACGCGTGCTGCTTCCTGAGCGCCTGGCTGGTGGCCGCCTTCACCGTCGAGCGCTTCTTCGCCGTGCTGTACCCGCTGCGGCGGCCGTCCGTGTGCACGGTGGCGCGCGCGCGCCAGGTGCTGGCGGCGCTGACCGTCTGCGCCGCCGCCGCCTCCACGCCCGTCGTCTTCGTCGTCAAGCTGCAGCCCAAGCCCAACTCCTCCGAGCTGGTGTGCGACCTGGACCAGGAGCGCCGCGGCCTCGCGCACGCCTTCAACTACGCCGACACCGTCCTCACGTTCGTCGTGCCCTTCGGCGTCATCGCCAGCCTCAACATGTGCATCGTGAGCGCCGTGTGGCGGCTCGCGTGGGTGCGCCGCTCCATGACCTTCACGTCGACGGCGCCCCGCGGGGACGCCGCGCCCGCCTCGTCGTCGTCGCGCAGGAAGCACCAGCAGCACCTCCGCTCGTCCGGCTCGCAGTCCAAGGTCACCAAGATGCTTCTGGTCGTGTCCACGGTCTTCCTCATCCTCAACCTGCCCGGCTACCTCTTCCGGATCGTCGGCTACGTGCAGGTGAGTCTCCGCCCGTCTGCCCGCCGTCCCTCCCTGCGCGCGATTTAAATACTGCCGCGTCCGCCCGGAAGTGCCAACCTTGCGGTGACGAGGCCTGGCTCCAGACACATGCGTCGTAGGTTATCATAGCATTGCACCACTCTTGCTAGTCTCATCACTTTTCATTTCTTGCAGACTCAACAGGGAACTAAACTACGGAAATAATTCTTCTAATAAGGTTCAAGTTTGAGCAGGTGTAAGACCGGTTAAATCCAAGACAATTTTAAGATGTTTCAGGCTGGTTTGCATGCACTATAACTAAATCGAATGCAGTTAGTGGTAAGACTAAAAGTGTGTTGTACACACTAGGAGGTAACCTTTCACAATTCAAATGTAATTTCTCCACAATGTAGGTCCTGCGTAAAAATACGAGGCACGTATAAGCTTCTATTTCGTTTCCAATGCATGATGAGAGACAAAATATAATACCGTTTATTGATTCTAGCTGACTTCGAGAAAGATGCACCAACGAAAATATATACAACTGCCTATTAAACAAAAATTACAAATGAAAAGAGTAAGGAGGGAGGGGATGAAACGTTTGGAGTAGCTACCAATAAACGCATCGGTGAAATAAATTTACAAAGGCACTTCAACCAGAAATATTGCGCAGTTTCAAACGAATAACCAATTAATAGTCAGTTAAAACGCTGAAGCCAGCAAGAGACGGAACAACGAAAACAGATCGGAGTCTGATGGAATACCGCGCTGTTACCTGCTGTCACCCTTTTTTCTTAACTTATTCTAAGTCTATTATGTTGGGATGATTCTGGGTAAGGGAAGCCTATACACCTTATCATGCGGGGTTTAAACAATGGAGAAAAGGCATCACGTGTTTAAGGGACCCAGCCTACCCAGGCACACACGGTGTGCAGAGCTTCAGAAGAAACCACGCGATTGAAAAACTGTACACGATATCCCAGTGTGTTCGTTTACGAAATAAACAAAAACATTTAAGGATGCACTGAGGGAATTAGTTTTTAAACTGTATTTTTAGTCCAGTGAAAATGGCTAAAACGTGTTTTTTCGATAAATGTTTAGGCATGAAACATCGGTACAGCAGTGGTGGTACCAGACTTTGCAGGGTTCTGGGCTATTTACTTTTATGGACTCCCTTCCCTAGAAAATTTGAAAAATTAACCCTTTCAAACAAAATTTTAAGCGAACTAGGAACTTAAGTTTCAACGATGGTTTCGTTAATTTATCTTCAAGAAAATTTAATATTCTTTTCTGATAAATTATCCTCGGGTCAGTTTTAAAAATGCTTACGATCAAATTTCGATGTAATCGCTTAATTACACGTGGCAATAAAATATTTGAAAGTTTTTCCAATATGAAATAATGAATTGAAATTGGTATTGACCAGTACTTTAATTTACAAGCTAATCGAATTTTAATTTTCCTTTTCCCATGAATTTCCATATTAGAAAAAAGGATTCGACAAAAAAGTAAAAAAAAAAAATAATTAAAACACTGACTTGCCCTGTCCTGGAGCCATCCCTGGAGTACATATTCTCGAAAGCACTCAAGAGACTTGCGTATGTAATGTTATGGTTACCGCTCAAACCTAGAAGTTGTCCTCTGCACGACGAGAAGACTGCGCGCCAGTTCAGAAGCGATATCGTGCTAGAAGCACCAGCGAGTGTCGCGGGCTCTAAGGGTCTATGTTCTGTTCCAGATCATTATCTTATATTTACGTTCCACAAGGTTAAATTTGCAGACTTATTGAGTGGTTGAACTTTCGTAAATGAATATCACACTTTTTTTTATAATAATTGGCAAAGTTACATTTTTACGTTTTTGTGCAGTATGGATAGGAAGAACGAAATGAAAAATAGAATTTGAAATTCTTAGGTTTAAAGTAAATTTTACTGTATATTATGTAATATGGCTTACTTAACCTAGCCTTTTAATATCCTCAGAATTTTTATTATTTCATAAGGTTAAAAAATATTACATAAAATTTTCTGAAATAAATTTAAACCACCAGCATCGCCTTTTAAACCAAAATATTCAGTTTTTTTTTTTCGATTTTCGATTTGGTTCTCCTTATCCAATTTCACGGAAATGTTCAAAAATTCAACTTTGCCAGCTAATTACGCAAAAGGTATGTGCGATGAATATATATATATATATATATATATATATATATATATATATATATATATATAAATGTTGTTAAAGTTCGACCACTCAAAAACTCTACACATTTAACTGTGTTAATGTAAATATAAAATAACTAGGCTGAAGTACCCGGCGTTGCCCGGAACATTACTCCCGTGTTTCGAGTCTGTAGGACGTACACTTGAAAAACGGAATATTTTTATTTTATTTGAAGTCCCATTGATTGCAAAATCTCGGTGCATCAAGGATACGCATCAGCAAAGTATTCAGTTTCATTTTGCGGGAAGGCAAGTAACCCCTGGACAAGACATGACGGACGCACCAAATGATAGCGCGTTACATATTCAATTAATCTACTTACGAAGTTCCAAACAGTTATTAGCGCCTTTAGTTCGTTAGCAGCCGTAAGCTTCACTGATTGCCGGTTTTCCCCATTGTAGTTCATACGTGATATTAGTTAAAATACTGCTTTGAACTTGGTTCTTGACATGTTTCTGTTGTACGATCGTATTTGGAGCGGTGATCGTAGATCATTGTGAACTATACATTGAACCGGGTGTTCCCTAGATTCAGGAATCATAACTTCAGTTCAGAAGTGTTTAGAAACAAATATAACATATATTTGTTCATGTTTTATGACCTTCAGTTTACAAATTTTGTTTATTACACTCCAAAAAGCTCAAGAAACTGTAGACTATGTAGATTTTTTTTTGTAAAAGTGATTTTACACATGCGTTAATAGGATAAAAGTTTCAGAAATGTATTGTTAGGTTATGTTGAGAAAAATGACACTTATACATGTGTTAATATGATAAAAGTTTCAGGAATGGATGTTAGGTTATGTTAATAAAGTAATAGTTGTGTGTACATTGTATATATTTTTACTTGGACAAATGCCAACATGAATTTTTCTGACGACGATTCGGAACATGAAAACAGTGTTCTAAATATGTGTTGGTTGACATGCATTATGCAGAAATTCCGAGGCCGCGCGTGTAGAAGTGAAGTGAACCATTTCAGGAATAAGCGCACTAGAATTTTGTTTAGCGGTTTCGCCTGTAAAAAAGAACTGTAATGGAGATTTTGTGCCCGATTGAAGATCATTTAACATTACATTCCGAACGGATTTTTCCCCACTAAATCTTAAAGCAGATATTTCTCTCGAGCAGAGAAATTACCAAGTTTTCTATCCATTTTTGCATTGTAGGGTAATATACTCGATGCAAAAGCCACGTTAGTTTACTTGCATCTTGAGACATGCAGTCAACTTTGAACATTTCAACTACTAGCCCAAAACAAGGACATTGTAACCAGAAGATGGCGTCAACTTATTCCAGCCAATAGAAAAAAGCCTAGCTATTCGTCAACACTGTTGCCGCTTTGTACAGTCGAATGAACTCAAGTTCATGCAATCTTTGGTCAATGTTTTGGCGCAACGTTCGGAATGCTAAACATTAAGATCATTTTCTAATTACGATCGACGAAACTCAGAGTCACAATAGCGCAACTGGCCATGAGACGATGGGTTTCGCCAAGGAGAAGGATAAAGTTGCCAGCCCGTGTGGCGGACATAGAGAAATGACACAAACTCACTTTGTCTGCAAATGACCTACATCCTATGATTTTCTACCATAAAATTGAATTTGCCCATTTCTCAATCCTTTAGGTATGGAATTTCATAGTTATATGTAGTCTATGTCACTCTCCGACCCATAACCTATTTCTATGCAAAACATCATGTCGATTTGTTGCTCCGCTGCAGCTTAAGAGGACAAACAGACCAACACACTTTCGCATTTATAATATTAAGTAAGGATATATACTTAAATATACTCAAAATACCGCAAGTAGCATAAAGAGAGTAGTAGTACTAACACACAAGTTTGGTTTCGTGAGTATAAAATTCCTGAAAAACTCAGTGTGACTGTGAAACTACGTACAAAAGGAAATAAATAATATAAAATAAACACATATAGTCTGTGTCCACATACATGGATCTCGTTATTAACGAGCTGTAAAACCAAAATTAATTAAACTAAACTCACGTTTTTTTGCACAATTTACGTAAAATATGTTGGTTGATGAATCTATCTGCACGTAAACGGTTAAGATGCCGGTGACTGATAAGGGATAGCTAGTACGCTAAAACAAAGTTTACGCTAGTGCAGTTAAAATGCCACTAAATATATCTTCCATAATCACAAGTTCACGATAAAGGCTCGCCGATACATCGTGTGCGCTGTATCAAGACAACAATGAACCTTGTCAACGTTTTAGATAGAACGCAAGCTGAAAGCATTTTCTCATACCGCGGTCCTGCCCCTACAAGTATAAAACATAAGTTTCAGTAGTTCTTTGAAATTAGTTTGCAGTGTGCATTTCTCCCTAATAAAAAAAACTTACTCATGGAACAAAAAAAAGAAAACATGTTTCTACTTCTTGTGTGTGTGTGGGTGTAAGGGGGGGGGGGGTATTTGGGGATGAGTGATTGGTCAAACCAAAATTTTCTCAAATCCCAAATCTCGAATTCGAATAACAAAGACTACTTTGAATCTACCCCTCAAATTCAAATTTAGGTCTCAAGGGTCAGAAACTTTAGTTTCCAATAAAGAGTCGATCCATTAATTTTATATTTGTAAAAATTGAATAAATTTATATTTACATGTTTGTTACAGGAAAAAAATCTTCTGGTGTCAAATTTTTTCCTTAGTTAAACAAACAATCCCAGAGCTCTGTGACCAGCTAAAAAAATTTATATAGATTTTGTGGATATGAAAAATGTAGTCCTTGTCAACTATACAAATCTTACTGTTCAAATTTCTAAATTTAATTTTCCCAGATACTTTTCTTCGATTTTTTCCCTGATATATCAAATTTCATAAATACTAAGAATTTTATGATTACTGGATATTTTATTGCCAGTCTGCGGCGCATGTATTCTGGCTTTGTATGCTCAAATAGTTACATAACTGAAATACATCAAAATACATTTTGCAGTTGGCCCTTTCTAATGTGCATGCCCATGTCTAAGGGCGGCTAAGTGTGCTTAGTAAGCTCTTTCCAGGTTGGTCAAATGGAACGCACTTCACTAAGCCATATTAATTAGACTTTACTTAAAGGTCTTAAAATCACATTCAATGCTGTATTGCGAACGATGTCTCGACACGTAAAAGCTTGGACAACTAGTCTCGAGATAATACTAAAATCCCATGGCAGAAAAAAAGGACAGCGGTTTCGCAATGAATCTTTGAGATCTGACTAATATAGCACAAAGATCTTAGTGCATGTGGCCCGCATTTGATCTATTTCATGGTTTACGCCTGAAATGATATAAAATGCTTACATTCAGAAGATATTTTAACTAACAGCGTTTTTGGCGAATATTTACTTCGCGACGATTTTGCGACTGTAAAAATATTCGGTAAAAATAATTAATTTAAATCCATGTAATACGCAATTATTAAGAATATTAGTTTACATGTTATTTTATTCGATACGGCACTACCGCGATTGCAATGCATCCTGAATTATGTTACACACGCTCTATTGCTTTAAACTGCCTCGGACTACGATCGATGCCACTGACTATTAATTAGCTAGAAGCTTGGGAAAGAAATTACATAAACCGTGGTATTTCATGCGGCTGACAATAAAGAAGAAAGCAAACACACGGTTGGATAAACCATACTGCAAAGCAAGGCAAAAAAAAAGTCTGAATGGTTATTTTTTCATCTTAAAAAAATCATTTTTGGTCTCTGACAATCTCGTCAAAAAATACTCATATAGCGTATTTTAAAGTATATAAAAAACACAATAATGAATAAAACTGACTGAATACCACGAACGACCTCAAACGAATTATCTTTTTGAATAGCACAGTATAATGTAAGGAACTGCTAACAATTATAAAACGCTGTCTTATTACAGTAAAATAAGGGTAGGTTTTGTCATGGAGTAGGGAATCGTCAAGAGATGGCATTTTTTTTTACATAGCTGAATCACTTTCTACATCACTATCGCCATATTGCAACATCAAAAACATTGCGAAAATTGTTGTTTACTACGCCCAAAAATGGTTCATAAGTATGATATTGGAATTTCCGTCGATAAATACAATCACTGCCGTGAAAAAACAGTTCTTGTTTTCACAACGCTAACACTACAATCTACCCAATGTTTTGAGGTGTTCCGCAAACATGGCACGCACCATCAGCGGCTTCACACAGTATCCATATAAGAATAGATCTGTACCTCGGAGGCATGAAACACTGTCACAAAAACCATATTTTTCAAGCGAGCAGTTTAAAGAATTTTAAATAGTGCCTCACTTAAATACTCAACTATTTTCTACCCAAAATATGAGAATTTTTGACATATCGTCGATCGTAGTGTTAACGTTAAATGGTGGTAAAGTTTATGGTTAAAAGTGCATTTTGTACGAAATAGAAAGATAAAAAAAATTAAAAAAATACAGATGTGTTTGAATTATAAACAAAAATATACTCCACTTAAGCAAGAATAGCCGTTACCAGTAAATTATTTAAATTTGACTACGTTGCTAAATCTTGAGTTAAAAGGTTACTAACTTCCACACATGTTACATACGACTGAAATTTGTACCCTTCAGTGACAATTCTAGCAAATAAAACGCATTTTGGCAACAACTGGTGATTTCAAGAGCTTATTATTTTTACAATTGTTAGTAAGAAGACTTGAAAATTTGTCAAATTGGCCCCAGGGCACATGAACATGTGCAAAGTTCACATTTCCGCCAATTCAGTTTTCCAACATTCCAATTTTCTTGACCTCCTTCGCTTCTACAAGCAGTCATGTGTACAGTACTGGCACTGCAGAACTCTCGCACGGTGTTTACTCGTTTTCATACAGCGCCATTGCTACGGAGGAAGTAAACGAGCAAGATCTTTTTATATCAAATTACCATTATGTCTAACGATAAAAGTGTACTTCCAAGATGCATGCCTTGCAAATTTCAGAATATAAAAATAAATTTAGAACGAAACGCTTTTGTCTGTCAACTATATTTATGCACTACTAACCATTACCGAGTTTAATAAATAATAATATACAACAAACATTCATTAATTTGTAAAACTCTTAATTTAGTTTAATAAATGTCTTAAGAATCACTTTTGAAACTAGTTTCCGACGCATATTTAAGCGAATGTGGTCAGGTCTCTTAACACATAATATTAACACAATTTTAAGTGTTTAGCGAGTTATTTTTCGTTATAAAATATAAGAATAATTCTTTCGAAAGTTCTTATGATCAAAAACATTCGACAAAATAAAGGTAAATAATTAAAAAAACGTGTCGCATAAGAAAAGCACACTTAAAATATGCGCACACAAGTTTCGATGTTGGAACAATGCGCGATAATACGGATAAATGAACACACAAAGCATCCGTGACCAATTTAAATAAAAACATAGCTTTAGTTATAATAACTGAGCAGACAAACTCTTACCGAAGTTCGCGGAATGTGGACACGTATTAAGACATTCTACCGTGGATGCACAGAGTACTCTATTACTATAGGCAGTAATAAATATAGTTTAAAAAACTAAAGAAACATGCTTTTAAAGATTATCAAACTAAAAAGTAAAAAATAATTTTAAAATTTAATTTATGACAATAGTATATAAGCAATACTAGTATAAATGAGAAAAAAGCTTGAGGCGCTTTGTGCCATATTTTTTGTATATTAAGCGCCCCATGCTTTTTTCTCATTTATACTAGTATTGCTTATATACTATTGTCATAAATTAAATTTTAAAATTATTTTTTACTTTTCAGTTTGATAATCTTTAAAAGCATGTTTCTTTAGTTTTTTAAACTATATTTATTTTTAATTTTTTAGTTTGATATTCTTTAAAAGCATGTTTTTTTAGTTTTTTAAACTATATTTATGTATAATTATCATAGGGAAATGAGTTACCGACACTACCTATTACCATCTGAGATAACTATTTGGAGTTGCAACGTCACAAAGAAATGGTAAAGTCTCTCCGAATCATTTACAGTTAGATGTATGGATATAATCTTAGAATTTACCGGGAAAAAAAAAATTTTTCGGCGTGGCCTGGAGTAGAACCCACGATCGCTGAATCCGAAAGCTAAAGTCGCGCGCCTTAGACCGCTCGGCTAACGAGCGTAATAAAATTGGTGGGACATTTTACAATTATGAGACACTCACTCTTAGTCGAAAGAGTTACAGACTGACAGACAATCATTTACAGTTAGATGTATGGATATAATCTTAGAATTTACCGGAAAAAAAAAAAAACATTTTTTTTTCGGCGTGGTTAAGCAAGCTGAAAGGCTAGCACAGAGGAAGGAACAATTGAAACTGGTAAAAGTATGTGCTTTGCAAGAAAAGAAAACTTAGTCGAAAGAGTTACAGACGGACAGACAAACATACAGGTGAAGCTAATATAAAGAATGTAAAAAGAGTTACAGACGGACAGACAAACATACAGGTGAAGCTAATATAAAGCATGTAAAAAGCATGTAAAAAGAGTTACAGACGGACAGACAAACATACAGGTGAAGCTAATATAAAGCATGTAAAAAAGAGTTACAGACGGACAGACAAACATACAGGTGAAGCTAATATAAAGCATGTAACATGTAAAAAATAATTTTTTTTTCTCGGCGTGGCCGGGAGTAGAACCCACGATCGCTGAATCCGAAAGCTGACATCACAGAAGTCGCGCGCCTTAGACCGCTCGGCTAACGAACGTAATGAAATGGGTGGGACATTTTACAGTGATGATCCACTCACTCTTAGTCGAAAGAGTTACAGACGGACAGACAAACAGTTACAGACGGACAGACAAACATACAGGTGAAGCTAATATAAAGCATGTAAAAAATACGAAGGACCTATCGAATAATCAGACGACAAATTTCGTCAAGTTAAATGTTATTTTTTAATCGGCAATTTATACTAGTTGAAAAGTACAAAGAGTGATGAGAAGGGGTTTAGAAGTAAACATGGTCGAAGGGGCAGTAGGGGGATAGGGGGAGAGGGAGGGAGGGAGAGAGAGAGAGAAAGAGAGAGAGAGAGTATAAAACGTTAGCTGTTTCAGGAAGCACTGCAGTAAAATGTGCACAGTTCTGATAAGCAGTTTAGGGCTAAAAGAAAAAAATCTGCCAAGCTATGTACTATATACCGATTTTTTTTTAGTTCTTGTATTATCGAAATACCCAAGTCCACGTTATGGCACCCTTGAATGCAGTAACCTAAAAACTTCAGCGAAAACACAATTTATAAGCCCCAACACACTCAAATGCGGAACCATTACCAACATTTTTCTTGTAAAATTTTCTACCAATTGCTTGGATGTAGTTTACAGTATACAGCCCTGCAACGACCTTTAACTTCACGGTATACGATCAATATTCCCATTAAGTTACTTACTGAAAATGATACGAGGTTTAGGTGCTTGCGGTAGCTATGTTCAGGAACCGACATTCAAACCAGCGAATGACAGGTAACTGTAGTTAGCACCATTATTAAAAGACAAGGCCATCACTTTAAATTTCAAGGGAAAACAGATTCTTTCGAGTTGTTTTTGCATCGTCACGTCTTAAGCCAAAGTGTGCGTGCGACACTACTAGGAAAAGTAGGCCTTACAGCTTGGTGTCACTCACGCAATACGTAATACATCGCTGACATATTCTTGCTAAAATAAAAATTTCGTATTCGACTTCTCGCTACGATTACTGTCAAAAGAAATGCACAAAAAAACTATTCCAAGTAACAACACAAGATGTTTCATGACGAGTTACCGTCGCACACATGGCTTTTTCCTTTCATTCGGAGCGAAATATTTCATATAACTATGTGTTTTGTTCCCAGTATTGACGGAGTAATTCGACAAACTATAAATTCTTTACAATGAACAGCTTATTGCACATGGAGATGGAAGGAGGACATTTTTCACCGAAGGACTACACGCGTACCACGCCTGTCGCTACAGTAAACATAAACAGCGGAGTGCAGCCACGTATAGCAATATGTACCTTACAGATGCGTGCGGCCAAGAGTGTGGAAGTAGACAGAAACAATTTGAAGTCTTGTTACACGCAGTTGCGATGCTAAAATGTAAACAATACGGTATGATAATACATCATTATATTTAATCTGAATGGATAAATATTGTAGTCGTATTTTTTTTTAAAGTTCAACTACTTTGTAAATATTGAGAAAATTACTAACGTTTATACATCTTATTTTGCTCCAAATTATGAATATAATAAGTTATATAAGTAAAGAGAACTCTTTGTGAATCATACCGTGTTGGAGGGCGAAAACTACACTTAAGTAGTATATAACTATATTTCAGAGGACAGGCTCTAGACTGGGGTGTAGTGTGCCGATGTCCGCCATATTGGATTGTGACATCACGGTGACCATCTTGGATGACCTTTACCTTTGACCATGACTCCGGCGGCAGAGGTTCTAGAAAACAAAATAGCGGATGTTACCTAATAATTAATCATGACGGATGGTTCAAGAAAAAATGGCGGACGTAACTTCATAATTAAAAATGGCAGAAAATTCTAGAAAACAAAATGGCGGAATACAAGATGTCCGCCGGGGTCAAAACTAAGTTCAAGATCATTCAATATAGCCACCGTGACATCATAATCCAAGAAGACGGACACTGCACCTTAGCCTGAAGCCTGTCTTCGTACATATTTTTATGTGCCACTAAATTAAAACAACATTTTTAATGGGAAAAAAAACAATTAGCACTACTTATAAAGTACTGAGATAAGATGCAATGCCCCGTAGCGGGCAGAAAGCGACTGGGAAAGGAAGCTTCTCACCACGCACCCACAGGTCCGTCGGCGCTTGCTTTGTTTGGCGCCGTATATCAAGGCTGGGACTGCACACAGCACGACAGCGGTAAGGCGGGTAAAGGTATTGCCGGGCGAGCTACGCTTTCGCTTTTCGCTACGACGCAAATACAGAGTCTGCTAACTCGAGTCGCCTCTTGCCACACTGATAATACGTTAACACCCATTCACCTGCCAAAACATAAGCTGCACTTATTTATCAGGAGAGATACAGTGGTCCAATGTGCTGAATTATTTATCTGAACTATTTAAATTGTGCTATGCGAATTTAAATGGACTTTCTCCGCTGTCTAACGTGAGTCAACACGAATTACACACGACCAGACAACACAATTAAGAAAGGATAAAACAAGCAAAAAATACAAAAAACCTAAGAATACAACAGGGTAACTGCAGCTGTTAAATAGACATAGAACTAATGACAGAAATTAACACAAAGCCTTAACAACCAGTTACTTTCACAATAAACAAGAACGATAAAATAAACAGCAACGAAACAAGACAAAAGTGGCCACCTAAGAAACATACCTTGGACAATCAAAGACAAAAAAAGAACTGTCACTTTAAATTCATCACCCTCAATTAGATACAATATTAATTCATATCCACACACATAACTTACATTGATAATTTCGTATAAAATTAATTATCGTTTGGCAAACCTTTAATATATTTTTATTATTAAATTTGGGAGAGTTGTCACGTCTTTTCTTCTTGCCTAATCTACGAACTTATACAAAGTATGTGGGAAAAAAAATCCCTTTCGGCACGGCCTACATGCGTAATAAATTTCGAAATACCTATTCCTTCTGGAAATGTTCTGGAAACTTCTACACACTTCTGGAATATTTTAAGAACACACATAAACAACATCCTATATTTTCTCCAATATTTTAAAATAATCTATTAAACATTTTCTGATATTCCATACAGTAAAAATGTTTCGAATGTTTCTTACTGCAACCAGCATTGAATAGCTTAGAACGAAGTTAATATTAAACCTACTAAGAAATTATGTTTTTTTTTTTTTTTTTTTTTTAAATTTTCAAACGCTAGGTTTCATCCCTTGCAGTAATACGTGGTCGTATAAAAATTTGCTCGGATAAGGTTTAAATTATTTTTCAAATAGTTTAAAATAAATTCGAACGAATTTTATAGTAAGGAGGACATTTTTTTTGCAGCCCCTATTTTTACGGTAATAATCTGTTTCATAAAAATATGTTTTAGCCAAAGATTTAAGATAATGTTTAGACTTTTTACCATGAATTATAACGGATTTTATATTATACATACTAACAAAAATTATAGATTTTTTTGTGTGTGTTTCAACCCTTGTTATTACCACCCCTTGCAGTAATGGCTGGTTTTATGAAAATTTACTTTATACAGACGTTTTGGACAGAATAAAGTTTAAAAAATAATAATAATGACCTAATAGTGTGAATGGTACGGAAGTTTTATTTATTTATTTATTTATTTCAGCCCCTTGATTTTTCAAACACTTACAGTAACGGTATGTCATATCAAAAAAAGTTTCAGAAAAATGTTTTTGATAACAATTATAACAATTACAAGTAATCTGAATGGATTTTATAGTGTGCATACTAAGGGATTATGAATTTTTTGTCCCCCGACCCTGTTTTTCCACCCTTTGCAGTTGTCGTTGGTCGTATCAAAAATTTATTTTGACAAAAGGTTTTGGTATTCCTCCTACGAGTTATGATAGACTACGTTCAAATGGATGCGATATTTGTCATATTATGGAAGTTATAGCAATTTTTCGTTTTAAAAAAAACTTCCCTATTTTTATCGTTTGGTAATTATCCCAATTAACAAACCCGAGCGATATCTCAATTACTATATTTTATGTACCAGTTGGAAGTGATTTGTGCACAATTACGGCAGTTACCGTGTCCATAAAAATGTTATATATAATTTGAGTTAACGTTGGTTTTGGGGTCTATGGAGTATTTAAAAAAATTTCTGAAGTCGCACCATGGTAACGGCTAAAAGAGGTAGTCTTTCTTCGAAATCTATCTAAAAATACATATTTATTGCATGATATGAAAGCAGATAGTAGGCAAAACATATTAAAAAACAGCAGCTAAATGACGTGAATATTGCTTAAAAAAAACAAGCACAATATTTATAATACTACATGAATATTTCTCGAAAACGGTATTATGCTACAGGTTTCGGTTAAAATACATATATGTACATCTTAATTACTATTACTAAAGTGTTCAATTTCACATATAGATGTGAATCACTCACAAGTGTTAAATTAATCCGGGACCTATTTTTTATCTGTGCAATAAAATTATAAAACCCATTCTATTTGTCATAGTAAATCTACAAATACCAAGTTCCGCAAAAACGAACATGCGTATTGACGGAAAAAAGTTTACTTTACATTATACCCACCACAATCATTTTTCATATCAGTTGGAAGACAGTGGATAGTATATATTCTCAAAACGCAGGTAGATTGGGAACATTAAATAGCGCTTTCTCTCGTCTAGTGTCGAGTCACAGAACAACCCACATGCGTGGGACCGCAGACACAGCTGATCGGCACGAGTCACGTCCTCAGCCACAGACTTGTGTTTCAAACTACAGACCGTCTCGCGTTTATATTGCTGTACACGGCTTATGGCGCGCGCTGCTGCCAGGATCTCCAACACGTTACGAAGAATTTCAAGGGGATGTACTCCTGTGGAATTCTGAGTGCACGAGATGCATTTTAAGAATCCGTGAGTAATTTATAATGTTTTAGGCGCTCATAAATCTATAAAAAAAAATCGTCCCTTTTACACTAAAAACAAAAAAAAATCACACACATTTACTGATACGAATTCATACGAAAATTGTAATATTCAATTTATATATAGATAAACAAAACCCAATACCTTCAAATTCAGATACTTATATTTGGCAACAGCACGTGCAGAAACAAGGACAGCGCTTACGGCAGTTGACGTGTGTTAGAAAGAGAGCGAAAGCGCCGATTTACTTCCACATTGCAATCTGTAAGAGGGACGCTGTACAGTTCCGAGTTTCCGCCGGCCAGCGCAAAGTCCGCACTCAGGCCTGTGGTCAGGCTGGAGGAAACGCAGCAATCACGAGCACAAACTCACCAAGGGTTATGGAAAACAAGCGTATTGTTTAAATTCGTGGCAAGTTCATCGCGCAGAAAAACGGATTTCAGTAGCAGGAACGAACATGGCTTACAGGGGCGCAAATATGTATTGATTCGGGAAGTTGCAGGGAGTATAACAAGGGGGGGGGGGATGCGCGGAATCTGCAAATCTGCAGCCCAAGAGTTTGTCGTGCGAGGGTAACCAATCAACACAACGCGGCCTAGGCCTACATGCAAGCAATACGCAATAAACTTTATAGTATTCGAAGTTTTACTTAAAATAGTTTTGGCGTTATTATTACGTTTATATTCCCAATGTCACAGCTAAACTTGCGTAAAAAAACAGCAAAAAGCTTTTTAATTGTAAGCGACCATCTACGCCCATAGCTTAGAAGTTTAAACTGAAAACTCACTACGTCACGACGCAGTCTTCCATACTTGCATCAAGCGAATGCTGGTGCAGTAATTCAGTATCTTCTGTACGTATACTACATACCTATTACCCGATCTTCAACGCGGTTAATATAGCATATTATTAAATTGACAAGATTAAAAAAACTCGAAATCATCTGCACGGTTTTAATACAAAAATTGCTACACACACTCTGTTAATCAGGGACTGAATGAACGTTCGAAAATGTAAATTAAAAGAGAAAACACTTATATTATGCTATGTGCATTAGCACTCGGTATTCATCACGACTAAGTTAAGAGATTTTCAAAGATGACAACCAACACAAGGGTCTATTAACAATTTTAGTAATTCCCATAAACGGATTAAATACTAAACTGCAATGAGTTCACAGGAAAAACTCTTTGAAACACCAGTTACTCTCAACATCAGGCATTGCATACAATTATATCCTATGTTTTAAAGAAGTCAAATGTTGAAAATCAAAAGACAGAAAATTGTTATTGCCAAGAAACTGTCAAACGTTTTACTGGTTTTATCTCTTGTGTATTTGAAGGGCTACCGTCTGGCTAAATTCTTACCGAGGCAAAAGGCAAGTTTCTTAAGCACAATACTAAGTCCTGCGGCGTAAAGATAAAACTCCTAGTTACGTTCTTTATACATGGAAGCCATATTGCTAATCACCTACACTCGTTCAGTATGTTCACAAGAAATTACACATTTTACCTCACTTACTGTCGTTTAAGTTTCTTCCTGGCGGTTATTTTTTTGACACAACAGCAATTTGAAATATTTCCAACTAAGGCATATATGATATATTTAAAAATTTGCATCATTTCTTGTTATTTATCTGAGTTACGCGAAAAATGTAAAAATATTTTAATACTGTTTTACTGTAGCAACATAAAACAAATGTTGTCACCAAGAAAATAATTCCTCAAAATATGCCAAAACTTTTAAAAATGATCCTGCAAACGTTTAGCGAATTATTACGAAAGAAAAAAATTACTAGTTAAAATATTGTGTCAATAAATATTTGTAACCTTTTAGATCTCAAGGCCCGCAGTGGTCGGGTGGTGAAATCGCTCGCCTCCCCGGAAAGTTTTATAGACGTGCTCTTGTTTCCCCGCCCATTCTGTTGTCAATATACTCTCACCTCATCAACTATTACTGTCGTCTCGATCGACTCTTCATCAACTCGAAATTAAGTCCTCTTTCATTCATTAAGATTTACACCGCTCAGTTTCAGTCTCCTAGTCTCACAAATCTAAAATAATGTTTTGCCTCTTCAATGTACCTGCTTATAGATAAAACGTTTGGCGAACGTTCAAAAGAATCGCGAAGAGACAATAAATTGATTGCAAACAGTTTTAAACTTTGAAGGAAAAAAAAAGATTGTCATGCATGTCATGTGTGGATATATATATATATATATATATATACACACACACACACACACACATATACACACACATATATACACACATTACAGAATCATGCAAGTCATCGTTCCTTTCATATCTTTGTCAGAAACCACCAAATTCTAACACCCGAAAGGACGCAACACGCGAAATGATGTATCAGCAGCGTTCAAAGAGGACTGTGACGAGCCAATTCCCTAATCTAAATGGCTGTGCAGTGAATTTCACAGAGGGACACGCGGAGGCGTAAAGCCGATAAGGTCAAAAAAAAAGATTACAGAGAAAATGAAATAACGCGAATAAACCCAGTCAATCGATCACGGAAATTAACGACTAGGGATAGCGCATAGAGACAAAAATAAAAAAGACTGGAAAATAAAATCACTATGTAGAGAATGACCACGCTGGTATTTCGCAGAGGGCATCGACATCTACGACACACATCTGTGACGTCTCAACGTGAGCAAATTTTTTGAGCCGTTCCGTGAACTTCATTAAAGAAGGTCACAGGCCTATATTTAAATGTTACTTCTAATTTCCTTTTTTTTGCACATAATTATAAATAATGTTACGATAATGCTAGAGACAACGCAACGAGACAGGCCAGTTAGCCCGGCGCGCTGGCCAACGGGGGGTCCCGGACACAGGTAGCGCCCGTCACCCTGCTACAAGGTAATCCGCGTGAAATGGCGTAACTGATGCAACTGTTCTGGCAGGTTCGGGTGTTAAGTCAACCTTGATGAGGGCTACTAACCATTTCCAGAGCGAGGCTGAGATGTATATAAACGGGGCGGATGACCTGCGAGGGCAGGGAAGTGAAGCAAGGGGTACGACGCTGGTATCGATATTAGAGTGAAGTGAAGGGGATGAGTGACCCCTTGGCGAGCGACAGTTGCGCTTCGTGAGCTAAGATGGAACATAGAGGACTGTTGCTTCGGGGACGGTGTCACTGTGATAAAAATTTCAAGTTTCCACGACTAAGTTTTAATAATTAATTTATTATACACTTTGGTGAATCTCTTTGGTTCTCTACAAGTTCGTGAGGATGTTCTGACCCCCACATACGAACATTTAGTATTTACCTTCCCACTCAGATGAAAAGTTGACTCATCGTTGAACACTATACTATCAAGAAAGTCTTCTTCCCTTACACAGTAGTAATCTGGCCTTAAAGCATGTTACAACGTGACCGGTATGGACGCATGTGTTAACGTCGTCTTTGGTAACTGAAGTTCAAGAATTGCTTTCCGAAGATTTCTTAGGATTGCGCAGATAAGATGCCGTGACACGGTCAACATCCTGCACAGACACTTCTGGTCGTCCCGTGCTTTTACCTTCACAAACATATCCAGTCGTTTCGAATTGCCTATACCATCAGCGGATATTTTTGCAACATGGGGTTCACAAACTTTAAACGAAAGGCACGTTGAACTGAAATACAGATTCACTCGTAAATTGCTGAACACAAGACCATTTACGTTCAGGAGTCGCCATTTTGCGTAGGTAGCGCTGCAAGCGAGAAAACAATAAAGCAGTACTCGCGCATGCGTTTATCTAAAACTGTTTGAGTTATTCTTTAATTGCGATCTTGAACAACTCCACAATGCTTACCGTTGATACTATTATATTGATAACTGGGGCATTCTTGTATGGAAAAACTATATTTTCCAAATTTCTAAAATAAATACATAAAAACAAACGGCACTATCTTCATAACTGGCCTAGTTATCTCTCCACTTTCTTTATTTCTCTTAAGTTCAAACATAACAATGCATACGCCATTTTATAGTGTGTAAGAATGATTATGCAATAAAACACCATCTGGAAGAAGAAAAGACAAACGCTTTAAGTCTGGTGTCTGGATGATGGCAGACTGGACCATGATATTTCATCCCCAAATACTACCACTGGAAAAAATTCTACGACTTATCCAGAATTTCATGTACATTCCTTAACTTTTGCTGAACAATTCACCTTCCCCTGACTTTTCCCGATTTTCCTTGATTTTCAAGAATGTAGACACTTGTTATACCACCAGGTAAGGTTAGAAAATTACAAGTTGCGATCGAGA
This sequence comes from Bacillus rossius redtenbacheri, assembly GCF_032445375.1. Taxonomy (NCBI): domain Eukaryota; kingdom Metazoa; phylum Arthropoda; class Insecta; order Phasmatodea; family Bacillidae; genus Bacillus; species Bacillus rossius. The sequence goes on along the minus strand of NC_086330.1, from coordinate 135,167,246 downwards.
GAACCAACGCTTCAACGTTTCTTTTAAGGCATATCTGATCAGGTTTGATGCTTTACAAAGAAAAAACATTTAAACGTTGTACTTACGCCCCACACGATACAATCTTGAGAATCAATAACCTAAGGATAATTTGCGTAAACAAGAGTCTATGTATAAACGAACATGGAAAAATACGATAAAATAATATACATACATAAATAAACACAAAAATTAACATTAGAAAAACTTGCCAATTTCGCGTTTCATTATTGATAAAATTATCTATGATTATTATTAGTTTTCAAAGATTCTCCACACAAGATGTTGGTAGTGGAAATGAGTACGCTGGAAGCATCATTAAGGAGAGCTTTTATGGGTCGCGAGGTTTTATGCTCAAGGGGAAAAAAATGTAATTGAAGCGCTTTTTATCTTTCACCGTGGACCTATAAACCACAGAAGAGCAAGTTCAAAGTGGCAATAAAAAGTTAAAAGTGAACTGTCCGTGCACGGTAATTACAATCTTTTATGACGCTTCTAAGCGCGAATTTATACGCCTTCTCAACACGTACCTTTTGATGCACACTGTAAAACAAAGTGAAAGTTCACAAAATGTATGTGGCTCCACTGTTCTCGCCTGTGTCAGTGTATTTTTACAACTACGATGTCCGTGTTTCTTTTTAAACAGTGTTATCAAAAATACTGTCAAAAGTATAAAATTACAATAGCTATTATTTGGTGAAACATCCCTAGCTGTAGGTATATTTTAACTCAGTGGTATGTCAACTTACATATGCCAAACCAGTTAATTTTACGTGAAATATTTAGTAACTTTAATACTGAGAATGTGAAAATTTTATTGTATTTCTTCCAACTTATTCTAAGCCTATTAATGCACGGAGTGAATTGTTAACATCATTTACATACTATGACTATTTATTAAAAAACTAACACGTCTACTGAAATGAGTAAACTGGTTGGGTATTAAACCCGCAACCTATGAATAGCCAATTTAAAATTTTGACCTCTCGACTAACTAATAGGAATAACAAAACAAAACGTTTAAATGTTGCTATTATAACCGTAAGCATATGTTAATTTAATAAGAGTTTGTCACTGAGCATAGAATTTTTTCAGATACTTGGGTTATTTAATTTTAGACTGATGAACACTATGCAATTTTAAAATGAGTTGAAAATAAAACTACAGTGTATAGACAAAAAAAAGGAAAAAATTAAATTTCTCCTACTGTATACGTATCTTCACAAATATATCCAAATATGCAAATGAATATTTTAGTTATTGTAATTTAATATGTTCATGCATTATTTTAACAGAAACATGAGGTACAAGTTGGTTTCCTAGATAATGTTTTGTAAAATTACACAATTTACTAGTTTTGCGCTGCATTTATTAGTCCACATCATTTACTATCCTCGACTCACGTGTGATAAAGCCAATTTATAGTTTGCAAGTGATTTAAACTGTTGCAAACTGACAGCACAGTCATAGAAAGCCTGCTTTCATCGTCTGTGCTGTCGTCGCTGTGACGTCAAGATTATCATTCTGTAGTTCCAACACTGGGTTCGTCCGTCACTGGGTTGCCCGGAGTCTCACCACTGTCCACCTAATGTGTTAACCTGTGCTATCAATTCCTTACACGGAATTATCTGTGTTCTTAAGCATGTGACGTTTGTCATCAGCTGATATTGTCTTGTTCTACTAGTGTTTACGCATTCACCTTTCTTGTCCAATCACGATTTTTTTCTATTGACAACCAGTGCGAACCAGCAATGACTTATGTTAAATAAATATTATCCTTTGTGAGAATCATTCAAAGAACGTATCGTAGGGCCACATGACCTGCCGATTCCTTGCGGAAATTGAGACGGGAAAGTTTCTAACGGTTCCGAAGCACGGCGGGTTTCTGATAAAGGATTTATAGCCCACTATAAGTGAAAATGCCACCATATAGCTGGTACGGGGAAGGTGGGATAAACGAGGCAGAACAGCGAAAATAACGGCGAGCTGCAGGCCGTGGGTGACACACTACGACAGAGAGCTGTCGTTTATTTTTAAGCAGGCTGCGTTAATACCTGCAGGCGCGCGGCGGGTGGCGGTAAGGCTGCAGCTAAAAGGGAAAGAAAGAAGCAATTTATGGCATAGGGAAGTTACAGTGGCGAATCACGTTCACGCCAGAATAGAGGACTTCTAGTTAAGTATTTTCCAACGTTATACGACGATAACTGAAAGGGCGTTTTAACATAAAAAAATAACATTACACTATCATCGCTAATCATCACTGTGGCGTAAAACAATGCGGCATAAATTGAATAAAAATTTATGCTACATAAATATTCTTAATAACATTAATGCAGTTTTCACGGAAACAAAAAAATATGTACTTTAATGAGAGATAAACACAGTTTCAGCAGAAAGGTTTAAGATTACGACTTGAGAAATTAGGAATCGTCATCTTGGATTTTCCCATCTTTTTGCTATAATTCTAATTTTGAATTATTTATCCCAACCTTTGACATGTCAAGGCATAAACCATACCTCCCAGACCTTCTATGCCTTGTTGTAACCACATATTTACTAACAGGCTCTAGTCAGTAAGCGCCGCGAGGAAATAACTTACCATTTCACGCGGGCGACTACAACTATCATGATAATCACACCAGTTCACAAGTGTTGACTTCAAAAAGTAACCAAAGTTAGTCCTATGCCGTATCAAACCAAAAAAATTTAACACGGAAGCTTTATTGAAAGTGGTACAAAAATATATTAATATGTTAAATTGCAAGTCGGCGAGGCCTAATTCCCTGAAATCGTTTGAAAATACTAACCGCCCGTCCATAAAAGCTCAATCGGTCTTCTATCGGCGATGTTTTAATCCTCCGTATCTTATCAATACGGCCACGCGTGACTGATTTATCTGCCCAATGCCTACATAATAAATATTTGGGAGAAGCGAACGAAGCGCGGTCAAGCCAGTCAAAGATCTGTTTTAGACGTTACGGCCTGAGCAGTAACCAAACAGTTCAGTTTTTAATTATTTTTTTTATGGATAAATTTTCGATACATGCCACGAAACACGTCGCAGAGGACTCAAGTCAGAAGACGACTTTGTGACGACAAAAAATGGCGACGTTTCGGTCGTACACGCACATGGTGATTTTTCTGGTTCGTGTAACACAGGTCTTGCCACAATGCACGCATGTGCTATGAATTCGAACACTCACATTGCTAAACTAGTTCAAAAAACATAAATAAATTATAATCTAAAAATAAAAAAAAATTATATATCAGCACTCAAACACTGGTAGATAAAACATGGAAAACAATACCATATTCGTTGTATTGTGAATAATTTTAAAATTAAACGTGAATAAAATAAAAAGGGGGGGGGGGGGGGAAGGACGAGGACAGAATATTACACAGATTTGTACTAAGCAGCGAAACAATGAAAAGGCTTTGAAAAAAAAACATTTATTGCTAGGTGGAGGGGTTATATTTATCAACGATTTAATTTTAGGTGTGTCTAAAATGATACTGAAGACGATAGTGGCATCCTACAAAATGAGAAATTGATACATGTGGAACAGCCTTCACTCTCAAGCATAGCGAGTTGTCGCGCTGTGAAGTACAGGAACGTTCTTTGTAGTACGGAATCGGCTCAATACACTCATTTCACTTAGACGCTAACATTAAAAAAATCTTTAGTGACTACACGGGAGTGGGAAAGGAATAATCAAACTAAAAATTAGCCTTATATAAACTGCATCTAATTGAAAAATAAGAACATTCTTTATAATTTGAAACAAAAAAAAACAGTACGGCGAAGGATATATGACGGCTAGTCAAGTAACTGGAAGATTAGATAAGATTCGATAATGTTGTGTCGCTTAAATAAGCCACGAGAAACTTACTATGATGCATAAAACATAACAGAGCCGGTAACGACCTTATTACCATTATCAGAGCTTCTGCCGTTATTTCTACCCCAGGAACCTCTTCCTGTGGTCGCGCCTGAAGACGAAAGAAAGAAAAAGATCCATAATGTCGCTGCGTCCGCCTTTAGACTTTCATTCCGAACGCTGGCCGTACCACGTTACGTCTAGAACACTAAGAAAAATAATAAATAATTCAGGATTTTTCTTGGCTTACTTACGGCCAAGGGCCTGACCACAACCATACATGTACGTCCTAAGCCCTGTCGAAACTACGCTCTTAGGAATGATGCCCTCGTGCCTTATGAACAGCAGGGTGGTCGAGATGTTGGAGGGGGGAGTAACGGAAGAAGACAAGAGGAGAAGGAGGAGGAGAAGCAGCAGAGATGATGGGAAGTATCGGGCGGCTATGTAAATTGCAAAGAATAAAAATCTGCGTCTTCAACCCTCGGGCGACGATCTCGCCAAGATGTGCGAGCGGCGAGCGAGGAGAACTCGTTACGCGGAATGCTCTCGTGGGTCTCCTTGCATTTTCCTCAGACTATAGACATCAGGGAGATGCGAGCCTGTGTCCGCCCGGACGTGACATCCTCCACTTCACTTGAAATACGTTGCAAACCCTGTGAACTGTAAAGGAAATAAGCAAAGGGCCCCGCCTACATCAGCACACATACGGTGAGCAGAGCTTCGGGAAAAAAAAAAACACGCGATTTGAAAACTGCTCACAATATCAGAGTGGTGTCCGTTTGCGAATAGCATATAAGAATGTGTTAAGGGCAGATGAGTAGCTATGTTTATGTATTTCGTTTTTAAACTGTGTAATTTAACGAGTGAAAATTGCTAAAAAAGATGTTTTTGGAATAATATTTAGGTATGAAACACCCGGTACAGATTGTTGCAATCACTCAACGGATTTGCATTACACTTTTATCTTAATTTCTACGCCATATATTGCGTTACCACTCAGATCATAACTGTGCCATTTTCACTACGAGAAGACTGCGCACCAGTTCATAGTCTTGCACTTAAAGGCGATACTGCGTTAAAAGAACCAGCGAGCGTTGCATTTATTGCATTCATTATCCAACCTCACTAACACAAATACATCCCTGGCGAAGCTAGTTCCTTAACATGATGAAGTTTTGCGGGGGAAAGATAATAAAACACGAAATATTCCACGTAACACACTCCCGAACCATTTTGTAAACATCAGTTACAAATACATCACATAAAAGGTTCGTTAGCATTAAATCTTACAACTATGCCATTAACAAAAAAAACGTAGTATAGTATATTTGAGTAAACCAAATAAAAGTAAATAATTTAACCTAAATTAGTTTCAACATATAACAAATAGTTTTACACTAGAATATCTTATTTAATTAACGAACAAATTGAACGAGGATAAACATAAGTCCTCAATAAACCAGAAAATCACATTTTAAGCAAATAAATGTAATATATTATCCCTCACTGCAATGTGAGTATGCCTCATGGGCTTCTTGAATAACTAAATTTTCATTGATCTACAGATGATATAGGCTACTAAAAATTAAGTAATTTACGACAACTTTATGAACTGTTTACTAAACGATTGCATGCTCTTCATTCGTGCTAGGATTAAAACATACAATGCACTCGAATAAAAAAAGAAATACATACGCAAAATTGATGAAACACCTAATAAACAATAACACATGGTTATATTACGTGTTCGAGGTTGCGTGGATGGTTAGTATTAGCCGCGTCCAAGGCGAAGGTTCACAGACGTTTCGATTGAAACTGCAGTCGCCATTTTGATGGTAGCAGTCTCCATATTATGTATTTATTTATAATCACGGGCACACACACGAATTCATACAAGAATAATCATCAACCTTAAAAGAGCCGCTGAATTCCTCGCAGAAGAGAGAGGGCTACCAGAGGGATCTACTGATGCGAGAGAAGCGGTGCCGTTAAAAGATACGATGGAGAAAAGCTGTGGAGCAGACAAAATCAGCAACAAGGAGAAGCAATCTAGACGTGAGGAACGAAGGGAAAGGGTGGAGTGCGCGGAGAAAGAAATATTTGCGGGAGAGAGAAAGGAGAAATTGGAGCTATATTGCCACGCATAAGACCGAGATGGCAGGTTTTTTTTTTTTTCATTTTGTTAGTAACTAAGCCCCATGTGAGATTTTTTAAGACAGCAAGAAGTTATCATAATAAAATATTCTCTCTAAGTTTGCAAAAAAATTGCTATTTTGGGACACAGTATAAACATTCTATAAATTCGAAAACATAAAGATATATGTTGCTCCGTATATGGCACACATTGAATTAACTTTCGTGTAAATAGGAACTCTAGTATTGATTCGGAATATATGCGTATTTATATTTAGTACAATAATCATATCAGTTTAATATAAATCGGTTGACAATAGCGGCATGAGAGACAAAAATACTTCAATGTAAGTAACTTACAGCAAGGTAATTATCCGACAATTACATATTTAATGAATACTGACGCTTTATGTTTTGTCATTAAATTCAAGTTTAGTATCTAGTGTGACACATATTAACTGCTTTATGCCGAGCCCTTTTAATGGCTCATTGGAAATAATTTCATTCCGTTATGTTTACCGTTTTTTTTAAATACTAGAAATGCATAACCAACATATATTTATTCTTTAAAGCCATTTTTCATCACAATAAGCTTAGCATAAGTTTCTACAAGTTAAGATTATCTTCCTTCAATAAAATATGGTTCGTTGATTCGTGCCAAGATCCGTTCCAGATTTATATAAATTTATCATCCTGGGAGTTACATTTTAATAGTATTATTTTTCCATTTCAATACTCAATGACTAACTTTAACACAAAAACTGTCGAGAAATACATATTTTAAAGGTGCACTGAAGTGTCATTTACAGAAGTTTGAAGCCGTTAGAAAAAAAAACACACCCCGTTCGGAGAATATCCCAGACTAGCAGATATTATGTGAGATTCACTGCTTCTAGCTATAAATATTGAACTTTCGATGGTTATTGAACAGAAACATTCGAATCAAATACTATGTTCAAATTTTTCCAAATCCATAAATGTTAGGAATACAACTAAAATACAGTACTTAAGGCTGGGTTTCATACGCAATGTTGAATTTTCATTTTATCGTCATGACTATTAGTTAAGGGTGATTCCTGTAAATGCAACACTATACCTAGCTTGCATTTGTGATAGAACAAATGCAAGAGCACAAGAGTGTTGAATTTACATAAATTGCCCTTAACAAATATTAATGTTGAGAAAATAAATAAATCAACATGGCGTGAGGAACCCGGCTTTAACCAAACGATTGGTATTTGGAGCTATGTAAAAAATCTGAACCAAACTTTTATTTTTTTATATTTTTGAGTGAATATGAACGATACTTGTCTGTTCTACCATTTAAAGTTCTGTAACTGTCCACGAATAAGTACACCAACATAATCATAACATATTCCATGGTGTATTCTAAAAATAAAATAAAAACGCACACGTAATTTCAGCAGCGCACGCAGAATTTCATTTCGGGTTTAGGGGAGAATAGAACCATATTTTCCACTCTTTTGCTGTCAAATTATTTTGTTTTGTTGGCGGGAATTATAGATTTTTTTTTTTAAATTTCGTAGGGGGTGGAGGGGGATAAGTTCAGATTCTGCATACACCCCTGCGTAATGTTTTTTTTTTACAAACTGTCGACAAAGTTAGGGCCAATCTTTTCTTCAAGTGTAAACGATAGGTAAAATTATGGCAAAGGAAAAAAAAAGGGGGGGGGGATAAATCGGTAGATTACAACAAGATGAAACCAACAAGGTGGAAAGCAAAAACAAATTGTGGCAATATTAAAAAAAAAAAAGAAAGCAGAACTCCCGTCTAGATAAAATAACACGTCGAAAGAATATTTTAAACGGAGGGAGGGATGGAGGGCAGGATTTTACAAATAAGAAGAGGGAAACAAGAGAACAAACGACCCAATTACTTTTAAAACGCACCACGGTGAGATGAGCAGCAGACGAACAATCCCGCATGAGGTTAAATATGATTAACACATCTGGAAGGACGTTAGGTACGGCTGGCCGAGGCTCACCTCCCAGGCGAGTGCGCCCTGGTGCGCGCTGTGCCCGGCAGGTCGCGGCGGCCAGACATGTCACCGCGACCCGGAGGTGTGCCTGGTGTGTGGGAGGCCTTGTGGCTACTTCGCCGCTGGGCTTCACAACCGTAACAATCTCCTGGTTGTTGGCTATTTCATTTCCTTCTCAACTAACATTTCAGGGCTTTCCGTGTACATATATTTGTTTAGTTATTTTAAATTTTATGCTTCTTCTAAAATTTTCTCAGGGAAAATGATAGCGGTTAAAAGTTAGCGAGAAAAAGTATGATCAATAACAAACGCAAGGGCGATATAGAAATAAATTCACACAAAAAACCCTAATAGCAATCGGAAGAAATCAAATACTCAACTCGGCATGTGCAACCGAGCATTAAAAATAAGCACCACTGAGCCTAATTCCCTCCACCCCCTACTCCGAAACGTCGACATAAACGTTAATAATTAGCGCTTCATCGTCTTTATTGCTGGTGAGTGCAGGCTTGCAGCCCTTAGAGGTCCGTGTAGTCAGGGGTGTATGTGTGTTAGTGAGGCGGGATAATAAGTGCGACGCTCGCTGGTGCTTCTAGCGCGGTGTCACCTCTAAGCGCAAGGCTGTGAACTGGCACGCAGTCTTTTCGTCGTCCATAGGGCAACCGTGAAATTTGAGCGGTGACCGTAACATTATGTGGCATAGAAATTAAGTTAAAGGTGTAATGCAAATCCCGGAAGTGCTTTCAGAAATATGTACCGGTTGTTTTATGCCTAAAAATCACTCTGAAAACACGCCTTTTTAGCTATTTTAACTCTTACAAAAATTGTTAAAAAAAATAATCCGAAATCAAAAGTGCTTTTCGGCACTCAGCGAATTTTTAAATGCTTTTTCGTAAACAGACCCCACGCGGATATTTTGAGTATTTTTGAAATCGCGTTTTTTTTCCTGAAGCTCCGCGCACCGTTAAGTGTGCCCAGGTAGGCGGGGCCCTTTTGAAATACATGTGTGACATGGCCCGTAGTATACAGAAGTGCTGTGTCATTACATATCTCCTAGTTTATATTTCTTTACACTACGCTTTTCAAAATTTTTAAAACACAATTTTTGATTTTTTTTATAAAAATTAGTGTAGATGAATATTGGGAAACCAAACTAGCACACACAACCTCTGGTGGTAGGTGTGTTGGTGAATTTCTTGTGCGGGTAGAAGTTAGTTGACGGACGCGCACTTTGCACCCACGAGGTATCCAAACATGAACCACGGCTCGGCATTTCCCTTCTAGTGGCCAGCTGCGCCATGCTGCTCTTCAATCGTGATCCGATGTTCTCAGTAGAAGAAAGACTTTTGGATCATTATTTTTAAAGTTGCGCCAACACATACTGGGACTTCAAGAGCTTTGCTCGCGTGAACCGAAGTTTATACACTTCCGATCTTCCTAAACAGATAGTAGCAGTGTCGAAGCAATGCTAGGCAAGTTTCTATTAGTAGGTTGGAGCGATATGAAGTAGCTATAATCAATTATGACACGGTGAACAAGTGACTGATGCGGTTACCACAAAATGGCACCTCATGTGGCCGCTGCATCATCTCTGTTGATTTTAATAACGACTGAAAATACACGCTGGTATTAAATAGTTATTACAAAACGACGCAGTCTGAAATGTTTTGTTTAAAAAAACTATTTAATTTCTATGAAGTAAAAATCTTCAAAAGTATTAAACTAAAATGACGGGCAGTTAAAAACTTAAAAAATGGGTACTCTATGTGGTTGCGACTCTAGGGAAAGCAGCATTTGTCAAAAATGTATTATACACTTATGTTTTAAAAAACATTCTCTAACATTTACGCCTGATTAAAATAATAATCTCCATAAAGTCTGTAAAAATTCCGGACGTGTCCACTCGCGTAGTGTCGATCCAAAATTGTCATGAACCGCCACAGCCGTCGGTTCATCTCGAAATTCCCAACGATCTCTGTTCAGCATCCGAAACACAGTGGTGCAACAGAAAAAGAATGGCCGAACCACGATCAAACCAGTTTAATAAACAGGGGATCACGTCTGAACTAATGGCGACCCTTGAAAATTTTAACATTAAACTATTTGAAACAACATTTTAAAGCCAAAATTAAATTTCAATTATCGTTTTGTTAATTTGGCTTAAGAATTTTAGTTATTCTTTATTGATAAATCAACCTCGGGTTTCTTTTTTTTTAATCTAAAGATCAAACACTGTTGAAATCGCGTCATTACACGAAGCAATAAATTATTTTTTAAGTTTTTTTTTCTCAATACGAAATCACGAAAACTTAACTGAAATCGAAAGGTACTGACCAACACTTAAAATTACATGTTAGTCTAGTAACCATTTAATTGTTCCTGTCCCCATTGATTCCGTCCGTTATTTTTCACAGAAAACTAGACAAACCAGGAGAACGGCGCGGGGTCACGCCTGGCGGTGTAGTCAGGAGTAGTTGCGGGGAGACGCGCCGACCACGACAAGGCGTGGTAAATCTGCCGGAGGCCCGGCTTCAGCGCGCGAGCGACGTGCCGAGAGAGACGCAGAGTGGGGTCGAGCACGCGGAGGTGAATTATTTGCGCAGACAGCGTAGCCCGCGCCAAGGCCACGTTCACTGTCGCGCCGCGTTTGTTGCCACGGGCCTCCTCCTGTTGATGCAGACGCCCTCGTAAACCTTCATGAAACAAACGCCCATTTTTTTATCATCGTTCACTCGCCGGCTCAGCCTAACGCTTGCATACGATCGCCAGAGCTACGATTAACTCGCGGATTCGTTTCACTTCAGGCTAGACTTAATTTTTCTATGCATGATCGAGCCTGTTTTTAAGTTTCTTGTACGTCGATAAATAGGTCAACCGGCGCGTGTCAATAAAACACTCGTCCAACCATCAACGTGAAGGAGATACATGTACATGAGCTTCCAGTCTACTTTGATGCCCAATGAAACCGCGGAATAATCTCGGCTCTAAAGATCATATTATCTGCTACAAAAAATAAATAGCCAAACGGAGTTTAAATATACTAATAAAATTTTCCTGTTAAAAAAAATTGGAAAACCTGTAACCTGTAAACGTAGAAGAAACAAAAAAAATCTTGAAGTCCTATTAACAGAGAATTAATTAAACAAATAAGACTAATAACACAATTAAGAGATGATAAAGAATTATTCGGGAATGGCCTATAGTATTAAGTCCATCCCAGCATTTTCCTGGAGTGATTTCATGAAACATAAATTTATATAAACCGCCTTTAACTAATAGTAATGACTGAGTAATGGCAAAAAAAAAAAAAAAATGTGAGTGAGACTTATCAGTACTCACAGAGATGTGTAACATCTAACCTCGGTAACGAGAAAATTAATGTGTTCTCAGGTTGCAAATCTTAATACGAAACTCGTACACGAAATTTAACGTATCATTCTTTAAAATAAAGGCGTGCGGTGAGAAATATATACGACAATTGTGTTTTCAACTACATTTATGGATGCGAATCGCACGCAGATCTGCACCCGCCGCTAGAATTCGTTGGCGAAGCAGCTACGTTACCTATATCGAAATCATTGGATTTGCAGAGAAAAATTTTAAACCATATAAAGAAACATCTCCGATAACATCTAAAAAGACTTGAAAGAATACTAAACCCTGCTCGGGACTTGATTTTCGAGAGGAATTTTATGAAAATACTGCCCATCTTGTTAAATTCATTGAATATTTAATACTATGAAGTTTCCCTTTGACTTTGTGAACGTTGGTTCGCGCCATCGCCACAGATGGCAGCACCGTGGTTACATATTTCCGTTCCATTCAATAAATAACGCCAAACAAATGACGTATACCGAGAGCTACGATGTTACTGATGAGTAGAGACCTGCAAAATTCGCGGATTCATTTCGTGTTATGCTACAATTCAAATAATTATACCTTAGCGCTGCTTCTGCAATTGGTTCACTGTTAATCTGGAGTAATGGGGGCCAATTAGAGACCCTCGCTAAAAGAAGTGTCGAATCACAGACACTCGGTCGAGACGACTCACAAGTCAGCAGCCAATGAACAGGTGGCATTTGCCCGAGTGTGTAGAGTGTAGTAGGGTCTATCCTGGAGGTCATTGAATCCGCGAATTTTGCAGGTCTCTACTGATGAGTGATGAGCAGGAGAATGACGGTGGTGGTCGCGTGTGTCGCAGGCGCCGCCCGCCTTCGACTCGCCGCTCATCCCCATCCAGCACGTGTGCATGCTGCTGTACACCACCAACTTCGGCATCAACTTCGTGCTGTACTGCGTCAGCGGCCAGAACTTCCGGCGCGCGCTGCAGTCGCTGTGCTGCCCGCGGCGCCGCCACAACCCGGACACGCCGCCCGCCACCACAGGTACGACCCTCCCTCCCTCCCTCCCTCGCGCCCACCGCTGCGGCCACTTTCCCCTGCAGTGCACGATGCGCGTCTCTCAAAACAGAACATGCACACAGCTGATCTTAAGGGTGTATGACCTGTTCCAGGTCATTATTTCACATTTAAAATCCACACGGTTGAACTTTCAGCATAATTAGCTGACAAAGTTGCATTTTTGACGATTTTTTTTACGTTATGGATAAGAAGATAGAAACGAAATATAAAACAGGACATTTTTTTGGTTTAGCTAACCTAACTGACTATGTGATATGGTTTTCTTTCCTTCATAAAAAATATTGAATTTTACCTGGTATTTTACAACCAGTTGTTCATGATTATAAAGGCTAAATAAAACTAAATCCATTTTCCTAAAATAATTTTAAACCACGCCACGCAGCCACCAGCATGGCCTTTAAACCCAAAAATTTTGTTATTTATTCCATTTTGTTCTATTTATTCATAATGCACAAAAATGTTAAAAATTCAACTTACCCAGCTAATTATGCAAAAGTATGCACTATATATTTTTTTGTTTTGTTGAAGTTCGGCCACTCGAAAAGTATACACGTTAAACCTTTTCAAATGTAAAAATAAAATAATGATCTGGAAAGGGACATACACCTTTAAGAAAAGCCAGAGTAGAAAATGGCAACAGCTCCGGTCCAACAGCATACCTGCCAATCAAGACGCCAGCATGCTGAAACAATTTTCCTAAGGACAGTAGTTCTGTGTGTGATGGCCTCACTGGAAAATGCGATTCGACCACAGTAACGCAGTGTGCTCAAACTCTTCAAGCTCTAATTCGCGATTCTGTGACCAAAAAAAAAAAAAGCGGGGGTACGTAAACGGAAATATTGGAGGCACTCCGATTGCAAATACGAGGAACTAGAAAACCAACTGTATTTGGCTGGACTTCTAGCCAATGCACACACAGTGTGTACACACAAAGATATAAGATTTTCCTGGATCTTTAATGACTTTCCTCGACCAAAATTTAAAATTTCCCACAAATTAAAAAAAAAAATATATGTTACCTATGTGCTAATTTTCTGAAATTAAGAAGTAAAACCAGCCTTCGGCATCCCCACAGCTGGCCTATATCTTTCTTCACTTTACTTCAAACCTTTTCATACACCATTTTTATAGTGCGTGTGACTATGGAATGAAACACAATCTGAAAAAAAAATCTTATGTCTAGGTAATGGCAGACATTTTCCCTTTAAATTATTATATCGTTAGGGAATAGCCACGTATTTTACATAATTTAAAGTATCTAATATATCTCTGACTTTCTCTGACCAATTAAAACATTCCTGGATTTTTACCTATCTAGAATGTAGACACGCTAACAAAGAACCTAGATGCTAAAAAGTAGCCATCTGTTTCATCAGCCACTGTTCAAACAAAGCCCTTCTCGTGCCGCTTCTGAAGATATCGATCAACCCATCTATTGACGCGCGAGGTACAGTTTGACATGTAGAACTAGGCCACAGAGACCGATGGACGCAGGGACTTCACTCTTTTATACGCCGCGTCGGCGAAATAAAGCTGCGTCTTTTGCAGTTCCACCAGCGAATTCTCTGGCGAATCAAGAAGCCCGTCTAAAACTAACTAAAGCAGCACCGTGTGAAACAAGCCTATACGAGGAGCTGCGGTCTGGCTTCGAATCAATGTGAAGCTTTTAAAAATTGTAATTTCTGTTAACACACGCCATGTTGGTTGTTTTCATTTTCTGTCATTACTAACAATGTTGTTCTTTTGAATTCTGTGTTTCCTCTAAAATCTTCTTAACAAGGTATTTACTGAATACTATCCAATCGCGGTAAAATGTCACGCACATTAATTATGATCACTTGCGTACCATTATACAGATCGCAAACCATTTTAGTAAATATCTGGCGAGAACATTTTCAACTCAACAACAAATACCTACAAGAGAGCTATAGGAATACAATGATAGTAATCATAAGCAAATGAAATAACCAACTCGACGTGCGAGAACTTAAGTGTGTCATATGGTTCAAGGTCACTGGTATGAGCGCGCGAAACGTACACAATAATGTATCCACTATGCGTGGTCCTTGCAAAACTTCCAGTAGTTTTATTTAAAAATTATACAACATTCTATGCTGCAACCATGGCCGTTTTAAAACAGGCATTCTTTATAAAAATATGACTAAATATGCTGCTGTTTTATTGTATACAAGTTATTTTTCAGTTAACTGAAAACTATGCGCAAAGTTAGATAACTACGCCATTGTTCAATCAAAAATTTAAAATCATAATATTAAGTACTTACGCAAAAAAAGTATTGAACAGAGAAGGCAACCGCTACACTGAAGATGGCGAATGTATTGTAGTACCGAAACGTCTGAGACGGTTTTTCCAAATTTGACGCGGCTAAAACACACAATCCACGCTAATCCAGACAATGACCACGAAAGTCTGCATATGTCACTCGCAAAAGGTTCAATATTACTCGACGATCGCTTCCTACTGATATCATGCATTAAATATATATATTTTTTTAAATATATTCATCGTTACAGTGTAAGTAGACGCACACTATTTCTACACTATTGTTAAAAAAAAAAGTGCCTCATCGGCAGACCGCGATACGCGAGACAGTTGCTTGTTGCCTACCTACCAGGCAAACTGAGAAACGCAAACATTACACGTTTAAGTTATGTAACATAATTACACCATCAGATGCTCAAAGATGGAGACGCTCTCAGTCTGGATGCAAACACCGCAACGCAAAGTAGAAGCACTGACTGCTGTCTGTTCCGAAACTTTTGCGCACCCGACACTCGACGTGTGAAGAACGTGTGAAGAACGTGCGACGTAACGCTTCGTAACGAGGCGTCCCCGGAAATATGCTCACCGACCACAGTTGTTTCACGCAATACAACATGCCACTAGCTCTGAGCCTTCACATGCAGGCACTGCCAACCAGCAAACAACATCTCTGATAGACTGTGTTTGTCAGTAATAACTTAACATTGTAGCAAAAAAAGATCATGCGTATCAGTAACTTTTTAGTTTCAAAAACGTATCGCAAGGATATTCATCGAAAGACAGAGCTATTATGCTGGTTTATTTGTGAATAATTGCACATCTGACTGTGTTGGTCTTTGAGGTGTACCTAATTAATTTTGAAAATTCATCCTTAGAAGTCCTATATTGAATTTTAAACATTACTATTTTTTACTAGATACTACTACCACCAGTTAAATAATCTCTACCAGACCGCAAGTTAACTGGAACAACCACTAAAACCCCAAACTAGTATCACTCTACTTCCTGAGCGTTATTAAATATAAAAAAACAATCGCCTGGCTCAAGGCCACGACAGTCACTTTAAGTCTTCAACTTCAACAATGTGTCAAGAATATAGAAAATAGTGAGCTGCACTCTATCCACTGTAATTTGTTTTTTAAATTACCAACAGGTAAAAAATCAAACGAGGACAACATATAATAAACACATAATTTGTATCTCCACAAGAGTTTCATAAATAACGAAATAAATATTTAAACAGAAACATTATTGGATGACGTACTAATATCTATTGAGTTATGTTTCCTAATTAATGAATTTATACACATTTGATTTATTTCTAAATTATATGTGCTGATGTTTGCTACCCGCGTAACACACAGGGAAAATAGGGTTTGTTCGAACCTATAGATAACAGAAATAATTAAAATTCATTACAAATTATGTTTATAATAGCCATCGTAATGCAAAACTTCTAATAATAAGGCCCTTGCACAGTGGTTTTTGTCAAATACGGCGAAACGCAGTTTGCGGTTTTAGCGTTCAGAAAATATTATTTCCCCGAGATCATCAAATGATCAAATAATTAAACTGTGGCGATCCGCTGGTGCACAAAGCCAATCATTTACCGCCGACTGATGAAATGGAACATCTATCGTTTAAAGACAGTGCTGCCAACGCCCATCAGTAATCACAGTTAAGCATGCAATAAAACACTCGTAAAGCAAACGCTAAAACAAGTTGCACATACTAGACTTCACAAAATAATTGACAAGCTTATACAGTAATGAGTTCAATCATCCATTAAATAGTTTTTTTTCTTTTAATGCACTGCTCTAAAAGCAACCAGAACAATAGTAAATTTGTACCCACAAATAAACATATGAACGAAATTCTACATAGTCAACTAACTTGCTAAACTTTAAGTCCTCTACATACTCAATTGATGTGGATTACACATATATTTTAACTTGTTGCCACATTGAATCAAATTAAATCCCCCTTCCTAATCTTTTGACGCTTTTAGATGCGGTTTAACTACCAAGCAAGGGTGTTTGTTAAGCAACGAAGCCTGGAGTGGATAAAAAAAAAGGGGGGGGGGGGGGGGGTCTATCAGAGCGACAGCTTCACAATTGAAAAAAAAAGATAGTAAAAATTTTGAACGAGGCCAACGGTGCAGCGAAGTTAGTTAGTGACGGAAGGGAAGAAGGGAGGGAGGGGGGAAACGCAATAAGCTGATGGCACGGAATGCAAGGATCGCAGGAAATTCTCTGGACCGGTCGTAACTACATCCCCCCCTCCCGACCATCCTTCCGAATGGTTCCCAGCAGGCCGCGCGGCGCAATTAGAACACCAGCGCACATTCCTCGTGGCGTGGAGCTCGCGCGGCTGCGGGAACGGCAACACGGAGGAACAACACACACTACTTCTACGACGACTGCTTCGCAAACGGACGAAACTGCTGGCGAGACAGTGAACGCGAAGATTTCATCAAGAGTTCACGAAAAATATTCAACCGTCTAACGTTTCATATGCGTACAGATCTTTTGGACAGGAGTCTTGTCAGCGTTCAGACGAAAAAAAAGAATGAATCTAACTCAAGAGTATGAGATCAAGTGCAACCACTGAATGAAGAATTAACATAAAATGTACATGCTGTTTCAGGATTCTCATGAAAAACGTAATGTTTATGAGAATGGTATAAAATACTCCCAAAAGCACCATGATGTTATATATTCAATACGATCCGCAGGTAAAAGAAAGGCTAAATATTACCTGTAACATGATATTCATTTGCTAGCCAGAGAAGTTGAGGCTCATCACATTGTCATACGAAATTACGTTTTAAACTTTTCAGCTACACGTGAAATTTTCGTTACGTTTTGAAAGGCGAATGAGCATTTGAAACCGATGCAGTGGAGCTCGACATTAGTCCTTATTTCGCTTCATACAATTTGAAATACTTTTTCCATTGCCAAACATCATTAAAAATAAAAGATAAAACTACAAACTCGAATAAAGTATATTTTTTAATTATAAAAACAACTAGCGAGGCCCGGACTGGCCTGCCGGCCCGAGGTTCGGTGTGCCCTCGAGTACACGAGCCTGTGCGCTCTCGAGTACAAAAGAGTTGATGTGCCCTCGGAACAGCTCCGTCTCCCTCTTGGTCACAAAAAAGAATTGTGCTGTGGAAAATGTTTGCATCGACAACGTGAAATTTAAATCCACTGTGGCTAGGTCCCGAGGTAAAAATAATTTCCTGAAACTAATGTAAATGTGTTCTGAATCGTTTAGTGAATTTACACGAACAATCGAATGCCCGGAAAAATTAATTTTTTTTTTAAATCCGAATATTTCTGTATTTCTTGCAGCTTCGGGAGGCAGGGAAAGAGACGAATCATTCACGTTGTAGCCCGGTAATGGGCTTTAGACATACAAACATGGCACAAACCATATGCAACAGATGACTGATTTTCGAAAACCTAACCGTGTCACAACTGATACTTTTTTCAAGCATATAAACACCGCTACCCAAACACGAAATAATTGTAAGTAGGGGCCTATGCACTGTATGGTGATAAGGTAATTCAAGTCAATTTTTTTCCCTTTGTTTATATTAAGTACGGTAGCCTTAAACGAAATAAAAAAACAAGCTTTTTATTTACAAAATTACTTAGGAGACAAAAACAATAAAAATATTTATGTATGTACATATTTTACAGAAATTATCTTTAACCTCTGGGATGTCAGTGTAGAAAAACGAAACGCCTTCAACATGTCGTTATTTTGCGAAAAAAAAAGTAATTTACTGCCTAAAATTAACGTAATTTCACGGAAATGTTTGCAAACAAAGCCTATATCCTGGCGTGACTCGTAATGAAATATGAGCCCCAAGTCGGTTCCCAAGGCGTTCACAATAATCTTACAGATACTGTTCTCCAAGTATTCCTGTGTGTAACCTTAACTTTATTATTTTACAGCACTAGCTAGTCACACACTCAGTGTTCCACAACTTATCAAGCCGAGTACAGTAATTTATGGTTCTGAATAAATAGTTTGAGTTATACGCATTTTTTCAAAAGTTTTTAAATCCAAACCCAGCACCAAATTATTAAATACTGCAACTATTTTTTTTACTCAATCATGAATAACTCTACTATTGTAAACAATTCAAAATAAATCAAATATGCTAAACGTTTAGGATAAAAATATTTGGAAGACTTAGGCGGTAAAAATCTTTAATCAGGTAAGTTTTACTATTCATACTGTAAAAAAATACTTTGGTAACTTAACATTATTTTAAAGGATGGATAATTAAAGAATTAATTGCTAAGTTAACAAAGTGTTTTTTTTTTTAAAATGTGAATAGTCAAAGTATCCGATTAAAAATTGCTATCGCATAATTCGTACAAAGATGCTGTTCCCGTGAATGTATAGCCTTTTAAATAGGTACTTTCGATTTTCTCCTACTAACCAAAATCTTTACTATATCATTGTATTACGACAGCGGGTAAATTATCGACGCCAGAAACTTAAATATTTAATTGGCACGAGAGCAAAAAAAAAAAAAAAATAATGAAATGATACCAACAAATAATAACGAGTAGTTTAGATTAATTTGGTACACAAGACCATAAAACAAATTATATATATAGGTAAATAACCTATATATACATTTTAAATAAATTATATATATTATATATATAACACTGGTTGAATACGTATCGTTATGTTCATTTACAAAGAATTCATTGCCAATTTTTGTGTTTGTACACAATCTTAAAAGCACAAAATTAAATAATATTTTTGATTTTTGTCCTAAAAAAAGTTAAAATTCCCTACAGCCACGGTGAAATTTAATTATAAAGGGAGAAAAAAAAATACACTGAAAATAAAACACGCAGATATGATACATGAACAGACAGAGAATTCAGAGAAATAATAACTTCGTTAAAAAAAAACGTGACTGTGAGGAACCATGGAAAGCAGAAATCATCACATGGACCAGGATTCTACCCGAGTGCAAAAATCGCGACGCTAAGAATATCGAGTACAGATGAATCCACAATGGTTTACAGCTGTCTTCCGCTACGAAGACTAATTACGATACCACTAAGCCCTGAGCGCGAGGGAAAAAAACCTTGAAAGGTTTCTTTTCCCTATTGGTTCCCAGACAGGGCAGAATGCGAAACAAGGGCATTTAGCCTATCATCCCAGTGTCTAGATCTTTGTACAGTATGCACCTTGCTTGTGCAAAAATAGCTGTGTAAGGGTTATATAATCATTCTTGGCCCCTTAAGTAATGGACCAAGGTACTGATACTACCAGAGTAAACTCCGGAAGGATGGGGATGGGGAAGGAGGGGGTATTAGTTAGGGGGAAGTTCAAGATCGTATTCGTCGGGATTCTGGATCTCTCGTCGAGTTGCGCACTTATTGGTTAAGAATAACCTCAGTCTGGGAAGTCATTAGATGTACTCAGATACTACCCCCCTGGCTGTTCGGTTCCTTAAACACGAATCTGCACTTGACAGATTCGGTCCTACTGTCTTTAGCTTCGAACCCAAGACCTCCCGGGTACGCGACCCTAGTGCAGTACATCCTTACTGTTCGGGTACGCAACCCGTTATGTACTCGTTATACCTGACACTACCATTAAAGTATATCTTAAGCTCGCCTCTGTGCATATATATGCTCTCATCCGCTGCTTGTGCACCAGTCCACGTGACCTCGACTCCTCCACTCGGGCCAGCGCGACTCCACACGAGGGAACCGCTGACGAGCGCGGCGGCTGCCAGAGGAGCGACGAACTCAGAGCTGACGATGCGAGCACACACACTCGCACGCCCAGACTACCTTACAATATCATCCAAAATTGAGCTCCCTTACGACTGTAAAAAAAAATGTCCAAAATTGTAGATACGTAAATACATTAATGATGTTTTCGTTCGAATCTGTTTTCTATTCCACACGTAACAAATAAATGGTTATCAAAATTAATAGGTTTGCAATTTTATTTTGCACAATTAACTGAAAAACAATAAATGTTGATATTTTACGTTACTTCTGAGCATGCATTGAAACACCAAACCCAATGTTTATTAAGCAAGCATTCTCATATCTGGTAGTGTATCCTTTACATTTAATTAATTCCTGGCATCTTCTTCATGAGGACTCCACAAGTCGTTGGTAAACACCATTCTCGTACCACCACCTGCATTTTTTTAATTGGCATTTTCTTTGCGAACATTCGTAATTTAAATGACCTATAAATGCTCTATGGAATATAAACATACCAATTTTGGGAGGGGTTGTTTAGGTATAACACTCCGTATTTATGGCGCTGTACAGTGCTGGTAATCCCACAATGTAATCACTTGGACTCACATTTCCTTCTAAAATGATGTTAAATACCATGCCGTCTATAAATAAAATTCTCCCTACCACCTAAAATGTCTTGTAGCCCCAAACCATTACGGATCCGGCACCATGCTTTACAAGGGGAGTAAACGATTTTAATTATTAGTACTAGTTTCATAGCATACATGTCCAAACGAGAAAAAATATACTTATTAAATGTATTTAAGCATACATAATTTTGTACATAATTTTATCTACAGTTCTGTAGGAAAAAGGTACATACTGAAATTAAAATTCGGTCACTTTTAAAATGTTTACATATACACGTGTTTTTGACTACTCTTTCTATGTTATTGCTTCAATTTCAGCCAGTTAAATTAACTGACTACTAACACTGATGTTTTAAATGAAAGAAAAGCTCACGAGATTGGTACATCAAACGGCACTTCATCAACGAAACCCCGTTAAATTTTCTAGTTCGGATGTGTTAATTATTCATCAGCAACATGCTGCTAGCAATTGAACACAGTTTATGTAACTGACTGCGAACAATTGAAGCGCAATATACAAAAATAAAGTTGACAAACTTAACAAGACAGCCATGGCATTCATACGGATTACAATTTCATTAATTCGCATGTTTTGCCCGACAGTTTTATTTCCGCATGCCCAGGACACAGATATGAAACCCCATCATTATTTTATCATTGTAATATCGGTTCCTGTCTGGAATTTAGATGAGCAATTGTTTCCGCATTGCCATTTAATATAGCAGTTGACACTATCCTTTTTTCAACAGTATATCGAGTAATTTCCTTTTATCCTAGAAGGAACCATACACAGAAAATAGCTACAATAATATATTTTTTTAAATACACTTAACAAACGATGTCCTGAATTAGTGTACAAGAAAACTGTAGGTTAACAAATGTCAGGTTTATTTAATCTTTTTGAGTTCGTATTCATAATAACAAATACGAGAGTATTCTCATTTTGTACAAATGTGTGAAAATAGTCTTTAATACGATAGTTTGCTGTTTCAATTGATTTAATTTTTTATTATATACTGATTTTTGTATATTTTGGCTATAAGAGCATAGGGCTATATTTAACACCGAAAATTAAAAAAAAAATGCGTAAAGATATTACCTAAGTAAACGGATACAAAATATGCGCAAACATAACTGTAGATAGCAAAATTTTAAAGATACTTTAAGTTTTTTGATAGACTAATATTGATAGATTAAGAACAGGCTTGTTTGCTGGTATACTACGTCTGATATTATTCGTTCTTATTATTCGCTGGTTTTCACGGGTACGAAATTTTCTTTCTGCGGCCTTCAGCTACTTGATTTTTATCAGTCAAAACTCAAGGTTATTTTAACCCTGCTGGCATAAGTAATTGATTTTTCCAACAGTTTTTTTAACAATAGTGGTGCCAAACGTCTTTGACACGGCAATGGCAGCAGACAATAGACTAAAAAAAATAAAAGAACAAACGGCGAACGTAGTATGTTTTCACTGCCATACAGGCAAAAGTCAAACGAGTATGATAGTAAAATGTTATTTTCTAAGTTTCATTACATAAGTTAATCACAAATATTGGTTAAGTATAATAATTATTAACTAGCCAGATGATTTAAACTTTATGCAACTAAACAGGTGAGGAAATTATATTTGCGTTAAGGATTTCTCCACAAATAGATGGAAAATTTGCACGTGCACACACTGGGATCTTCAAACTACCATTCCACGAAACATTGAACCAAAGTAAACAATAAGCGTTTCGCCGACTTCCCGTGCGTTGCGGCGAATGGACGCAGACTGAGCCAAGGCTTGCAGAGGCCGTGGGAGGGCGATATCGGGGGCGGGAGTTTGAACAGGAACCACAGCAGCTGGGAGGAGGCCAAGCGTAACCATGGACTATGTGGCATGGCTACAGGCCTCGCGCGCAAACTACGCATCAGAGATGAGAGGATTTAGACTGATTTTCCGACAGAAACCAAACGAAAAAAAAGCCATGTCCCAAGTTCCGACGCAATGTATTGATTTTTCACTAGGTGCTCTTGAATACGCTCGATATCCGATCGCTAATTTAATTAATAACATTATTTTTTACATACGCCATTGCTAGTTTGCACTGTATGTCATTGAGAAAACAATTGACAAAGAATGATACAAAAAAAAACCGAATATGTGACAAATAAAAAGCCAATGCCAAATGTTAAATGTAAAGACAGCACAGAGAGTGCAAACTAGCAATGACGTTATGTCCAAAATAATGTTTTAAATCAATCTCCCCCCACTGCATAACTCTTTTAAAGAATGTTGTTTATTTAAATTATGTTTTAAAAATGTATGTTATAACACTAGTTATAAACCGAAGTGGGTTTGTTTACATTGAAAAGAATTTGACAGTCCCAACGGCAAATAATTAGACCTTATGTTGTTCTCGTACACATCACACACTGAGAGAGGCGTTTGTTCGCATCAACGCCTTACTTGTGCGAATATGGCAAAACAAATAGTTTTGATTATAAACCAATAGTGCACAGTAGGAGGTATATTTCTTCCCACCCAACTATAATGGTTTCGAGGCTTTGCTAGGAGTACGAAATTAATTTATTTCCCCGCAAACAAAATTCGGTTAGGCCAACCAAATACACCAGAAACCAATATAAGACAGCTTCAATACTTGCATGTATTGTAACAAGCGTCGTTGAAAGTTAAAAAAAAAATATTGTAAAAAAAAACCACCAGTTTGTCGCCGGATAGTAAAATACATTAGTTTCGCAGTGTGCCCCCCACGCTACTGGGTTGCATGTCGCACACTCGCCTGCGCTGGTAGCACTGGGCCAACTAAATGTTTGTCACAGCAAGTGGATACCACCATGTAATCGAACTTCGCGCCCACGTGCGAAGAGACAGGCGTGGCAGGTGTAGAGGGGTGTCGTCGGGGGAAGAATTAGCGCAATAACGCGCGAGCAAGCGAATCACGGGGCGGAATTCACTTAACCCCCCCCCCCCCCCCCCAAACTTACCCACCACAAAACTCTAACACGTCCAGCGACAGCAACCGACGAGGACAGAGATTGATTGATTGCTTCGTGGGCGTGATC
This sequence comes from Bacillus rossius redtenbacheri, assembly GCF_032445375.1. Classification (NCBI taxonomy): domain Eukaryota; kingdom Metazoa; phylum Arthropoda; class Insecta; order Phasmatodea; family Bacillidae; genus Bacillus; species Bacillus rossius. The sequence continues at coordinate 135,143,054 of NC_086330.1, read as the reverse complement.
ATCCCCGCGAATAAATTCCATAAGAACACTAGCAAGGGGGGGGGGGGGAGGGCAGAGTTGCTTTAATGATGCAGGTGATCATCGCTGCGAGATTTTACAGGGATCACACACAATTACATTATGTAACTACCAACCGACAAAGATGTGCTCTGCCCAGCTGTTTTAGGAGCACATTAGCGTAGCTAAACCGCAAAAAAATATACCTTATGTAATTCTTAAAAAAAAACACATTATTGTTTTATATCCCGTAATATACGCCAGAATTACACAACAAAGTGCAACTACAATATATTCATACACAAAGAAAGGGCACAGTAATGTTCAATGCCGCATATTAGGACAAATCATATATTTTAAATGTAATCCACACAAACATGGTAATTCAATATTTTTAAAAAAACTCTCTGCAATTCAAATAAAATTTTATATTGTTCCAGGAAAAAAAATTTGGAAATTATATTTTTTACTTTAAGTGAAATCAATTAATTCATCACTCGGTTAAATCTTTCATTCATAAAAATTAAAAATAAAAGTTAACTGTTTATTTTTTGAGCGTGGGGGAAAAGGTGAAAAGATCATAAAAAAACATCAAAATTATGCTCGGCCAATAATAGTATTGAATTGTCATGAAAAAATAGTATATAATTTGAATGCTTGCACATTACTATACTTAATGTGCGTGCCATTCTTTGCCCAGTAGTAAACACTTCAAATAAATTGAAAAAAAAAAAAAAAAGTAAGCTCATTAAAAAAAAAATTACCTTTTAAACAATTTTTGTGCTGGGTTAAAAAAAAAATTCGTCTCCCAACTTTAGCGAAAGCCTAAAAATATGCACTATTTTCATTTTAACACCCCTACGATGCACTGATTCATATGAGTCAGTCCATCTTACAATTACAAGCAAGAACAAATCCATTGGTTGTGACAATGGTAAGTGAAAGTGGCCAAGATCTCGTTACATCCTAGCAGCATACAATAAGTCTGTAAAAAAAAAAGTCAGTTTGGCAAAAGCATTTTCTGGAGAAATCTCCCCCCCCCCCCTTCTTAATTTTTTTTTCTTTCCAAATACGAGTTGCGCTAGCATTTTCCCAAGAGGGTTTGCTCCAAACCACCCGTACAAAGGATGGCGACACAACGCGGTTCCTTCAAGGTGCGGCGTCTCCCCCCAGCTCGCCGAACGAGAGGATCTATTTATTTGCGTCGCCATCGCACTCGACAGGATCGCGCCGGGCCACGGCACATCTTCACAGCACACAAGGAAACCTTGAAGGGGTAGAGCGGGGGTTACACAAAACACGGGACGTAAGCGCATCGCGAACCACTTTCGACGTCGCGAACGAACAGACAGGAAGGAGTACCTGCGCCTCGCAGAGCGCGAGCGACGCGCTTTCCCGAAAGGACGACGAACGAAAACGAGGAAACATCTGTCCAAATAACCCCCTTGGGATCGAAACGCAGAAAAGACCCACAAAATATCGCTCCCAGTTATGTTCCTGGGTTGTATTGTTCCTGCCTTTGAAATGTGTCACGGAACGGTTTTGTTGCCGCACTGCGTGTCGTTTCAAACGTCACTTCCTTGAATGGCGAGGTGTAGGCAGACAGACACGTCTGATAAGGATCTGAGGCATCACTCCAGAGCTAATACCAAAACATCTGAGCTGCGATAAAGGACCTACCAGCCATCATTACTTTAATTTAAAAAAAAAAGAAATTAAACTGGAAAATGTAAAAAGAGCCACCCAATGAGCTACACAGAACTTAGTTCGTAACACATGAAATGACAAACGATTTAATCATCATTTTGGTGTTTAAGATATAGAAAAATACGCATACCGAAATAATGCTAATTTTAATGCTTTATCTTCAAATTTTAAGGCCAGTTCACTGGCATCGCAAAATCAAAACAAAAATTTAAGAAAATCTATAACAAAACAAATTGTGATAAATAGAGTCCGGGAAAATTTGTTGATAGTTTCGCGATAGGCTAATTTTATTTCTGCCATTGGCTCACGGTTTATGCAGAGCATTGAACCAATGAGGGTCCCTCAACCAAATAAATATTGAATCACGGGCTACAAAGCTGAGACGTTTCACAAGTTAGCAGCCAATAAGCAGGTGCCATTTGTCCTGAGTATACATAGAACTGCGGAGTCCACGCTGAAAGGTCTTTCAACCCGCGAATTACCGGCGACTTAAGGCCAGGTTTTTAAAAGAGACGCCTGGAAATAATACAATTCTTAAAAAATATATATTTAACGTAAACATTTTACTTAACATCATGTAGTCAAAATTTAAAATTTGACATGAACATTTTTAAAGGCTGACATAAAACTTAAAATTACATTTCTCATATTATACATTTCGAATCTTGACTATTACAGGCAGCTAGTAAATGTTACTATGACAATATCTGGATAAAGATTTGTGAAATTTTGTCATATGTAAAGACTAGCTGCAGTACCCGGCGTTGCCCGGGCTGAACACAGGGTGAAGGGAAACTTTTTTGAAATCAGATGTAGTTAGTAATTGTCTTCTTAATTTGAATGTCAAGTGTGCAAAACAATTTATATCAATTTCAGTTCCAGACAGACGTTCTGCCAGTGTATAGTTATTTACCTGTGTGTATATATATTATATATATATATAAATTGGTGGTCTGTATGTAATATAGACTCTATAAAGCACTATAGAAAAACGCTGAAAAATAAGGATTACTAATATTGAAAAGATTCCATTCTCTAGCTAATGCTCAGCATGCGTTGCAATGCCTCATTTAGTTTTGTTTTGTAATATGTTTGAAGTAGTTACACTTATACAAATCATCTATCCATCTCTCTAAATATATATTTGTCTCTATCTACATCCAGAACGAGAACTGCGCATTTTGACCTTAATTACACAGTTTTTTTTATGTTTGTGATTTTATAACGCCTTAACTATCAACATTAAAGAAAATATTGTCAGAAACAAAATTAAAAACCAGATTTTTGAGAACAAAGTACGCTATTTATTTACTACTTTACACAATTATTTACGTATTCACAAGAGATTCTGTAAAGGTCAACATTTTAGAACTTCCGAGAGGGGAGGGGGGGGGGATAAGCACAAGGGGGAGAGGCGGGGACTTTTGAGGAAATACGTGTCTTATAAAGGTCTAACATCTGACAAAAATTCAGCTTTCCCGAAATTAGTTGCGACAACAGGCGATTTTTGGTCTTCATTTACTGGGCTATATATAATGTTATGGTTACCAAACAAATCAGATAGTTGTCCTATGTACAACGAGAAGACTGCGCGTCAGTCCAGAGCCTCACGCTTAGAGGCGATACCGCGCTAGAAGCACCAGCGAGCGTCGCACTTTTCATCCCTCCTCACTAACGCGAATACAGCCCTGACTAAGCGGAGCCCTTAAAATAATATTTAAATAAACAAATTAATATGCCACGTTTTTAAAACGTGGCATATTAAATTTTTTAATACCTTTTTGTCCTTTTTAAAATCGTATTATATATTTTTTTAATTTAAATAATTATTTTGTGCTTCTTAGTATTATGAATGTGAAATTAAGCAATCGATTTTAAACATATTGAAAAGATTATGACAGAGACGTTCAATGAAAATCTGCACTTCATCAAGATTTAATTGGATAGGATCTTAATCAGGTTTACCATCTGCAATAATAAAATCTTTGCGCATGTCAAGGCAAATCAAATCATTATAGCTCATAGTAATAAACTAAGTTGGATGACCCAAATCGAATAAATGCAATCAATTCGTTGTGAGATGTTAATTATGTATAAATTATTCATAGCTATTATATATAAATAATATATATTATACATTAATTTAAGTCTGTCATCCAGTTCTGAGCTATGTTCTGAGCTATCTCTAGCTTATCGGAAAGTTAAATTTAAAATAGATTGCGAAATTTGTAGCGAACAGACAAACAAACAAACAGACTAGAAAGCGAGTTGATAAAAACGTAGTAATAAAATACACTGGTACGCAGGACACATAACGTCTCTGTAATTCATCCCATACCAACAATAAAACAGTAATTCCAATGATAAAAGCGGAGAGAAAAATGGTATTAGCTGCGATGGTTGTAACACGAGTAAACCTCTTGTTTGACCACCCGCTCCCCTCGTCCTAATGGGCCGTGGACAGTTGATCGACGCCGGGCAGAGTGCGGGGTTGAGGACGCCAACACGCGTCTGTTGGCTCTTTATCAGACAATGTGCCCGCTGCCCAGATAACAGCGCGCCACCGCCCGTGGATCATCCACCTCGCACTACACCTGGTCACGCCAAGTTGCGCCGCTTTATTCGAAGAACAAGGTCCAACGTGGCACGTGGGAATTCCACTGCACAGGTTTAGATTTCGGCGTCAAAGTGTCGAAAACTAAACAACGCATTCGAGCGAGGCCATTTGAGATGGTATTATTGACGGAACAACACGAATGTGTTAAAATTTCAGACACAGACCTGAAATAATAATAATAATAATGACGATAATATGACGGAAAAAATCAACATTACGTGCGGTGAGACCGAGCTTTAAGACCCCAAAGCCGCAGGTCGGTCTCGAAAGTTATTGCTTAAAAGCGCGCGCGAGATGGCGTGCGTTCTCCGGTCAAAAATGGCGAAGTGGAGCTCGGAGAAAACTTGCGGGTCGACCTCGTGGTCCACCTCCCCGGGGAGGGCCCGTGCCCTTCTTCCTTCACGCGACGCGAGCGAGACCTTCCGGGAGCCGCTCCGCTCCTGCCGGTGCGGGCGTCGCTCGAACGACGACGGAAATTGCGGACGTTCTAAAGAACGTGGCCGGCGAGAGAACTCACACCGGATACAGAGTGATGGTGGAGGGGGGGGGGGGGGTCGTGTGCTGCGTTGAGTCACGGCTAGAGCAAACAAACACGAGACGGCGGCACGAGGTCAGAAGGTGCCTCTCTCCCTCCACAACTCCCTCCCCAACCCCAAAAACTCATCAACAACACTACAAAAACACGTGCCGCTTCGCTTCAGACGAAGCCCTCGCCCTAACAGTCAATGTTTTTTTCCCCTTAAAACTTAAGTGTATTTGTTTGGGAGGGGCTGAAGCCTTTACGCATACTTATGCTGGGTTTCAGCCATGCAGAAATGGTAGCATGCATCGTGTGCTTTGTTCGGGGATTGGTCAGCCATGGCAGCGATTTATGTCATGACTAACTCCCTTATCTTAAACTCTAGACTATAACTAGTTAAGTTCGGCCCAGGTAAAACCTGCAAAGACATACAGAAAAACCCTGGGCTCAGTCATGCGGTGTTAAATTATCACAAGCAGTAAGCAGGCAGGTTCCATACTGGACAAGAAGGATGAGCCGGAAGAAGAGTTGGTCAGGGCAGAGAGGGGTCAGGAGCTTGGACCTTGCGGTCCGCATTGGTGTTTGTGCGCATCTGAGCACAATCCGTACGCCAAGCAACAAAATGCGCGCGGAGTAACAGAGTAACGGAGTAACGTGCCATTTAAAAACACACTACCGGATTACGAAATGCAATCAAAGGGATTCACCTCGCGAGAGATGTATTTGTGTTAGTGATGCGGAATATTAAGTGCGATGCTCGCTTGTGTTGCTAGTGCGGTGTCGCCCCTAAGCGCAAGTCTGTGAACAAGAGGGCAGTCTTCTCGTCGAGTATAGGGCAACCATGAGATCTGAGGTGGTAACCATAACGTCGCGTGGCGTAGAAATGAAGATAAAGGTGTATTTAATATCCCTTTAATGCTTTCAAGAATCTCTACTGGAAGTCCCATACCTAAAAATTATTATTTTTTTTTTCCATTTTCATTTCAAAGAAAAGATTAAAAACCAAAAAATACGGAAACATCACTACGATTCTTATCTCAACATATTCTTAAACACTTTTCGTGAACATACGCCATTAATAAATCATGAGCAGTTTTAAAATCGCGTGAGTTCTTCTGAAACTTCGCGCACCGTATGTATGCTTAGGTTATGCGGGGCCTGTTAAGAGTCATAACACTTTGCCAGTACAAATTAAATATCCTGATTTAGTTGCGAACGTGTACTTTTTGGACAGGAAAATGGCTAAATAGAGGTTTCTCACGTACGTTTTTAACAATAAAAAATTCTTTACACACTTTGTGATACATGCAGGGATCCTCATTTTTAAAATCTCACCTTGAAATCACAGGGTCTCCACTTGTTAAGTCCCGTGGAGGCGGGTTACCGACGCAAAGACTGCAGACTTGTTCTGTGCCTGGTGCGTAGAGGCGAAGAAACGTGTGATTCGCGAGCCGTATTGCCCTTAGCCATGGTTACAGTGGATGCGTGTTCTGAATAAAATGAATTCGTCAGAATAATTCAGATTTGTTCGTCAGAACATAGTGGTTTCATGCCAACGTGATCTGCTATCAGTTTACTTGTATCCACCAGCGATGATGGAACCCATAGCTGTTGCGTATTTCCTTGTAAGTCCGATATTAACGTATTTATTACTGAGTAATGAAAAAACCGAATATGTTAACGGATTGTTGGCTGCAAGAGTAGATAAAGTAGAGTATCAAATGCTCTTTCAAGATCTTTTAAATCAACTAATAACGTTTTATGAGTATTTCCATTTTGTTCCTTGCATACACTCACTTGTTTACAAATACAAAACTAATTATTTTTCTACAGCCATTGTTAAGACATATTCATTAACCTGCAACAAACACGTGGACATCACACCTAAATTCAAAAAATCAAACTCGTTTGAACGACCAACTAGTTCTCACGTGTTCGTGCGCAATCTGCAGAGACGGTTGCAGGCAGTGTGATCACTTCACTTACATTTCATTCTCATTGTTTGATGGTTCTGACGAACTAAGCTGAGAGATGGACAGGGCGAGGAAGTGGCTGTGAGAAAGGAAGTTCTGGACGGCGATCAAGCCAGTGTGTCGTGGAAGCACGCGCGCTGTTAAGGGGCCCGCCTACTTTGTCACACACACGGTGTGCAGAGCTTCAGGAAAAACAACGCGATTTCAAAAATACTCAAGATATCCGAGTGGGGTATGTTTACGAAAAGCATTTAAGAGTTCGCTGAGGCCCGAAAAGTACTTTTAATTTTGGATCATGTTTTTAAACTGTATTTCTAGAAGAGTTAAAATGGCTGAAACGCATGTTTTCAGAGTAATTTTTAGGTGTAAAACAAGTGGTACAGATTCTTGAAAGCACTTAAGGGACTTACATTACACATTTATCTTCATTTCCCCGTAATATAAAAATACGGTCACCGCTCAAATTTCACAGTTATCCATTGACGACGAGAAGGCTGCGCGCCAGTTCAGAGCCTTGTGCTTAGAGGCGATACCGCGCTAGAAATACCATCGAGCGTCGCGCTTATCATCCCGCCTCACTAACACACACACACCCCTGACGAGGCGGGCCCCTTAAGACCCCATGCCGCCAGCCATGCGGTCATCAGAGACAAGGTGTGACAAGATGAAACTGGAACACTGAATGAACAACATGATGAGAAAGGGAGGAGGGAAACGGCAGTACACCGAGAAAAACCAGCGGCTCACAAATTCAGTCGAATTTCACCACAATTCGCACAAATCCATCAATCGTTGTACCCCAGTTGGACTCGATCCTGGATCATTCTGATGAGAGGCGACTGATGATCACACAACCACCACCGCTCTTGCCATGAATTTACTTCGCTCGTAAACTCCCTGTCAGAAGCTGCTTAAATGCTATACTTCATCCAATACCTTAATGGAAAACACCAGTAATAGGATCCACAACTAACTGGCGTTAAAGTCGGCACTTCAAACAACCCAACAACACGTAAGCCAGCTTAGTGTAGTAAAACCTCGGGAATTAAATAATTTAACGGGAAAAAGACTGTTTAGTGTATCTAGATAGCTCGTGGTTTTTTTTTTCTTTTTAGTTTCCAAGTAAAATTACCTTTTTACTGCAGCAGTGATCATTTTTACAGTGTTTTCCTTCTAATAAATCCATTTGTATATCGTGTCTGCAGTAGGCCCTACCATACAAAAGCTATACAAAAGATTAACATTGTATCATTTTGCTTAGTACAGCGCGCTTCTTTTTTTCACTTACATAATCCTATTTTTTTTTGTTGAAAAATTAAAATTTGCATTTGTTTCGTAGTTATAATTTCCATGCCTCCAGGTCTTCCGAAGATACATAATTTTTAAATTCACTGACTTACGAAATAATTACACCAATTCTTAAAGTGCCAAAACGCAAATAAATTCTTCTTCTAAAAACTTTAAAACAAAGTGGGCAACTTTTAAGAATCCGAAATGTTTACCACTATTGCACTATATACAATCGCGTCTTTTAATTGGAGCCGATAACTGCATCCGCGACTTCCCTGGAATTATATTCCTTGACCCCCACGCCTAAACAACAGAAAGCTGCATGATCAAAAATTTCGTATTGACAGTTACGGGTACAGTTTAAAGAACAAAAATCGCTTTTAAGTTCTTTGAATGATTTTTTAAGTTTTATATTTTCGTGGGCAAACGCCATTGCTGGGTTTACTGATTTTCATGGAAAAATCTTCAGAATGGAAAAAGATAACTATATAAAAATGGAGAACAAGCCAATAATAGCTTATGTCAAATGTGACATGCCTAGACAGTTAATACAGATACCGTATTGGCAATAAAATTTGACATCAGCAGACAGTGACTTGTTCTCCATGTGTATGTATTGATCTTTGACGTAACACTTGATGTTTTCCTATCACAACCAGTGTAAAACAGCAATTGCATAATACCCATGAAATTACTTCGAATCATTTACCAGAACTGTTATCAAGAATGATGTAAGAATATCCCGGTGTAAAACTAAAAACGTTGGCATAGTAAGTAGTCAGACGCACTACAACTGGTTTCTGGTGTGTTCGTAGGAGCGTCCTGTGGGACCTCTCGACACAGCCTGTACAGAAAGCTATCCAGCCGCTTTTCCAAATACCGCCTGCGCCCCGTTCCCGAGTAGGTAAGTCTGCAGAACTAAAATTGCATGGTGCTCCAAAGGAACAAAATATCACAATTTATTTTTCCTTCGGCCAACGAATGAGACGGTGGCAACTTCCGGAACAAACAAAAAAGTATTAAGTTTGAGTCTCAATGTAAAGTCAGCCCCGTGGTAGCTCACTGCCAATATGATTAAAGATTTTCTAAGTTTGTGACGTTAATTGGCTTATTTTTGTCTACTACACATCCGTTATGAAGAATGTTTTACTACTGTCCCCATTTACAAATTAATTTCCAGCGCTAATTATAATTGAACCACCATTTGAAATAAAAACCAAGCATTCAAGAAATGTAACAATTTTCTCCTCAATTTAACGCTATTTATATATTCAGCACGTTGAAAACTTAAGTTTTAAGGTTTTAGAAGGGTTTCAGCATGTTCACCTAAAGAACACTATATGGGCAAATTTTAAACACCGTTTGTTCAGGTATTAATATGTACATGTAATGGCTATGATGCGAAGTAGTTTATTACAACCGTGAGGACGAACCAGGAAAAAGAATTACATTTGCATATATATCTGTTAAAAATAGAAGTACATGACTTAATAAACAATAAATTTCTCAAATGTCAGTACAGATTCAGCACATGTTTGGCCAATGGCCACAAGGTTTTACAGTAAAAAAAAAAAAAAAAAAAAAAAAAAAGCTTGTTCTGAACTGCTTGAGAAATAAATATATTTCATATGAACATTGGTTTTCACACTCAAATATATGCATTAGAGCCTACGAGAATTGATGTAAACAAAATTATAATACTTAGTACAGTGAAGATGTTCAGTAATTTTGGTTAGCTGTTGGTACTCCTTAGTTAGTTTTGTATATTTAAGTAGTGAAATAACTACCTTATATGCATAGAGTTTCTTAGAGAGTTCTAGCAGTAGCTACCCAATAGAAAATACACCCTTAGTTTAGTAGAATAGAACTATCACAAATAGTGCTACTAATGCCAATATTATTCAGAGTTGTAACTTTATAAAAAAACTGTTAAAACAGCACGAAATCTAAGAAAAAAAATACATTTCACGAACTGTTATTTTGAACAGAAACACATATAGAACAAAACAATTAATGCTTAACTTAAATCCCAGGAAAGTATCATACATTTTGCATAACGTCAATGAACAACTGGGAGAACGAATGGGGAAAGGACCTGAAAAAAGTTTAAAAATAAATAAAGTTAACGAATTACGTGAAGTGTTGAAATGAGGAGAAAATCACCAACAGCTTTTGAAAATATAAACCACCCCGAAGAAAATATGGATAATATGAGAAAATTGAGACTCTAACTAAGGGACTAATTAGTAATGCACATAAGAAACGTTATTAACACTCCGTGCGATGAAGTGTAGCAGGCAGTGTAACAATTAGCTGCAGAGAAACTTAATATTGATGAATATTTACGACAGAAAAATGTTTAGTTTGAATGTACATCATACACCTACCAAAAACTAACCATCCAATAGGCCCTAATTTGCGTATGAAATGCGTCTCGAATGAGGAGATAATCTTGGAGGATGGTAGATTCTGAAAAACGCCACGCACTTGCTTTAATTCCGGTAGTTGTCCAAGATTTACACTTTCATGGGTAGATTATTGGGAAAATGTACAGAATGTTTATGAAAGAGAAAGCGGTAAACACTAATAAGCAAAAACTGTTGAACATCTTACAAGGTCTCAGAAAACTAATGCTGCGTTGCAGATGGGATTATCTGAAGGAAAAAAATAATAACTATAATTAGTATTTCCACTAACCACGCCGAAGACGTAGTTGGAAACCCACGCGCAGTGATTACTCAAACATGGGCTCCGGAGTTTTTCGGGCCATCACAACCGACGTGAGATCCTATTTTAATCCGTCCCGAAGAAGTTCCTCGGGTGTGCCTTTCGGCTTGTTTCGGACGACGCAAAAGCCTGGAATACTTATACGGCGCGCCGTGGGCTGATACGATATTAATTGATCAAGTGATCAGGTGGTGCGGCGCGGGAAGGCTCGCGAACTCAAAATCGCCGGAGGGGTCTACAGGGGAGGGATTCACGAAGCAAAGTTTTAATAACCTGCCAAGTTCATCGTCACACCCGCCCATCCTTCCGTTGCTTTACTTTGGCGTCTGAGAATTTTAAAAAAAAAAAAGTCCTCAAAACTCCGGCTTTGCGCGCGGCCCATATTTTCAAAACCGAACATCATGAATTCATCACGCAGCAGTGACAAAGGAAGGGGGTTCTCATTTTCTCGTCACACGCCGTTCTGACAGCTGCTCGGCACAGTCTCAGAGATAGTCCACAGTATACTACACACAACTATCAGTGTTATAGGTTGTCTGGGCGATTAGAATCGCGGGCTTTCAGGGCCATTGTCCGAGGTTTCCTGGCAGGTGGGTTTTAGCTGCGTCAACAGCGAAGAGTTCACCGAGGTTTCGGCGGACATTGCAGTCGGTGAACCAATTTTAGATTATGTTCAGGACATTTTAATAAAATATTATGTATTTCTTACATCACAGGGTGATTGAATATATACACACATTATTAAGAATAAGCAACTTTAATACTACATATATCTACTATTTCCAAGAAAGTTCCGATTGTTGTATTATAAAATTAAATATTTTCAAATATAATTTTGACAAGATTGGAGTGGACGGTTTGAAATTATTTATAATTAACGTACGGCTTTAAATTTAAGTCAAATTTTAAGTCAGCAACAGGTCCCAGCACCATCAATGTTTATTTCGGAAATCATCGTGACTTTTTCGTAACTTAAGTGAACTGTAGACACCCATATACGCAAACTTATATTAAAATCACTCGAGATAATTTGTACACTTCTAGACTTCTATCACGCTTTTCTGTCTTTAGTGTTCTCAAGAAAGGAAAACACCATGGACTTATCTATACAGTTACTCGAATGCTGGTATGGATATTGTGATAAAAATTATTTTTCACAAGTAAAAACTAATATTCTTTGATGATGATTTTTAACTATAGTGATTATAAAATGTTTTTTTAATGAAATAAACACCTTACTTTTCACATGATTTTCAGTTAAATGGAAGATAACTACTTTCAAGTAAAACCATTGAATATTTGGATACATTTTTCTAAACAAAATAATATTAAAAAGGGTATTATCATAGCATTTAATTTGTCCAGTTTACAGAAAACTATGCTGAAAGTTTCTCCAATGTGTTAATTCGTTGGTTTCGATTTTAAACCAAAAACCTTGAACCATATAAAACACAAGTAACATTAATCTAATTTAATACAAGCATGACTTGGTAATTATTTACGTTTAGTAACTTATTCGTTCAATGCGAAGAGTAAATAAGATTCATGATCTCTACCAGTTTTTATTTTCTAAGCCCCTACAAATTTTAGATTCAAGTGAATATTCCGTATCAAGTCCATGTTGTCTGGACAGCACATGAGATCCGAATACTGACGTCACCTTTGTAACTTTTTTATACGTGTTGGTGAGATCGAGTTAGTTTTAAAGTAAGAAATATATAGGTATAAATTAGTCCATCTATACGCCTGCTTGAAACAGAAGACAATAATTATTTCTTCAGGTGCTGCCAAAATAATTTTATAAGAATAATATAAATTGAACACTGGAAATAAAAAAGGCTTTACGTGCTTGTTTTGTCAAAATTTATATTTTCAGAAAAAAAAAAAAAGATGTACGTTCCAAGGTCAATAACATGAAATAAAACTAAAAGTGCCCTGAGTGTTTAGTTAGTTTTAGCAAACACCAGGTCGTGCTTGCTGTATCTCCTGGCAGCAGAAAGGGTGCAAGTGCCATACTGTTATAACCTCATCAGAGGTTATGTCTTCAGTTTTGTTTACCTACACTGTTGGACAGCAGGACAGGTCTATACTGTTTAATTATCATGTCATTTGAGCGGAAATGTGGGTAAGGGATTGCGGTGGAAATGAGAAAAAAAGAGAGCAAATGGGCAAGAATATGTAACGGCATAAAGGAATAAAATAACAACCAAGCAGCCTCCATCGCAAACTGTAAGTTTGTTTCTATAGCTGTATCGGTTTGTTGTTTTCACAGTTTAATCGACACTTCTTTACTGATGTTAGAATGTTTTATATGTTTATTACATAGATAAGTTAATTGCACAGAGATTAGTTACAGTTTTAATTTTGTCTCTGTCACTTTCAGATTGATTGCAAGTGTCATTACCAGTGTGAGCATATGGATTACAACCACAGGATGAAGTTATTTCCTGAATATAACACAGCACACACATTTATTATAATTTAAATGTACTTTAAACACATGCTCAATACGTTTTCTTGAAAAGGGCACAAGTAGAGGCGAAGGTATCTGGTATACTGTACAAGGTTTTGGAACCGGGCGGATACTTACCTCGTCACTCGACTGGCAACTACAACAAGAACATTTAGGGAATTCCTTTTTTCAGTTTGCCTTTACGGTCGGGTTCTCTTCATTCGCTGAATATCTTCCTGGACCTCCCTCACTGAATCCTGGTATGCAGTCGATGTTTCAGAGGTATTTCAAGATAAAATATTGTGTCGAGAGTGCTTCACGGAAAGTTTATATTATGCTTTTCACATCCTCTGGTCCATGCTATTGACGTTTTATCGTCCCTCAAAGGGATCGGTAATGGACATCAATTGGGCAATGTATTTTTCGCGAAAATATTTCCAGACCAGCTGTAACATTGTCTGCGTTTAGTGGTTGGCTGTGTTCTTTTAAGTACATGTATTACGTCAGTACACCAATCATACCCATCCATTGCGAAAGCAAATGCGTCCTGAATGACCCGGAAATGGCTTCTCTTACAGACGACCGACTATTACAAGGAAAAAAATCGCTAGTGCATGCGTACCTAATTGAAGTATAATGAGTAATAAGATTTTTTTCGCGAATTATTCATGTCCTTACACTTCACGCATTATGTACGCGGGTTATGGCACCGATAGTAATTCCAGCTAAAGAATAAATGCAGTCAAATTAATGAATATTCAATTATTTTTTCCAGAGTTAAAAAAATTATGCATGAATTATACATAAACTAAAATATAAAATTGTGAGCCAATTTAAAATAAATGCAAAGCATTATTTCTAAAAAAAAATTATATATGCAAACATAACCATAGCCATGTGTTGTAAAAAGTTACAATATCTATATTTTAGTATTACAAACAATAGGTACTATCAATAGCAGCGTTTCATATCGTTCCAGCCCAATAACAGAAATGCACCTAACATTTATATGATATTGCTGCTACCTGTTGTCGCAGTTTGAAAATGTTCAAGGGGGCGACAATGGACTGGTCCCAGTAGGCCCTATGTGTTGGCGCAAAGTTTAGAGGATTGGGCCAAATATCATTCTTGGGTTAAGATAATTGGATCGCCGATCGAAGAGCAAAATGGTGCAACTGGTCATAAGTGAATTGGTTTCAAAAATTTGAACGAGTCTTAAAGTACTCGCCAGTGATGCGTTACATCTAACCTCGGTGACGAGGAAAATTAATGTATTCTCACGAAACTCAGAACTTTAACCACTAATTCTTTAAAATCATGCCGAGTGAGACTAATATACGCAAGTTGTTTTTTCAACTATATTTCCTTACGCGAATCACACGTAGCAGCTACGGAACAGCTACGTCGACTATTAAATCATTTGATTAGAAGGCCAAAAATTTAAACCACGTAATGAAACGGCTCCGATAAAAAACCGAAAAACACTTGGAAAATACTCAACCCCGGCTTTGCCCCAGATTTTCGACAAATAATTGCATCAAAATACTGCCCATGGTGTAACAATTCATTAAAAGTTTCCCCTTGTCTGTGTGAAGTTTGGTTCGCGCCATGGATGGACCTGGACGAGCTGGACGAGCTGGAACGCGCTGTTGCAGTGGTGTCGGAGATGCTGCGGTCCAGCGGCTCGGTGGCGCACCGCCGGGTCGCCACGCTGAACGGCGCGGCGGCCGCCACGCCCGGCGGCTGGCGCGACGCCCACGAGCTCCTGCCGCTGTCCAAGTGAGCGGCGCCCTGCTCTCCTGCTGCCCGCCCGCACCGGGGAGCCACTCACCTTCACCTCCAACCCGGCATACCAGAACACTCTTCCTTCTCTCACGCCAGAGTTCACCTTGTTCAAAACGAAACACGTAACTCGGAATTCAGAATACGGATGGATTTCTACTAAGAACTCTCAATTCATATCAGGTAACTTCTTCATTGGAAAAGTCCCGTAAATTTACTGTAATTTCTAACAGTGAACACAAATGTAGCTATTTTCAATTCTTACACTGTGAATCATCTAAATAAGGTTTTTTTTTACTTACGCCATTGCTGGTTACACTGTATGTCATAGATAAACCTCAATAATGGGGGGGGGGGGAAATATAAACAAGCAAACACAAAAAAAACAAGCCATAACCCGCCAATGTCAAAAGTTAAATGCATACACCACATAGAGAATTCAGTGGAAGGAATTCGTCAGAAAGACATTCGTCAGAACAAACAAAACCGTTACCACGTTTCAGGAACTGAGCTCTGTTCCCGACCCTAGTAACCAACAGACTGATTCGTCAGCAATGGCGTATGTCCAAATAACCATTTTAAATCTAAATAAGCCTATTTGAAATTTGGCAAACCGTATTTAAGTAATTCAAATAAGCCTGCCTTATTTCATAACTTCGGTGTTTGCGTCGTTAGGTTGTTAGTTTACATTCGAAGGTTCCGGCACATAGCGGTGTAAGTAAACATTTTTGAAGCTTTGAATTAGCTACATATTTAACATCTGAACGGAAATTGACAACTTTTTTTAAACTTTAAACACACTTTCGGAGCACCATCATTTCCACGAATGCAGTTATAAATGAACATTTTGCCCCTTAAGTCAGGTCGAACCTCTGCTTGTAGCACAGCGCGGTATGTTGTACTGCGTTCAAGTCATCGGTCTGCAGAATGGCTCGATGCAAATCTCTGTGTGCCTCCCCCCCCCCCTTCTTGGCCTAACAAACCAATCCAGCGTCCATATTTTCATCTCTCCGCAACCAACATATCAAACATCCGCTATAATCGGCCTTGGTGTACTTCCACATTTCTCACCCTCTACTCTTCGTTTAATTACTATGTTAACCAATCCTGCATGTCTTGAAACATGTTAATTATTTCCTTCGCTGTAATGAACATTTCACATCGTCACATAATACTGTTTAATATGTTTTTCCGATAAAAGTACTCGAATATAAGTTTAAGACCATGTTAGGACAGTAACAGGCGATTTTATATACAAGCCTGGCTTTAAATTAGTGAAGTACCAATGTTTGTGAATTAAAAAAAAATCTCCTTTGCGTCAAATACAAGACACTTCTTAAGAATTCGGAGAGAGAAAATCAGTGACTGATACATAATTATAAACTACAAGTTAGTGTTGGTATTCAATGGCGTTTGTTGGGAGTCTCTCTTAAAAACTAAACTTCCAGTGAATTAAAACGCAAAGCGTGAAGAAAATTTAAATTAAAAAAGTATTTTAGGTGTATAGATTTATTATGGCTGTGCTTTGTTAAGTGTTTATACGTGACGTGTGGCTGAATCAGAAAGACATGACGCGAACAGTGAGACAGCAAACACGTGCTAATTTAAAACAATATATTATAAACAAATCTTAAACTAATTTCCACCTATAGCACTTGTACTTGCCATGGGCAGTCTCGTTTCCTTCCGACTGGTCGTTGGACGATACGACTGCGGCACGATGTCAAGTACAATGGACGAAATGGCATTTTTTTTTTTTTTGCTGTGGTATTAAAAGCTTGACAGTTTTGAAGAGCAGCTCACCCATCGTAAGAGACACAACATTTTATTATCATGCAGAAAAAAATATGTTAGCACGTGCTAGTTTGGCTTTCCAATTCTGAAACATTTTAAATACATTCAAGATCGTATATAAATCAATGCAGAGCAGTTTGTCGGTTCATGCAAAAATAACTTCTGAAACTAATCTGTCAGTTGGATGAACAAAAACGACTTTGCTGTATAAAATTGTATAAGGCATTTATGTACATTTAACTTCGTTGTAACTATTCTGAATTAAAACATTACAGTCGCCATTCAGAACACGTGCGCTCTCTTGCGATAGTGAGCATTCCTCTGTGTATTTAATAAATGTTACTGCAATGAACTGCGATACATCTGATGATTATGCATTGTAAATACATATTTGTTCAAAACCAAAATGTGTTAAATAAGTTAAATGTTATGGTTAAAGCATATTTTACTTATGATAAGAGAGCAAAAACAGTATTTATCTACGTGTAATAACACTTAAGTGATGTTTTGATTGTTCCCTTCATATGTGATTGATCTGTTTGTGAAAAATATGTTTTCGTTTCACACCCAAAACTTAGCTTGCAGTCAACGTCTATGGCTCAAAGGAGATATGACTATGACAGTGCAAATGCGTCTAGCTCCATAACTTTCGGAATATCAAAATAACTTAAGAATCACATGTTTACATTTTTAACAATCCGAATAAAATATAAACGCTCGGAACAATACTAACAAAGATACTTACGAAAGTATCCTGCAGCAGCCAAAGCGTATGTATGAGTGATTAATGAATCGTTTGTAGCAATGCGCACGACTAGGTCATCTTTCACGAGGTGTCGGCGCACCAGGCCAACAAAAATAACCCAAACTAATGTTATGCGCATATTAAAAAAAATTACATAATATTCTTCGCATTTTTCAATACACAAATTTCGGATTTTTTTATTGCTAAGTTCAATGTAATTTATATCCACAGGCGTAATTAAATGTCACGTAATTTAAACTAAAATGTCCACGGACCTACATAGTAGAATCAACATGTTCTGTTTTTCTTGTTTCAGAATGTTGCTCAGTACAATTACGCAGAAAATAAACAAGGCACAATACACAAGTAACAAACGCTAGTTCGCATTCGCACTGATATAAGTGTCACCTTTCTAATATAATAAAATACTGTGCAATATACATAGTTATCAAGCTTAATTTCTAGTCCCCAAAATGTATATTCTTCATTTTCAACAGATCGATAAAGTTTTGTTCCTAAAATGCAATGTTGTGGTTACCATTTATCAATGTACACTGTACCTTAATGTATTATAAAAATTGTATGCAATAAAATGTAAGTTGCATGCATCCATCTTAAAAGTAGTTGTCTGAATCCCACCAGCTATTAACAAAGTACAGTGAAGATAACAGTACAGTAATGTACAACTTATGTAACTTGCATTGTAATACATCGTTTAAAACTATGTTTCCAAAGCAGAAAAAGCTAACAACGATTTCAAACTTAAGCGTTCTTATGAACTCAACTAATGACATCGCAACTTACGCCAGGTCTTACGAAGCCCCGTTACATTCCAGTCAAATGCGTGATAGTTCGTTTTACAATATAAAATATATAAAGTTGATTAATTATCTTTAAAGAATCATACACTGAAGTTAAATTAATTCATCACTGACTAAAAACAAAAATTGGAGATATTAACTAATGTGAATTCTGAACAGTGTTGTTTGTAAATAAACTATGTCGCTTCGTCCTGCCATTGTCCACACAGACAATTTAGAATAACTATTTAAAAACGAACATGATGTATACGTTTGTAGCATACTGAAGGCGCGCATATGTGTGTGTGTTCGATGAGGAAGCTCAGATGTCTGAAGTCGGTGTTTTGTGTCGGAGGATGTCAGGTAGCGGAAACAGTAAAAAAGATGTTTTGGGATAGTTTTACGTTGCACCGATTGCTGAGATGCTGTCATAGAACGTCTGTAAAATAAACTCCCGCCACGCACGTTCGCAGTGAACCTTCACAGGCTGATTGTATTTCTACGTCAGCTCAACGCAGCGCTGCAGGCAGCGCTACTGCTGCCATCTGTGTTCTAGGCAAGCAACTTGGCAGCTCAAATACGTTACATTAATTTGCGAATCTAAAGGTTAAACTGTTAAATTGTACAGTACAATTTAAGGTCATATGTGATGAATGTTCAAATTTATGTAAGCCCAAAAGAAAAAAAAATCCGTTTATAGTAGTGTAATGACGCTTCAGGATAATGTGTGCAATGTGCAATTGACGTATCAAGTCATAAGAGCTTGCCACACCGAGCTGCTCGGTGTCACCACAGACCACACCATATTGAACAAACATGCCGCCAAATACCAATGATCGTGACGCTATTTATTTTGATAGGCTTCGACTTGCCATAACAGCTGTTAAGAAGTTCACTTAAAACAAATCGATGTGTAATTTGTATCCCCAAATATTGGGCGTAGCCAGGTTTTGTGGGAGAGGGGGGGGGGCCGAAGTTAGTTAAGAATATATTTCGGCTAAAACTGTTTCTGGGGATTGCAGCGGGTGGCCGGGGAGTTTATTCTCAGAAATATTTAAAAAAAAACATAAGCTCAAAAACTCATTTTTTAAATATCTGACGCCACTCCAGTGCTTCTTCGAAACCTGAAATTCTTAGATAAAAATTTCCACCTACGAAAGGCCGAATTTCCTACTACGTGGCACTGCTTGTGGTTTCTAGGTCCTAATGACACGGCCATGCTTGACTCATGTAAAGCCGGTTAATGAGATGCGGTATTGTTGTAGAGGTCATGGCAACCCCGCCGCCCCTGGATGTTTGCGAGCCCGTCTCTCTGTGACGTGGACCCGGCGGCCGGCTGTCGCGCGGGCCAACTCCCCGCCCCGAGGAGATACGGTCCCCGGCGGCTACGCCTTAAATCACCGCCGCGTGTTTGATAAGGCATCTCCCGCGCTGTTTGAGCACGCAAAACACCGCGTGACGTCACGAGACCACGCCGCCGGGCGGGTGATCGATGGCGGGGTGCAAACAGACGGGCGAACGCTTTCGTTTTCGAGTTCCACTGTACGGTAATCAGGAAGGAGGGGGGGGGGGGAGAGGAAATAGTAATTTGAGAGTGTCTCGTCGAGGAGCCCTCACCCACATCCTCGTCTGATGCGGGCGAGGCTGGGACTGGAGGATCCGGGAAGGTGCAGCCGCCAGTGCAGTGGTTTGGTGCTGGCTGGAGGTTTGGTCAGCTGAAGGTTCAGCACCCTTCCCACATAGTGATTTCCGGCGGGGGCACTGTTGACGTCAAGGAAGGATGTCCCCAGTGCCAAACCTATACCACCAAATTCCAAGTCTCCTAAAAAAAAATAATAGAATGTTAGGATAACCGTTGTTTCCCAGTTACACCCAAGTGATGCACATACTGGGGTACATTTTTGATTATCTTTTTCGGGCAGAGATAACCCCATGATATGTCTCGTCGACGACAAATTTACGTGCGAACTAGGCCAACACTTCTACACGCTCAATTTCCACGCGACATTTCAAGACTGTCTCACTCGAGCAAGTTGGTTGTTTCGTTTTCCTGCTATTACTTTTAGTGACAACATTCCCCTGTAAATCTATTCCAATAGCTTTCTCGCGTTGGTTGTTGGGTGGAAAATTGTCTGACCAGATATTGACTAAAAATTTTTTCGAGCCGTAAAAGGTTTGACAAGTGATCATAATTCAAGACCTCGGATGTAAATAGTGGTAACTGTCAAAAATATGGAATCCCAGTTTCAAGTGTTCAACATGAGATCTTAACTTTAACATACATTTCAATATTCTGAAGTTAAGTTGTGGATAAAAACGTTATTGGAAAAACACAAAGAACAAATCTTCATATAAATTTTGTCCTAGCTGATTTTCTGAAACTGTACTTCATTGTGACCCAATTCAGAAGAATAATGGTCACCACTGTTTACACCCAAAGTCTTCAATAATGAACACTTTTATAACTTTTATGCATAAGTAAAATTTGGAAAAAAATATAAAATGGAAAAAAAAAATTACATGCCATATGTAGAAGAAAATAGTATGTGTGGAACGGGGCCTTAAAAATTCATTTTTAAATTGGCCAAAATACAACCTGCTATACTGTTTCCTGATACGAAACACTCAAAACAATTTTCAAATCTAAAATTCTAAACAGAGTAGAAATCCGTAAAAAATAAATATAAAAGAAATGTTATTTACTTAATTTTTCGTTCTCATCCGGCACAAACAGTTATTTCACTAAAAAAAAAAATTGCAGTAAATAATCCAACTATTTAACAAGCACAAATTGAATCAAAGAATATTCTAAAAAAAATTCCTACCACAGGGTGTAACTGATCATAGCCTAAAAACACGGTGTTAAGTAAATAAAGACTATACTTCAGGCAGCAAAATTCTATGAATCATTTTTTTCATGTATTTTTTGTTGTAAAGCCATATTCCAAAAAAAATGAAGCGTGCAAACATTTACACTGCAGCAAACTAAACGCGCAACTCAGGTTATGACAGCTTCCCCGAACGAGACTAAGCACGAGGCTGTCAAAACAACTTGAGGCCCGACTGCCCTGATTTCTGTCTGCCGGTTATTTGAAGAGCGGGGTTCAGAAAATGTGCAGTAAATACAGCAGGAGTATACGGTCCTTTCCCTCGCTCCTCGAGTCCCACATTTTGAGGCCGACACACGACATAGTTTTGCCGTTTCCAAATAGAACGGAAGTGTCCTTTACCGATACAGCCTTCAGTGCCCCACCTACCTGGACACACACACGCTGAGTAGAGCTTTAAAACTGCTCAACGATCGAGTGGGGTCTGTCAACCGAAAATTATTAATAATACGCTGAGGAGGATGTAGTTCTTAAACTGCATTTTTAGAAGAGTGAAAAAGGATAAAATGCATGTTTTAGGAATAATTTTTAGACATGAAACGCTCTTTAAAGATTCTTGAAAACGCCCAAGAGGCTTGTATTACACCTTTATATTATTTTTCTCCGCCACATGACTATATGGTTCCCTCTCAAATTTCATAGTTTTCCTACGCACGACGAGAAGACTGAGCACCGTTTTAGAGCCTTGCGCTTAGAGGATATACCGCGCTAGAAGCAACAACGAGCATAGCACGTATCATCCCGCTTCACTAACACAAATATATTCCTGATGACTAGGCGGGCCCCTTAAACAAAGAATATTTTAGTTACAAGGCTGTTGTCAGCGAAAAACTAACCGTGAAAGGATACTCGGATTCTTTCGACGCTAAAACAACCTAGTGCATCAAAAAAATAAATACTTTTCGGCAGTAAATTGGTTATGTTACCATATTTTTCACTTTACTTACAGGTAGATTTCAATTTTGACACGTCTAAGACAAGCCACAAACCCTCAAAGGCCCCCAAGTGCAGGGAAGAACCTGTCACGAAAGGCTGTCTCCTGGGACGTAACTAGACCAGTTTCCACCCCGGGCAAAATCATCTTTGCGCTCCCCCCCCCCCCCCTTTTTTTTTTTCAAACTAATCAAACCTATATATTTCCCAACAAAACACCTCATATCGCCATCATATATTATTTCCACTATTCCAAATATTTCTGATTCAATTTAGATGGTAAATAAGTGGAGTTATTTGCAGTCATTTCATTTTTTATGCATTGCAAGGTGTATGGCACACGAAAAATGCCAGTTTTTTTTTGTTTTTTTTTAAAGATATTTGAATATATACGTGTATGTATCTTTCAATACAAATAATTCGGTTAATTTTACCGCCAACATTTATGATCTAACACTACACTTTTCAAGTAAATATCTATAGTAAAATTTACTCTGCCGGTTTAGCGCCCCTCCCTCCCCCTCCAAAGCGAAGCCCGGGGCACAAGCCCTGTCTGCCCCCCTCCAGTTAAGTCCTTTCTTCATCGACGATTCCATAAGGATCCTCCCAACTATTCGCACGGTAGACAGAAATGGCTGAATTTCTTTAAGATATTTCAAGGGTATTATTGGGCTAAGGGTCTTTTAAAGAGGTATACGGAAATATCTGTTTGCGTGCTTCCAACCCCTTAGACACAACTGAAATACCTAAAGTCAAAGCGAACGCCCAAAATAGTTCCCGATAATGCCAATGGAAGTGCCTAAAAAACTCAAACTGTATGTTAAAGAGCACCAGCCATTAGGTAAACAGGGCATGAAGTGTCCGTTTTTATCGTTCAAATATTTATTGGCCTTGATCGCTAAGGCACCATCACGCTCATGTGGCGAGACATGGGTCAATGGTTCGAGTCCATCAGTCAAAACAATTTACAATCACTGGGTAGGTCTGCTTGAATTATTCTATGGTTTTGCGAATCGTCTGCATACAACTCCATACAAAGAAACTGGGGAAAAAAATTTGCTAACGTATTTAGTAAGTGACCATAACAGAAGTCACTTTAAGTGATTTAGATAAACAACGAAAAATCTAAATCTGGACGTTGGACAGGGATTCGAACGCTGGTCTTTCCAAAAGCAATATAGTTTTAGTGACTTGGCCAAATCTCTCAGTCACCGAGTTAGTAATACAGTGTTGTTCGAGGGCCTTGCAAACTTGAACCTTCATATGATTAACCGTGAATGGATAATTTAACAAAACTGTAAAATCATTATTTTATAACTATAATCGAAAATAGGGTTGGAGTTAAAACTAATTCCTGCCAGCAAGTGCAAATATAAATTTACTCAAGGCCCAGTTAAGAGTTGGTCAATTCTCACCAACTTTAATTGTTTGATATTTTGCTACAACTCACTACCTATATTTTTTTCATTATATTTGGAGCTTGGCAACACATAAAAAAAATAGATTCCTTTTAGTTTCAAGCGGTAGGAACAGCAGACCGACATTAAAATAACTGCTACGAGCGGCGAGAAATCCAGTGTGCAATTATGGCACACCGTACTTATTTCCCCATGTATATGCGTAAAGAGTGTTTCATTCGAAGACACAATGTGTCATTGCTGATCTTTTGCCAGATTGATGACACACCAAATTAATGTTCTAAGTATCCGTATGTTGAAAACTTTCCCGCAATTTACAGATGAAATGGAGTCAATATATGTGTCCATATTAACAAAAAACGAACCAAAATATAGTTCAGATAAAAAAAAAATTTTTTTGAGAAAATTGGGCGCAAAACAAAAAATTAAAAGCAGCAATATGCCTGAAAATAATTTAGAATATAAGTAATAATTCACAACTATTTGATCAGGGTATTTTCACTTGGCATTTCACTAAAAATTGTTTAAGAATTTTTGAATTAACTACAGTATAAAGTGAGTATCTACATCGCATCTTGAATTTTTTTTTTCAATTCCTCTGTGAAAAATACGCAATGTATTTTCGGAACGCTGAAACATAAAATTAGTACAGCAGGCTCTCGAAAGGTGTGTGTGTACACTGACACGGCACAGCAGCCGGCGGACAGGCGGGTCGAGATGTGTCCTGCGCGGCGACGCTCGCTATTCATGAGCGGCCCCTGTCCTGCCGGTCGCGAGGAGCGGGAGGTGACACCTCATACCTCATCGGTCACGCTCGGGGCTCCCGGTGTAATTGCGAGTTGATCTCCGAGAGCCGACGCTACTTCCAACATGAGCGACAGCTTCGGGCTGCAACGGCGCGGCGGTGGGCCATACAGTAGTGCACGGCGCGCACACGGCACAACAATCCATTAGAATGGGGTGGGAATGTTTATTCACACACCGTCGGCTTACTAACAAAACCTCATAAGTATGAATTTTGAGACTTTGGTGTTTGAGATTACTTTGGTCCATACATTACTGACACAGGCCTGTAAAACCTCCAAAGTCCAATTATGAATGCAAAGACATCTATCAAACCTAATTAAAACTCTATGATTTAAGTTTAATTAATTTTTTTTGTTTAATACCTTCTATGTTTTAAAGAGTAAATAAATAATTTACACAATGTATTTATTTGCTTTAAAATTAAATATAATTTTATTTGGATATTTTTAAATATTACAGCATATCTGTATTTTCTATTAAATCACAAACAAATTTTTTTGCCTCTCCTGTAATAACTTGTGTATTAAACTACGTGGTTTCCGGTTATATTCGCGTGTTTTAACAACGCAGTTTCCTTAAATTTTTTATCTCTTTTTTCTTCTTCTCGCAATAAAATATCTTCTCCACATAACAGTACAGCTTCCTGAACATAGTTATGTACTATCTTGGCTACTGTCTTAAACGCTGATCCAACGAGGCATTAAAAGAGCGCAAGAGAGAACAAAAAACTATGCATTTTTACTCTTTATTTCACGTTTTCTCCGGTGCGGCGTGGCAAGACACGGTTGCATTTAGGCGGTGCCCATCAGACAAGAATGATAATTCGAAGTACGCCAGTTATTTTGCATTTTTATGTATTCAGAAATGAACATTCTATTATTTCGTGTCAGGTAAAAAAAAAAAAAGCAGATATTAAAAAAACGCAAAGGAAGGGACAGAAAAAGATGCCAGTTTAAAAATCGATAAGACATCACTACACAGTATAAAACAAAGTATGTCTCTCTGTCCCTATGTATGCTTAGATCTTTAAAACTACGCAACGGATTGTAATGCGGGTTTTTTAATAGATAGAGTGATTCAAGAGGATAGTTTATATGTATAATACATGCATAATATAGTAGAGAAACACTGATAATTTTAAAGGTTTCTAATGTGATGTAAATAAACACATTTTTTTGCGCTTACATTGCAAACGCTGGCTGAACCCTACGAGATAGATCAAATATACTACTCCATAGTAACTTTCATAATAGAGTGCACAATACTCACCGGATGTGGTACCGGAGAAGATGTATTGATTCCCCGAATTCCTCTGATACCATCGGATTTACCGTTCCAATTTAAACGCCTACAATTTCCGGTAAAGATATATTTTGCAATGACCATTAATAAATCGCAGGGTCAAACTTTTAACGTTGCAGGCTTAGATTTGAGCGTTGAGTGTTTTAAACATGCCCAATTATATGTCACTCTTTCAAGAGTAACCTCTAAAGAAAACATGCTTGTATTTTCTAATGAAAAAAGCTGTGAACGTTGTATATAAAGACATTCTGTAGTATATTTAGTATCAGCATTGCACCCGTGCGAAATCGGGGCGGCTCGCTAGTTTTAGATAAAGAATGCTCGTACATAAAATTCGATTATAAGATTTTTAAAATCATCCTATGCAATTGAAACTGTAGGAAGCTGGACAATGAAGTCGTTTCCACGCAGAAAATTGGAGGACGGAATTTTAAGTTAAAATATTATAATCGCCGCACATTGTCCAAGTAAAATAAGTGCACAAAGGTACAGTAAATAAAATATTCAAGCATACTATAAAGTGAAGATCAATAGTTTATTTGCAAAAATTTAAGTTTTTAACCAGTTTAAAAGAGGCATGTTCGTTAAAATGGATCTAGCAACACCAAGAATGCCGAAGTAATTCGCAGACACACGAGGCGGCTATCACAGATCCCGCACCACTCATCCGTCAACTGTGTAATGCAGAAGATCAAGTGGGGGTTTAATTCAGTATTTTTGCACATACGCCATTGCAGTTTTGTACTATATTTCATGGAAAAATTCTGAAAATAATATATATATATATAAAGTTGTGTCTAAGGGGTTGGAAGCGCGCAAACACATATTTCCGTATACCTCTTTAAAAGACGCTGAGCCCAAAAAATCCTTGAAATATTTATTCCATGATAAACACTGCAAAACTGCAATTACGTATGTCCAAAAAACTGCATTAAATCAAAATTCCCCATTGCATGAATCATTTAAAGAACGTATCAAATTGGGGGCCATCGCACATAAATCTTTTCTGATGAAACATTCAGAGGCAAGTAAGTAATTAATGAAAACCGAAAACCCACATGTGGTGTCCCGTCTGTGGTAGGGTCTAAGAGCCGGCTGAGGAACAGAGGGACAGAGACGAAATCTCTGTGTGACAATCTGGAGAACCCTAAATGCCACCCCCCCCCCCCCCCCCGCCACACACGATCAGTCCGAACTGTCCGTTCGGACCTACCAGAATAAACTGATGGACTGACGAACTGATGGATTGCCGTAAAATCGGACAGTGGGCTCGAGAGCCCTCAGTCCGAATTGCCGTGTGAGGTAACAGCGTCTCGCCAGTCAAAAATGACAGTCTCAAAATCCAGTCCGTCAGTTGAGTGTTATGTCAGTCATCTTTGTTTATACTCTTTGGTTTCTTTGCTTTTTAATGTTATTTTTTCTAACGAACAAGTGCAACTGCAACATCCAAAGTTTCTTTCATATTCCACGATGGAACAATACATCCAATAGCAACAGTAACCACGAGACTGATCGTATGTGGGGAGGCTTCAGTTCAGTCCAAACTGTCAGTTCGGATTGTTCGGCCGTAACTGAGCACCTGGACTAATTGTGTGCGCAGAGGGCCTCAATTGAATCCTAACTGGGAGCTGCACTGCCTATGTGTGGGGACCTTTAGGAAACGCCATCAGCTCCCGGAAACGTCCGCCACGTCACGTCTCAACCTCGCAGGAAACCTCCCCCCCCCCCCCTTTTCCCAAACCCACCGTGATCACACACTGACGTCACCAATGTCAAACATTGTGGAAATAGTTATTATAAATATCATACAGTTAAAGCGCAGTCTCAAAGGTCATGTTGATTTATTATTTTTTTTAGTCCCAACTTTTATTTAATGGCTTTTTCTAAATTTTCTAATTTGTTCTGCAATAAGGCGCACATGTTTTCTTAGTTATCTTTATTGCGTACTTTTTACACCCATGATATTACACTAAGAGAATAACTGATGAAAATATTTGTGGCAAAACAACAAATGCAAATGAGGTACCGATTTTATATTTTGGAAACAACCCTTACAAAAAAGGTTATGAAAAACGGATAAATGGGGTGTAAGACCGAGCGTTAATAATATTTGAGCACATTCTCAATCCTGTCTCTATAGGAATAATACGTGTGCTCCGAAGTCGTTGTGGTAATAATATGTGTAATATTTTGGCTATGAACACAACACGCGCTTCTAAATACCGCAGTGATACGTATGGTTATTGTGTGTTACAAAGGATAAGTAAAGCAATGAATAATTTGTAATTTTTATTTTGTCTGTCATGTCCGTGGTTGGCAGAAAAAAATGTTCCATAAGTTTATCGAAAAAAAAATTATGATGAAGCCTCTTACTTGATAACGACGGGGCAAGAGAATTTTTTATATTTAAAATTTTATAATGTTTAAATAAAAAAACAGTTTAATTAAAGGCAGTTTTAAAGTGTTGTTCCGTAAGGTTTTATCTATGTTTCAATTTTAACGAAGTAGTATGTAACTAACCTAATATTTGATATCTTAGTATTTGTCTTGATAACGTGATGCTTTAATATTGCAAATATTTTGGTCATGTACCAATGTTAAAATGGCCAAGGACTTAATTTCACCGTGGATTGTTGAATGAATTGTTTTCTGAAACATCTACACAGTTATGGAGCGACATTGTGCAGGTACCTGGCTAACCCTAATCGGGCGGTCTTAACTTGCTGTAACTTTTATTGCCTGCACAAAACTTCGGTATGTTTGTCACTTACATGCACAAGGACCATTTGCTCTCATGTCGACCATGGCAAATTGTACACAAATTCAAACGTCGTTACACACTTTCTTTGTCGACATCAATATTTTTATATGCCCTGAGTTTTCTCTGATGTTGCAGTAAAATCCTACTATATATTTAAGTTTCAATGCAAATGATACATTTTAAGGACTTTAATTTTTTTTTATTTTGCAAGATAGACAAGGTTTTTACTAAAAATCAATATCATAGAATATAAATAGTCGTATTCTGGTGGTATGTATGTTTCTCGGAATTTTTTTAAACTTGTACAGCAACAAAATAAAAGTTAAAAACTGGTATTCTGCCTAGTACATTTATTTATATAAAAATATTTCAATCACATAAATCGTGGACATCACATTTCTTGTACAACAAATATAGCACCGTTGATGTCATGTATATTTACCGTTCGCAGGGTTTGAGGGCCACGAGGACCCCAACTTTCTTCCTCATAGCTTTACGTTGCGCTGGTCGCTGCATGTGAACCTCTAGTTAAAAAAAAAAAATAAACGAGATTCCGGTGAACTCTTCCGCCCAAAAGGAATAAAATAATTAACGAAATACCAGACGAGACAATCGGTAATGAATATGTTGGACAAGACAGAAAGCAGCGAGTAAAATGTTTGAAACAACAGGACAATCTAATCAGTACGTATAGTAAGAATAAAATTTTTAAGAAGAGATATAATTGGCTGACGTAAGAAACACGGCATGGAAAAAGCACCGAGCGGAACAAAGAAGCAAGGCGAAAACATGAAACAAAAAAAAATAGATGGCATTAAGAAAAATAAATACTAAAAAAAAAGGATGGTAAGAAAAGTCTAACAATAAAGGGGGGAGAAAAATATAAAAAAGTGTCCCTTCACCTACACTATCACCCCCACCCCCCTCTGATACATAAACTTTTTTCTTTATTTTGTTCTTCCTCTCCCTCCTCACCTTTTTACCGAGTGCACGTCTCTTTCCTCCAGCCACCTTCTCCTGGGGCCACTCCGCCGACCCACCAGGGGCCCCAGTCCCTTAATCATTAATTATTAATTTATTATTTTCTGTTATGATTTATTAAGATTGATTATTGTATCTGACAGGTGTATTCCAGCATACCCCCGTTCCATCTCACCCTTCTCCGACCTTTCTTCCCACATATCCCCCCCTTTTTTTCTCTCCCCCCCCCCCCTTTCAGAACTTAGTTGAGAAGTTGGAAGGTTAGTGTCGCAGGTGTCCGCCATACTGGATGTCGGCCATCTTAATAGCATCACAGTTAAGTAAGTTGTAAGGTAAGTAGCACCACAGTCGCTGGGTTGTTTTTATTTTATAAAAATCTGAATGTAGTGGCTGGAGCTCGATTCATCACTCCGTTACCTCAAAAATTGGAGTTCCATTCTGTCATGGAGTAAATTGTCAATTGAAGAGTAGGGAATTAAATAAATTATACAAAAACAGAAATGTAAGGGGAGTATAAATTATGTTACAGGAACTGTAAAACTACTGAACATTGCACATATTTAAGTAAGCTATATAGTGGATACCTGGTCTTTGAAACATGTCTAAATTAATGCCACCGTTATTCAGGTAAACCAACTTAAATAAATATGACTCTAAAATACAGTATTCGTAATTATATTTGGATAGGTAGTGGTAAGGGCACCGTTTGACAAGTTTTTAAAACCACTTCTTCTTGTTCGTTCTAACTTGTCTCTTTCCTCGCCTGCCCATGCCGCCTCCAGCCGTGCGGTAAGGGCGAATGTAGAGACCCAAACCATTTTTTTTCTTTAGTGCTATGGGATGCATTCTTCACTGCCCTCTCCTGCATGAAAAGTCGGAAAGTATAGACCAGAATAATTTTTTGACTGTGCTATAGAACTCATTTTTACATTTTACACTGGCGATTTCACCTGGTTTGCACAGTCGTCACACACGCATGAGATACTATCGTTTGACAAAAAAGAACCCAAAGTACCTAACTACAACACAGCTTTGGTAGCTCGGTAGCAGCACTCGTGCGGCTAGTTTTAATATTTCAATCTAAATATCAGTTCAAATATTGCTAGATGTATGAACTTTTTCATGTGTAAACATCTTAGCCGTCGGTATATCGCATTTGGTAGGAGTAATCTCATGAAAATAGAATGGAAGTTGATGAACAGAAATGTGATACAAAATTGGCGGACCCTCGTGTAGCAACATAAACCCATATATAGTTACTTTAGTAAACAATAGGGGACAAACCAAGCGATTTGGTGTTTCAAATGAAACTTTATGAAAGTGAAACTACCCGGGAAAATATTTGGAAAACTAAAATAGTCAAAGTAAAAAGTACTCTCAAGTTTTAAAATACCTAAGAAGAATGGCATTGCAATGATTACATAGGCCAACAATAGTTTTGGTACCGGGGTATTTGGAACTGATTTCATATGAATTTGGTGCCCCGAATTCAAATATGCATTAGTTTTTGCCTAGGTGGTCAAATTTCTAAGATATAAGGTTTAATTGAAACATACGTTTTACGTTATTTTAGGATAAAATCATGAATCAAATATAAAAAATAAACATGAAATAAATGTACAAAAATATACTTAGTGTTATAATAATGTGTTTAAAATGTTTCAAGTTAATATTTTAGTACTCCAATAGAAGTATAACTTCTAAAGGTAATCGGAAACTTCAGAGTATTAACGGTTAAGTGGATTTTAACAAGATGGGTAGTATTTGAATACATCTCCTTGTCTAAAATTACGTTCAAAATCGGGTTTTTATTGCAGCCGTTTCTAATGGTTTTAATTTAACCGGTTGTTTCGTGTTGCTATAAGAGATTAGCTGTATTTACGGTAACCAGTATATACAGGTTATGGAACAATAACCGTTTCTTTAAGCTTATGTGTCTCTGATAACCAGTTATTAAGAAAGAGAATCTAATTCTCAACTGTGTGGTAACACACATAATATCGCCGGATTTAGCGAGCAAATAAAATACCGTTACTTCAACTCTTGTGCTGCCGCTAGGTATCGCGGTATGTGAATTTCATCAGAAAAGACCAGTTCTTGCTATCGATAGAATCTATTCTCAAACAGCAACAAATATTTTCTGAAAGAAACTTACCTATACCGTGCATTCCTTTGACTTTTTTTCGGTTATAAACTAATCTTTAAGCAGAAGACATTTTTAGGTTATTCGAGTAATTAAACAGATTTTAAGTTCATCAAGTAATAGCAAATCTTCAAACTAACGTTTCATACCAGAGTTCTCTGATCGCTCAACGTAAAGAGTTCTTCGCTCGCAAGCGACAGAAACATTACTGTGCTCTCGATCGACAGAAACATTCCTGTGAGCTCGATCGACAGAAACAGTTCTGTGCTCTTGATCAACAGAAACATTCCTGTGCGCTCGATCGACAGAAACAGTTTTCGACAGAAACCGTTCTCTACTCATGATCAACATTTTAACCAATTCTCAGTTTTTTTTTTGACAACTGTCAGGAAAAGACAGTTATTCGTTATTTCATATTTGCTTGGTTTTAACAGATAAACAGTTTAAGGTTGTGCGTGAAATAAATAAGGTGCTTGGATAAAAATTTATTTGTAATTACACACTGCAACCGCGACAAAATATCATTTTCTTTTGAATGTGTAGAAAAAAGAAAATTAAAATGCAGGTGTTAAAATTAAGCCACAATTAAGATGGCTGTAATGATTTTGTAGACGATCTTTGCAATTGGAATAGTGAATTCTTTAAAACTGACCTTCATACCAATAATAACTCGTAACGTTAACGATCTAAATAACCAGTCATTCAATCGTAACCATAACTGCCATAACTGGCATTGTAATATAACCATTACGCTCATCACTAGCTGCTATCTGCATTTCATGGTGACAAGCAACGTTTACGATTCAGGCAGCAAATTCCAGCGGTGGGCGTTTAAAGTATGTGTGTGTACGCATCCAGAAATTTTGGTATTTGAAAAGCGAATATTTTATTTGTCAGTTTATTTATCACGCTCGAAATTATTTTAAAGAATTCCACGTAAAATTCCGTGCATTATAAGTTTATTTGCAAAATTAACAAAATGAGAACACAATTTGCTCGTTACCGAGGTTAGATGTTTACACATCATTTGCTAGTACTGCAAGACTCGCTCCCATTTGCTTTTCTCCGGGGAAACTTCGCTGTGACCCAGTAGTGCCCTTCTCCCCCCCCCCCCTCTTCGGCATCTTTCCATTTAGTCTTGACGCTTTCCTGTCTCACCTGATATGTTCAGCGCGTTAAATGACGAAAAAATTACTATCTCCCTTAATAATTACACAATAACATCCGTTCAAATTGTCTGTAAGCCTTATAAATATAATATAAAACATTTGTAAGAAACATTTTTGATACAACCAATACTTTCTGCTAAGGGTAAAATAAACAGGGGTAAAAGGTAAAAAAAAAAGTAATAAGACTCCCATATTAGGTAATCAATAAACTCTATAACAATAAATGTAAATATTCTAAAAATTATCTAAAACTTTTGTCGAAAACTATTGTTGATAAGAAGAACCATTCACTGCAGGGGGTTGAAAAAACCAGAGGTTAGAATAAAAAGAATAAATAAAAATTCCATACTGTGTATACAGACACAAAGATATCATAACTTTTTTAGTAGGTATATTAACACAGCCATTACAATTGATTACAAAAATTACAAACATTATATCAAAATACTTTATCCAAAATAATTTTTGATGAAACTATTACCGAAAAACAGGGGTTGAAATAAAAAAAAATACAAAATTTCCTTACTATTCATTCGAATTTATTTATCTTAAACCTTGGTCGATAGCAAATTTTTATACAACCACTTATTAGTGAAAGGGATGAAAAACAGTGTTTGAAGGTAAAAAATTAATAACTACTTTAGTAGGCGTAATATGGAATTCGTTGTACTGTGAGTTATTCAATGCTGAATGAATGCATTGAGTTAAAAACACTTAAAATAGATTCGTTGTATATAATATTATAAAATGTTAATTGATCCTTTTGGAATATTGGAGATCATATAGTACGTTATGAACAATAAGTTCGGAAAATGCTAAATTTGTTTCCAGAATATTTCCAGAAGAAAAAGGTATTTCTAAATCTACTTACGCCTATAGGCTGTGCAAAAGAAATTTTTCAACTTGAAGCATTAAACATTGTATACAAAATATAACTTAAAAATATCAAAGATATTTTCAGATTGAAGAAAACGGACCTTGAAATTTAGGCTTGACACGACTTATTTAAGTTGATGTAATAAATATTTACATGCTAATGTACAAGATGCAATACATGCAGTTCCCAATAATATGCAAAGTTTTCCTCTGTTATATCTTACAAACAATGATGAATTTATATGCAAGAGTAAAATATTACGTTGCATTTATTTATTATTCCACAAAAACTATTATCATAACTTTCAAACTTGCAAATAGCATGTTATAGCTACGAAAAATTGTACTTTAAATCGGTTTCAGTTATTTATTTCTTTACGCCACGGTTAACCTTTACCGTCACAACTTCGTGATTGTTTAGTTTCGCACCACATTCATATTGTTTTTGCCTTTCGCGCTATTGTCGTATCAGCATTGTGAATTGTTCTAGATTCGTTTCTTACGAGTTGCATGTAACCTCAACTTAGTTTTCTTTCTTTTTCCTTTTTTTATGTTGACAGTTTTCCTTTTGGAAAAAAAAAATATTCAAAGGAAACAGCTGAACATTATGATGTAAAACAGAACAAAAACAATCCGACCACGTCCAGCGATTCCTACCCACAAGTGCTGTACCTTACTGCACGCCCTGTGTCGGGGTTGGAAGAGGGGGGAGGCATGCCTCCCTGACTCATCTTACCCTCACCCCGCGCAAACATGTTGAGGGTGGGTCTACGTCCGAGTGCGCGCCATGTGACGGACAACCAACAAGTGCAAAACAGGCCGCAGTAATACTCGTGCCCCTCGGAAATTAATGCGGGGCCCCTATAATTTTATTGGTGTAAAGTGTATACAAAGGTCCAGCGCATGACCTTATAAAGATGCCACACAAATCCCGTGAATAGTTTGTAAGATTTGACAGCATGAAAACGTCGTTTTTGGATATATTGAGGGTTAATAAAATATTGTTTTTGATGTGCGAATCATTTTGAAAATATATTTAGGTCACTGCCTGATGTGTGTGTTATTATCGTACAGAAAAAGGTTTTGAAAATTTTCCCTAGTTTTCTGTAAACACGTGTATTTCAAACACTCTGCAACGCTGTTCACAAGCTAGGTAGGCGGGCGCCTTAATATACCATTGAAACGGAAATTTTTATGGAGACAATGTACTATACAATGTATTGTGTCAGCACAATCAAACAACAGAAAACAAAAGTTTGTTTTTATCAATATTAGAACATTCTAATGGAATCTTGTTTTGAAAATATTTATTTATACAGCAAGTCGCTGGAACAGGCAAAATATCAGTGTCTGGCTCATGTGTTGCATAATTTTGGCATAAAATTATTTCAGTTTCGCAAATTTAAGATGTTATTCCTCCCCTACAAACTCTCAATCATTCCATTATTAGTTTCGATGAATTTTTCTTCGAGAACCAAAATGTGGTCCAACAACATTACTCGGTGAAACTAACTCGACTATTCTAGAAGGCAATGGAGGGGCGGGTAACTGGTATAAATAGGCCTGCCCTGACCACTGACACGCAGAGTCTTCGAGGGAGTAGGGGAAGCTCTCACACGCCGGATATCGATGCCTGCCATCATTCTGACAGATCTCTACCAACACTGCCACTCTGCTCGACTACGTGCCGGCGATTTGGACTTAGCCTGAAGCTCTAGTAAGCTGGACAACAGGTATCGGTAAACACACGCTAGTGCAACTCGTGGACCGATTTACTAATCGCTGGGCGACTCCTGTGTATAAAAACTCTCTTAGCGGAATTTGACCCTTGGGATGTGGGAAAACATCGCCTGAGGGTGGAAAACGATGGCCGACGAAAATCACTTTTTTTTTTTTTTTTTTTTTTTTTTTAACTTTTCGGGCGAGTTAACGAGTTCAAGAAAAGACAGAACAACGAGGGTTTATGTCACACTAATTATAAGAGGGCATTGTGTTGTGAGACTGACAGCAAGTGACACTAAGGGCAGAGTTTCTGAAATGGACTTAGATAAATTACCACAGCACCGACTTAGTCTCGGAGTGAGACTGACTGTGCGATCCCGACAAGCGGTGTCACTTACGATACTAGAAATAATGCAGTGTCTTGTGTAGACCCTGTGAGCTGACGAGTGCAACTGGGTTGCGACCCTTCTTCGCTGAGCTCCTGCGTAATACAGCACGCAACGAGACTACTTGCCACAGCAACGCCTTGGAGTGGCCACCCAGACTGCGGATTCGTAAGGCGAGTGCTTGACTTTGTATTAATTCAATACACGAAGGGTCTTTTATTGCACCAGTGTACTACTCGCAAACCTAAGGGGAACAACGAGTGTCTAGGAACAATACGGTACGCACACAGGACTTACAGACTGTAGCTTTTAATGTTAGTATTTTATGGGGTTATTAGTCATAAACTATGTTCTAGTAACATTAATCAGTATAAAATTATTTCATGTTTTATTTCTTAGGAACAATATACAAGATGTAGAGTTATGTAAATATTGGAATATTAATGAATGATGAGTTTTGGTTGCTGTAACCATTTGAAGTTAAACTGAAGTGACGTTTTCTAGTCAGTCTGCAGCCTATTTCTTTGTTGGTAATATTTTTTAAGTGTAATTAACTTTTTTTTGATGAGATGCAATAATACAAATTTTCTGGTATTGTATTTTGTGATTTATTTTGGGACAGCGAGTAACCTGAATATTTCTCTGTTCATAGTTCTTCGTTGTGGTATACTCGCTGTGGATATTGCAACAATAATAGAGTCTCAAGAATTCATGAGTGCACGTTCAGTTAAATTTGTACAAAGTTAAATAAAAATGTTTACCGTTGCTCACACAACAAAGTTTAACAGTTTCGTTCTAGCCTATACCAGCACACACTTCCACTACACATGTTTTTGTTCATTGTTTCTACTTGGTGCAAACATATAGCCCAGTTAGGAAATAACAGTTAAGAATTAATTGTCTCATTATTACGGATGGATGATCTGAAACTTGACATGTTTATTTTTAAAATGTTTCCACCGACATGACCTTTGTAAGTTTAAATATATTTGCATTCAGTGTTAGAATTCCATTAATAACTATAGTTCTCATGTTTCCAAAGGAATTTGGATGACATAAAGGACAATACCACTCTGGTTTTGATCAGTTTATAGTGGTTAAGTCCATTAGTCATGATATATGGCATCTTGAAATTTGGCGGTAGTGATGCCCTTAAGCCATGAAATGAGTCATGTATAACTTTTACCAGTGACTGTAATTTTAGTGTAGTGTCAAACTTATAATAAAGCATTGGCTCACCAAAGGAGAGCTGAGATGCGGTTAATAATCTTTATACAAAATGAATTTCTAGGGTCACCACACATGCATTGCACACTTTGAATAACGACATGAAAGACATATGTTCAAAGAGTTTAACATATCAGTAATGGGCAATAGAGATGTGCAAGTCGGATTGATTTTTTACCTTAATCATAAAAGTTATAAGTAAACGAACAGTGTTCAATGGAACTTAACTAACATATGTCCGAGTAACCCACGAAATCGGGTGACATACACACTCTTCTGTTGGAGAATAAAAACTATTATCTGTCAGAGCTTGAAACCTACTACCACTGCTGCTAGAAAGCTCGCAGCTCCAAAACAAAGCTCTAATCGGGATTCGAACATAGGCTCTAGTCCCACATAGTGTTTTAAAAGCTTTCATTTCCTGTGCAACCTTTAGGGATGTCTCTCAAAACTAGTAATGCCGTATCAAGTCATTAGAAACATATGTGCCACATTAAACGTTTCTAAAAGGGTTCGTCTTGAACGTGATGCTATTCATGAAGTTATTTTGAAACCGATAACTTTATGGCTCGATAAGATTGGAATTGCTCAGATGTTGTACACAAACGTAAATTATGTGTAACATGAGGTTAAAACACCTGAATGATCCTGAGAAAAATGTTTTTAAATTATCTTTAGTTATATAGACCATAGTAGTGACAATGAAGATGATGATGTATCCCAAGTGCCAGTAGAGTCCTTAGGCGAAGAAGCTCATTCATACCTAACAGGGTTCAACTTCAATCTGAATGATATGCCATATGGCATTTCTAAACGAGTTAAAAATGGTATGTGAGTGGGAAAAAAATATTTTTTTATAGCTGATATCATTTGTGTAGATGAAAATATAGTTTAACCTGCTCTGGGTTGGCTTGAATTATTTTTTTGAAAGATCATAATAACATATTTGGATGCTGCTTTAAAGCAATATAAATAATTACTGGCGTCTACCAGTGCACTTTATAAATCGGATGATTCTTCATGGTAACAGTATAAAAGTGCCACGCTTCACAATTCAGTATTATAAAGAGGTTGTTTCCAAACTGGGCACTCCTAAGAGCAGTGGATTAATACAAAAATGGATTTTTGATTTACGAAAGATAATGTTTTGGAATAACTCAAATTAACATATGACATGATTGAAGTTGTTTATGGGCTCCCATGCAGCTTAGAATATTTCGCATACTAATGAGATAATCTTTATTCTCAAGAAACTGAAGGAATTAGGTTACATACAATCGCATGAGGACATTATGCCCCCACTAAGTTTGACTACTTTCCATGCATAGTCATAATTCGCGGCCTTGATGATTTATTCCAGACAGAATTTGTTGAGATGATACTGTATTCCCGAAAGAATAAAAGCTACAAGTACATCTTGACAGTCATCGATGCAAGTTCGCTTGGGCCAGACATGTGAAAATGAAGAAAGCGACTGATGTATCCAAGGATATTTCAGATGTTTTACATGGTGGACATGTACCATCGCACCTGCAAACGGATCTCGGCAATGAATTCTACAATGCAACCGTCAAGGAATTGATGAATTATGAACTTAAACACTTCTCTAAATTTAGTAATGTAAAAGCTTCCATAGTAGACAGGTTTCACAGAACATTTTACACCAAAATGTGGCGGCGGTTCACGCTAATGGAAATTACAAGTCATTGGACATCTTACCAAACCTTCTTTTAAAGTACAATTCTACAGTGCACTCTACCACGCACATGAAGCCCAAATATGTAAAGGACGTTCGCCTGTTTCTGATGGTGTTTACCAATGCAAAGAAGAAAAATCCACGAAAGCGTAAAGCAAACATGTGTACTATTGTGCGGATCTCCAAGCAGAAAGGTGTGTTTGAGAAAGGTTTTACTGCGAATCTGAGTCCCGAACTATTCCTCCTGACCTACGTTCATGAATCGGAGCCCAGGACCTACTAACTTGAAGACATAGACCACACACCTATTTGTAGCAGCAGCTGCTATGCTGAAGATATCCGATCTACACATATTTTGCGGAGAAGATTTTTAACAGAAGAAATAGATGATCCAATTGAAAAATTAAGGGACTTCCGATCTCGCTTAAATCCGTGGGTAGCGGATGCAGAAATCAAGAAGCAATTAATTCGTGCGTGTATTCAATGGTTGTGTAGAAGCATTTCAGTTTTCACTTGTCAGTCCACCGCCTTCTTCACCCCGATCATTCTACTACCCTACATGGTAATTTGCGCCCCTTCCCACTCCACCCTCGAACATTCAATCCCATGATTAATTAGCATATTGGATCCTCGATCCCCAGCCTGTCCTTGAACCCCATTTTAGATCTACCCTCTAAGCATTTCACATTTGACATGGGCTGATTAAGGCATGATTTTCTGTGCGTTTGTGTGTTCATCTTTTGTTTGTCCGTTCTTCTGGTTTTCTCTATGACACAAGAGTTTAAACTAGCAATGGTTTAAGCTCAAAATAATGTTTTAAACCCCGTTAGACCTTTTTCACTGTCCAAAAAATACACGTCATGACACCATGGAACAAAACTTTTGTATACAGGTGCAATATCTCTCAAATTAATAAGAACTTTAAATAAATATTGAGCGGTTTATTAACGCTATGTTAATATCTGGAGTTCTCTACGCCTTTTAACGACCTAGCTATGACCTGTACAACATAATGTTTTAAATCGTGTTCCCCCATTGCCATAATTACCAACTTAAACTTAGAACAAAACAAAAATCTAGAAAATTTGCAAAATTTGGTAGTGTAGCTATATATGTGTGCATCTAAGGTGTCTAAATAAGGAGTAAAAATAAAAACAATGGGGGGGGGGGGCTGCACCAACGACGGAACTGACCGAGGCAGGCGACTGTTTGGCTCCAATGCCGTGGATAAACGCTTGAGGCAGTCCGGCGGGCTGAAATGAGCGATTCCAGGGGTTCAAGGCGGAGGAGGATCAGTTGAAGAGGAGCAAGGCAAGCGAAAGTGAACTCGCACTTTGGCGTCCATCGTTTGTTTTCCCTCGCGGTGCTGCGGCAAAGGAGGGACCTCGGGGCATGTTACAAATATCCCTCACGTTTCGCCCACCGGGATTATTTATCGAAAGAAAAACGCATCGATGAAGCACGTGGCGAAAAAGAGATATATATGCGAGCTGTTACTAGCAAGTGACCTGGAAGATGGCCTCAGGTGCCTTGCTGAACCTGTAACTGAAAGAGGCTGGGAAAGTGTTTATGAAAGAAAATGAAACAGTTTTGTAAATTTCCAACAAAACATAACTTTGCAATGGTCATACTTTGCGATTACTTGTATTTAAAGTATTTTTAAAAAATCTTACACAAATATAGTTCTATGTTTTATAAACAGGTTATTAAAATTTTTTTTTTAAACAAAGATGGATTTATTTTCATGTAAACACAACACAGAATGTGATAGTTTAATTAGATTTTACAACAGCAACGCGCGTTTAGCAAATGTTAAACTAGAACGTGAGAGCTTAGCACAAATAATTACATTATATTTTTTACAATACATTAATTTAGAATAATCCTCCACCATAAGTAAATAACATTTTCCCTTCAAATTTTTTAAAAGTATAATTTGTATCAGCGAAAATTTTCGTATAAAAGCAAAGCATTTTTAATTGCAAAAAGAGGTGTGACTTATTCCCTGTGGTGTGTGGCCACTATTTATAAAAAAAAAAAATAGCGGTGATAATTCCCTTGGAAATGTTTCACTCTCAATAATATATACGTTACGGCATATGAGCATAAGTACACACATACGGCATACGCCATAAGTACACACAATCTGGGATTATTTTTAAAGGTTTATTTAGAATGTGGTTCGGTTAACTCTGAAACAACTATGTTCCTTTTCATTCTCCGTGACCACCCAATGTTGGTTAGAGCGAGAGCACAGTGATGTTGACGGAGGCGAGAATCTCTCAAGTCGTGTGACGTCGGCGTCCCGCCGAGATCACGGGATATTCTCGGGGGCGTGAAAAAGGCGAACCTACGTCCTGTCGCTCGGATCGAAGAGCAGGGCGTTGCCGCTCACTTCGGTGTCGATACGACTTCACCACGCGACTCCCTCTCGCTCTCATCCCCTTCAGCGCCGAAATCATCTACTCGAAATAACGCCGGAAACCACACGAAGGCGGAAAAAGGAGGGGGGGGGGGGGGAATTCAAATCGCTTGAAAACCTCACGCACGTTTATAGAAATAGACGTTCAAACTAGCAAAGTTTTTTTTTTTTGCGAGAACAAAAATTGTTACTAGGTATTTTATAATTATCAAGTCATTAAAAAAATGATTCACAGTCACGAAGAAACATTTTAAGTAGGTGTTTTTTGTATGTATGGTTTCATTGGGCCATAACGTCATTTCCGACCACCATCTTAGATTACCTTAACCTTTGAACTCAGCGGCCACCTTGGATTACGTAATCCAAGATGACTGCCGGAAATGATGTAATCTAATATTGCCGGCGGAGCGAATCCCTGAATTTCAACTCGTGACCCGGTGCCCCCATACATACAAAGCATGTCTACTATTGAAGAAAGTAAACCCACAAAAAATATTTCGCAGCGATCACAAAACTGCATTGTTTACTTCGGTTTAAGCAAAATAATTAATTTTATTTGTGAAACTAGCTCACGAAAGATTGACTAAAAGGGGGAATGGCACCATACCAGAAACTAATATATTTTCCTACCCCCTTGTAATTCCTATAAAATGTAATCTTTCCAAGAATAAGATTCGATCATAGCCACCTCAAGCCCATTTTTCGAACAGCCACTTATTCGCGCCTCAAAGCGTCAAAGACCATGCAGTGTTGAGCTATTTATGCTAACCATTATCTAATGTAGGAGGAAGACACGCAAAAAAAAAATGATGGACAGCAATTCAGAACATACGAATGACTCTAAAAACCTTACACAAGAAACAGACCGAAATAATTATTAACGTATACAAGGAAAAACACAAAGAATTGTAACATAATATTAGGCAATATCCATTCAATATGAGCTGGTACTTAAGCAAAATGACAAGGATGTTTATCTATACTATTATTATAAAGCTGAAGAGTTTGTTTGTTTGTTTGTTTGTTTGAACGCGCTAATCTCAGAAACCACTGGTCCGATTTGAAAAACTCTTTCAGTGTTGGATAGTACATTTATCGAGGAAGGCTATAGGCTATATTATATTATCAATAACATTAGGTATCCTTACTAAAAGTCCAATTTAGAATTAAATGCGTTGGAGGGGGTTAGATACAACACGCAGTACACGTACGAAGTGTGTGTTGACAATGCCGCAGGCGCTAGAAGTTTATTAAGCGAAATACCACTCACTGACTCATTCATCACGAGATCTCTAAAACTATACACCCGATTGACTTGAAATTTAGCATAGTTACTCATTTTGTGATGTAGACGCTCACTGAGAACGGATTCTGCGGAAATCCGATCCCAAGGGGAGTTTCGGAGGTATAATATATCAAAATTTCCAGTTTTTGGTAGGAAATCACCATGGCAACGGCTGTTGCTATGTTGATGCTTCATTCGTCTCTATGGCAACACTATTTCATTGTTAGTGCAGTCCTCATCACCGTTGAAATTTTGCGGGTACTTTAAATATCAAAAATTGCCCTTTTTTCAAGTGTATATATATATATATACATATTTTACAGACTTGAAACTTCACAGTAATGTTCCTTATGTTACGCAGGATGACATTTTCCGAAAATTAGATCCCATGGGTGGTTAAAACCAGGCAACAGTGGCTACTTTGTCTGCATGAGAACAGGATTTTGCAGTGTTGATGCCTTCTGCGTCTCCATGGCAACCGGCATCGCGCGGCAGTGGCGTACCCACAAGGAGGGGCATGTATAATGAGCAGCGCAAGAGTGATCTGCCTGTAGACTGCCGTAGCGAAGTACGGGTACATCAGTTGTACGTTGCGTGCACGAGTCGGGAAACCATCGGTGCTATTCATTTTCTCTCCGGTACATTATACAGCATTGTAATAAATTTTCACTGAATTTTTTTTATTTACCATTACTGTAAATGGGAGATGTGGCTTAATTTTTTTTCCATTAGTATAGCCGTGCGAAGCCGGGTCGGGCAGCTAGTGTTTAGATAATACTGAAACGAATAAAGACAGTGACACAACCATGCATACAAAATTTTACTTACAATATTGACTAATTACCATTTAAAATTCCGAACGCTGATAGTAGCACTGGCCAAATGATTGACCAAGGAGCCAAAGGAAGAGTAAGTTACACGGTAGACTTGGCTTTCACCCACCATACGGGGAATTACAGTTGTTTTTTTTCGTTATCAAATACTTAGTTGTAAGGAAATAAAAAAAAAATATAGACGTTACATAATATGCTTTGCCCAGCTGCCGAAACACAGAACATGAACTTCTAGAAATTATCATGGCGCAATTAGTGAAACTAAAAGTGTTAGTTATGAAGTTTAACAAAAATAAAATAGTGTTTAGCATATATTTGGGGGCAAAACCCCAAAACGCAATTCCTACGAAAACAAACATTCAAATAAACCAACCTCAAACTAAATTAACGACTTGAAAACGTAATGACCCAACTCTGGTGGCTATACAAGGGCGGCTTCTTGGATAGGGGAAAGGGAAGGCGATAACGGCTATTGCTCCTCTAGAGTCTTCATTAATTTGTATTTTGGAGGGTATAGTTGAACTTAATTTAATACTTTAATTTATTTGTTGAACTTTTTTTACCATCAAACGTTGCACATAGGGGTATTTCAACGATCCAAGCGGCCAAAAGTCCAGTAATCAAAACAATACACATTTCTACGAAAATTACTACCTGAGGTGCAGGACACTTTCGAGAACTAAACCCAGCCCCTCCCACTCCCCCCCACGCTTTACGCACCGTTACCGTCAGTCGGAATCTGATCGTATAGCTTTGTGTACGTTTTCTGTTCTCAGTGCTCTCACAAAAGCTACACTTCAAAAGTGAAATTTAATGTTTTTAATTTGATCAGTAGTG
This sequence comes from Bacillus rossius redtenbacheri, assembly GCF_032445375.1. Lineage (NCBI taxonomy): Eukaryota > Metazoa > Arthropoda > Insecta > Phasmatodea > Bacillidae > Bacillus > Bacillus rossius. Next base: position 135,098,964 of record NC_086330.1, on the reverse strand, counting down.
GGAAAAATCATGGATTCTCAAACAACAGGTTATTAACTTATGATATATATTTTAATTTCTATAATTTATTTGTTTAGGAGTTTATTTTTAAGCTCTAAAAGTAGACCCTTCCCTAGACTATTTTTTTTTCCATAAAAATATATTGTATAGGTACTTTTTCATACTATCGGGATAGATCGGGCTAAGATTTTGTTTGCAGTTCATTTTTCAATGTATTTTCTTTTAATAAACCCAGGATTTGGCCCCGGATAAGCCCGGATAAACCGAAATTTAGTGTTTTGAAAATTGTTCAGTAAATTGTATGAAAATATTCTCCTTCATTTTTTGGCTTTAAATGAGGTGTTTATTTGTTTTAGGTTTTATGGGTACATCGAGAATGAGGATCGTAACTAGGAAATAACTTGTTTGACCGCATGAACAGTGAAAATTTACCTAATTTAGATGCAAAACTTAATTCCTTGAAAAATCAACTCTTATCTTATGAAGGCTACAGAAATGACCAAATTGAAACTTTAAAAAGCAATTTTGCACATTTCAAATCAGAAATAAAGTAAAGATGGACTAAAGCTCATAACAAAGAAGATATTTTACTTAAATACAATCACTCTTGGCTAGAAGGGACCTTTGCGATTCCCGTTACCGACAGTCCGGGAAGTCGGTCAGGTCGACCGAATAAATCTTTTGGTGAGCTGAGCGAGAGAAGCAAAAGAAGAAAAACTGAGTATCTTCGCTCTAACTTTGACGAGGACATCATAGTGCATGCTGCTCAAGTAGAGTTAAGAAAAACTGGAAAGCGAGACGCTTCGAATGCACTCAAGGAAATCATCCGTTCGCCAACTCGCGCAACAAAGTACAAAAAGTCATACCATAGCACAAAGTCATCAAAAGATAAAATTAGCCCTTTGACTGTCCAGGAAGCAAATCAAATGTTCATCGATGCAGACCTAACACGAGAGCGATATGATATTATTAGAAGCACGAATAAGAAATTGTTTCCGTGTTAGTCTTTTACAATAAAAAAAAGTGTTATCCGCCACAAGAAGCATGCACGGTAACTAGCACTAGTGCAGAAGCTCAATTGCAGCCTTTGGTCGACCTTACCGTTAGGCGATTATCGGAGTATCTGGAAGATTTATTGATAACATTTAAGGATCAAGAACGCGAATCCCTAAAATTAATCTGCAAATGGGTCTGCGATGGGTCCCAGCAATCCCAGTACAAACAAAAGTTAGACAGTGATGCGGTCAGTGATATGAACATATTCCAGAGCTGCTTCGTGCCTTTAAAATTAGTGTGTGGACAAACAAATGAAAAGACTGCATGGAGAAATCCAACACCCTCTTCTCCTAGATTTTGTCGGCCTATATAAGATTTATATCCGTCAAAGAAACTACTGATGTTACGCAAGAAGATATCAATCATGTCAATACTTCTATAAACTCGCTCATTGCAACTGATTTAGATTTGTGTGGCAAAATATTTACCGTGAAACATGAGTTCATAATGACAATGGTTAACGGGAAGGTGTGTAATGTCGCCACAGGAACAACATCGACAAGTCTATGGATTCAAAGGATATTAACACATTGGATGAAATAAAAGATGTTAATTTGAGGCTATCCAATCTGGCCTCTCTGTACTACATGCCAGGATAAGATTATTTGAAAGTATTCTCCATTTAGCGTATAAACTGCCAGTGAAAAAATATAGGGAAAGGCAAACAGAAGCAGAAAAACGCCTCGAGAAAGAAAGGAAACAAGAAATCCAGGCGAAGTTTGAATTGTTAATAGACATGCCAAAGGCAAATTTCAGCAACACGAATGATGGCAATACAAGCCGAAGATTTTTGAGGATCACAAATTGGCATCAGAAATTACGGGCATAAGTTACGAGCTGATATATAGATTAAAAGTAATTTTAGAGGCTATCTCAAGTGGCCACAAAATCAATCCGGAAAAATACAATTGTTACGCGAAAGAAACTGCTCGTTTATATGTTGACCTATATCCTTGGCATCCCACGACACCCACGATGCACAAAAAAATTCTCGTTCATGGCGCAGTAATTATAAAAAATTCATTGTTACCAAATTGGACAACTTTCTGAAGAAGCCGCAGAAGCACGCAACAATCACTTCCGGTCATATCGACAAGATTTCGCACGAAAATTTTCTCGAGAAAACTGCAATAGAGACATCTTTAACCGCCTAATTTTAAGTTCGCACCCGTTAATGAGTTGTAGAAGGAGAATAAAAAAGAGGAAGCTAAATTCTTACCTACCTGAAACCCTAGAAATGCTGTTGCCTGCCGATCCAAACCCAAAGAGTTCTTCAAGAAGTGACTAAGAAAACTTGTTTTTGGATAATAGTGTTTGATTATTATTATTATTTGTAATAAGTATTACCTAGGGCTTATATTAACTGTATCTTTTTATAATTTGTTTTTCATCTACCTACTTTGTGATTGCAGAACATGTTCATCTATCTATTATTCATAGGGCCAAAACCACATTATATTTTGATTAAAAAAAGGAATATATGAATATAACTATTTATTTATTTTTTCTAATATTCTATAATAAAAAATAAAAATAAAAATATAATATATATTATATATAATAAAAATAATATATATAATATAAAAATTGAGGCAACACTTTCTTACTATGTTGAAGATCAAAATAACCCTTGAATTGCATTTGCTATCTCTCTTCAGAAAACTATTAAATCTAGGTTTCCGTTGTACACAACAGTAAAATAAGTCATTATTGCAACGGTACTTGACCCACGCTTCAAAAACATTTATTGCAAGATAATGAAAAACCAATTTTAATGTATTATTTTTTATTATTTTTATTATAATTAAATTATGGTTTTATTTAGTTTATTTATTTATTATTTAATATATTTATTTAATTTATTGTTTATTTATTTTATATAAAAATTCCTTTATTTTTTTTATACGTGCATAAATTTGTTTAAGTGATCAATTGGCTTATATACCCTATATTGTTTTAATTATTTTTTATGTTTTTAAATTTAAACTTCGGTTTTGTATAAAAAACATTTTTTAATCATAAATACAATTGGTTTCACTTAGTAACATGTTTTAGAGTACATTAAAAAAAAAAAATTTTGGCCGCGTAGATCGTTGAAATACCCGTATGTGCGTTGTACAAAGTACTAAATTTCAGTCTTTGAAGCCATTTATTTTGTAAATATTTCAAGTCCAATATCTGACTTAAATTAATGTAATTTTTGGAGACTGCAGCCCTCTTTGCAAGACAACTCCTACCAAAAAGCCTTCCTGCAGCCGCCCACGTGGTGATACCGAGCCACGGCGAAGTGGGGTGAGGGACAAAGATGGCAATCAATTGGGGGAAATGCTCTAATCAGTGTTCAGAAGCAAAGCGGAACTTCAGGTGAACGCTTAACAATTAATTAGCAGCTAAGCTCGCGTCACAGTTTTGGGATCCGATCAAAATCAAATCGTTAACTTTAAATACTCATGTATAAGACCAAACCAATGTCTTAATCCTTCACAGTTACCACAGGTTGTCTCAACCAGGATGTTGGACACCAGCAGACTGCCAAGATATTAAAAAAATATTATCAATAAAATTGGCTCTAAATTAACAGACACGCAACCAAGGGAATACTGTGAAAGAGTGAGAGTGTGAGATAGTGTGTGAGAGTGTGTGAGAGTGTGTGAGAGTGTGTGAGAGTGAGTGTGAGAGTTAGTGAGAGATAGTGAGAGTTATAGAGTGAGTGTGGAGTGAGAATGTGAGTGAGTGTGTGTGAGTGAGTGTGTAAGTATGAGAGTAGGTGTGTTGGTGTGTGAGTAGGTGTGTGAGTGTGTAGGTGTGTGAGTGTGTGAGTGAGTGTGTAAGTGTGTAAGGGTGTGAGTGAGTGTGTTGGTGTGTGAGTAGGTGTGTGAGTGTGTAGGTGTGTGAGTGAGTGTGTAGGTGTGTGAGTGAGTGTGAGTGTGTGTGAAATCATAATAAGAATTTAAATTATATATTTTTTATATTTAAAACCATTTATAATATATTTTAGGTTAGTATTTAATTATATTTTAATATTTTGTATTTAAACTAATACTTACTATATTTAATTTTTTAAATTATACTTTTATATTTATTATGTCATTTTATATGTTTTATGTTAGTAATGAACTTAGACATTGAATTGGTGGATGAATCATCAGTAATGCTTTAATTTGTAATTTGTTAATATGTAATTTTATATTTGATTCTTAGCTATAGCTATTTATACGTTATTTATGTCTCATGGTTCAGTGTAATAGAAGGCGTACAACCAAAAGTCTAAAGTCGAAGCCTCGAAAACTCATGGAACGGCTGAAAACAATCAAGCGTCCCCTGACCCTAAAATGTCCCACAGTAGATCCCACCATGCGCTGAGACGGGTTTCTACACGTGAAATGATTCTTGGAGCTATTTACCCTTCACAGAGTCGCTTTCGAATGAACAATATTGTGCACTGGGAGGAGGCCAACACTGTCATGTCAAAAAAAAGTATTGAAATGGCATTGCTTTTTTAGAGCTCGTAATAGACTATGAAATAATAAATAGTTGGAATAATGGCCAATACATGAAGGGAAAAAAGTGACCAATAGTGACTGTATTTCCAAAATTCATAAACACTATGAAAATCGTATGAGTTAAAGTATTCATTTTTAATGTCAACTAATTATTTATTATAATAATTTTCCCGTACTAAATAAATTGGTTGAAGGAAAGCTTTTACATCAATAGCAACCAACTAAATGTCAAAAATGGTTTCCACATAAGAAACTGAATTTGAAATTTTTCTAAGTAATGTAGCTGGGTGGCTTATGAAAACGGAAAGAGCAATTTAACTTCTTGTATGCATATTCTTACACCTGGTTTTTCTTTTATTTTTTCGAATTTTTTAATTGGTGATATGATTATCAATAAATTTTAACATAAAAATTTAACACACACATTTAAATTTTAAAAAAAATATACTATACACCTTAAAGCTTAGGCTTAGGTCCACCATTCGTTTTGCCCTAATTTACCATAAAAAACAACTTCATCCACTTTAGATGTAGTGTTACGTACCCCATATTACATGTAAGAGAATGCTGCAAAATCCTGGAATATTAACAGCCTGAAGCTTGTCCTAGTATCTCAGATGTATTTTTTAAGGACTAAAGTTACTGAAGTTTGTGTTTCTAAATATTAAACTTTGACAAATCACTGAAGAGACACAAACCTCCAATATATTTTTTTCCATTTTTTTCCGCCTGTATAGAATACTTTACTTTTAGCACTTGACAGCGATATCGTAAAAAGTGACTAAGTCGCACCCAAGAAGGGCCGTTCGTTTGAAAAAATTAAAACAATTGCCTAAAACTTTAAAAGAGAATGAGGATACTCCAAGGGGGAGCAAAAAACAGATTAAAGACGATGGAGGTGAATACAAGAAGGGAGAGTGGTACAGATTTTTGCACCATATTGAAAATAACCCCTTTTTTCTTTTTTCAGTAAGAAATCATTTAGTGTGTGTTACAACTACCGTATTGCGAAGAGAAATCGTATTGTCTCTTGCTGGCAACGGTCCTGTTTGTTTGACTTCACGCTCCATCTGGACTCTTCCAATATCTGCGGGGTTCCCCGATCGGCCAGTATCGCGGGTGTGTGACCGCCGGAACAGCTGTGCCGACGAGGCGATAACCGACGGCAGTCTCGACTGCGCGGCTCGCTGGGCCCGATAGCGGGTCCGTGTCTACGTGCGTCATGAGCTGCGCCCCCTCGCCCGGCAGACCAGCGGCGAGAGACCGCGTACGCAACGTGCAAGCGAATAATCACGCAGCCACAACTAAACTGTCAAAAATTATGTTTTTGAAGTGGACATTCTTTAGAGTCGGTAGAGTACGTCATAGAGCGTACCGAAAAGTGCCACGTTCAGGAGTGGGGCGTTCGATGACGGATAAGGCGAGGGAGAGGAGGCATATGGAAATAAGGTAGAGAGCGAGACAACTGTCACTCTATAGACCAGTTCCCGAAACGTCTCAGCTGTTTTGTCTTAGAAAGCCTTCGTTTTCGCCTGTGCCTTCGAGTTGTGGTGTCCAGAATATCTGTTTAGTTTCATCACTGGGTTAGCCTGTGCGTCGCTGTGTTGTTGTGTTGTAAAGATTATCTGTTGCATGTCATGTGTTTGTCGCTGTGTTGTACAAGGCGGTTGTGCAGTAATCTTTTTTTTTCGACTTATTCCTTCCACAGAACTCTCTATGCTTTCTCTGTATTCACAAAAAAAATTGAACATGGTTAATTTTTGCTCTTTTTCTGTGCATTTTTACATTCACCTTTCTTGTTCATTCTTGTGGTTTATCTTTAACATACAGTGAAAACAGGTGATGGCGTATGTCCATGAAAATGTTTTACGTCAGTCTTCCATGTCGCAAGAATCATTCAAAGAACTTGTAACTCTCTTTGCAAGTATTTTCGCCACCATGTTTGTTACAAGTGTGTACCTCCATTGCGTACTTTAATGTTTAGTTTTATCGTCCAAGTGAACTATGGAATATTTTGTTTCGTCATTCAAATGGATTATTGAAGTGTGAAGTTTCACTTCTAACACATGTGGTGGCACTGCTCCCATTTTAACTAATAGTAAAGAATGTTTTTTTTTTTCTCTAGATATTTTAATTTGATATACTGAGACAAATCTTATTTCACAACACATATGACACATTAGCTATTTTTCTACACTATCACCATATAAATTTAAACATTTGTCATAGTGTTATTACCAGCTTTTATATTCCTACTGGATGCTCAGTTTCCGCCAAGTTGTTGAACTACTGTTTCTTATGACACACCTTAAAACATTCATGGGTGTTTCTGAATTAAGCACACCGTAAATGATGATTAAGCGAGGTAAAGAACGTATTATTCATAAATACAGTTTCTCACTACTAATAGTGGGATATTATTATTTATTTCACTAATAAAACTTCGGTTAGCTGCGATGTCAATTTATCGTTTGGTTTAAACTCCCCCCGTGTTCCTGAAACACACAACAAACAAAAAAGTACGCATTTAATGGTATTCTATTTTCTTGGAAAAACCACAGCGTGAAATCACAAAAATAATTACTTTCCAATAAATCCTTCTAAGGCAGACTTCAAAGAAAAAATAGGTGACGTATGACAGGAGATTGCTGAAAGCTAGAGAATGCAGTCTTATAGTCTGCATTTCAGTTGGGTAGCACTGTTCGAGCAGTGCGTTTACATTAAGGCGGACTTGACAATACCGTTCCCACGCTCTCGCAGAGCGTGCTCGACCAAGCGACAACACGCTGGGTTACCCTTACAATGTGCTCTTTGTCAGATTCATCGATTGTACAGAAAACGCCGGCGTGATGAATCATTGCTACGTTCGTCTCTAGGATGCCTAAATATGCTGTCACGTGAGTTCTTGGTCTGCAACCTTTTTGAACGTCAACGAGATAAATTTTACTACAATTTCAGATTATGACGCGGACCTACTTAAGTTGCAATCCATTTTACATAGCAAACAACCACTCAATATAGCCGTGCGATCATTTTAATAACCATTCTTTAATGTGCAACGGTGTATTTGGAAAATCCAGGACGTAAATTTAATGGATGATAGAGGATGTCAAAGAAGCTTTTTTTTTAAAGGGACAATTGTCTGCAAATGCAAACACGCAAAGTTACGGGTGCGAATAGAAGAGCTCATCTAAGCGTCAATCCAGTGGCTTAAGTCTCGCATATGGAGCTGTAGCATGTTTCGCATTATGGCCCCTAATGCTTTAGCTGACGCCTGTTCGGCCACTATATTTAGGACAGCTTCCCTGAAACGTGGCATAGTTTCACGCAGTAGCTGGTCAAGAAGAATTAAAGACTTACTATTCGGAACACTTCTGTTGTGTAAGCGCCCTTAGTAAATGCGCCCTGATTACGCTGAAATTTTACTCGCCTGCACACACATCAAGAACATATAAACCATCTCTGCGAATGGCAAGTTTGCAATGCCGTTGCTGTTCGTCAAATCTGCAGTACCGTACTTACTAATCGTCAGTACTGCACGAATCACTCAATGCCAAACGTGTATAAGTACTAAAACCAACCACATGTACACTAGACTGCAGGTTGCTACTGTGTATACAGTGATGCCAACATCCAGGCACACCATCAGTATTCATATTAACGCATGCAAAGAAAACGCGATAAATTTCACGCCAAATACGACACTCTTAGAATCTACAAATTAACATCCACGTATTTAGCAATGGGTCCAGCCATCTATAAAATATGTTTGAAAAGAACTCAGATATAAAAAAAACAAGTTTAATAAAACTATAAACATATATCAGAATTTAAATTTATGTAAAGTTACATTCAAAAGGTCTTCCTTCTAATTTAATTAGACACGCATTAATGCTTGGATTATTAAATCTCTCTAGTAGTATATAAATGGACGTCTGAGCGCAGGCTTTCGCAGGTGGTGCCTGTGGTGCCGACCACCATCTTGAATTGTGACGTCACGGCGGCCATCTAGGATGACTTTGACAAACAAAATTTGCCAAAAATGACCCAAAATCTGCCCAAAATTCAGAAAAATTTCAAGTTTTCTGAAAAATATTCAACCAAAAAATCTAAAAAAAAAAAAAAAAAAAAAAAAAATAATAAATTACCAAATTCCCGATTTCGCGGGAAAAATTACCGTTGAGGAAAGATTTCCCGTTTTGTCCTTAAAAGTGCCAACGTCTTGAAATGACCAAATTGAGGCTTAAGAATCCATATCCACAGCCTCCAATAAGCCTCTGACATCTTAGAATATGACGTCACCGTTGCAATTTTCGTTATGGCCGGCATCTTGAAAATCCGTAATATTTATGCTAGAAATTTGTAAAAAAAAGTTAAATTTATAAAACAAATTAAACAAATTAAATTAAAAAATTATTTTAAAAACGAACTTACGTCATGGAGCTCGGAGTCCTCGGTTCGAACCCTGTGAGGGCACAATAAAAAAATGGCGACCGACCCTTCCTCCACGGAAGTCGCAGACAGACTGACCTCCCACGACTTATTCCAAGGTGTGTGTGTATGTATATATATATATATATATATATATCACCAGCTAGACTGAGGCCACGTCCACCATCTTGTTATCGTCTGCTGGAGTCCACCATCTTGTTTTCATATGATAGAATGCACTACCATCATGTTAGTTTAATTTATACCTGCTAGAGTTCTGTAATCATTTATTAATTCTGTGACATCAACATCTTGAAATATGGACGCCATCTTGGAAATTCGTAATAATTTAGCTAGAAATTCGGGAAAAATTCCAGAATTAATAAAAAAATCACTCATTAATTTACTGATTAAATTGATGGATTTCTTTCCTTGCTTCGATCCTTTACCGATGCAAATATTTTAATTTTATGTAAATAATAACAATAAATCATGTTCATAATCCTTACAGCAGCATAGGCCCCTAGTCTACCAGCCTTAGGTAAGTCATTATGTCCACCATCTTGAAAATTCGTAATAATTAACCTACAAATTCGGGAAAAGTTACAAATTCATCAAAAACTCACTTATTAAAATAATGGATGGCGCGATGGATTTGCGTCCTTGGTTTGATTCTCGGCCAGTGATAAGGATAACTAAAGCTAAAATTAAATTTTATAGTCCGGTTTCCCATTACCGTTCGTTGGATTTATTAATCATCCACTATAAGAAAAACATATCTAGACAAAATACCTGTCCAACAAATTAAAAACAGTGTCGCTATGTCTAATATGGTAGTCTAATTTTTCGATAATTAGAATACATTCCGACCAGTCCATGTAAAATGATATAGGTATAAACCAAGTGTCTTCCAACCACGACACCAGGTCATGAACAATGTCAGTTGTATAGACCAAACATTTCCGAACCATGAGACCAATCATGTCCTGAGTACAGACTTAACGATCAACAATAAAAAAAATAAGCACAATTGGAAGTATAATCAAAGAAAATGAAGGATAATTGGAAGCAAAATCAACGAAAAGTAAGCACAATCAACGAAAAGTAAGCACAATCATCGAAAGTAAGCACAATCGGAAGCACAATCAACAAAAAGGAAGCACATCTGGAAGCACAATAAAAAAGGAAGCAGTAATACGATAACTAAGTCTTACGTAGAAATTAGAATATAAAAATAAACATTATATTTTTTTAATTTAAATTATTTATTTTATTTCTCAAAATTAAAAAGTGATTGTATTTTTTTTCTTTCAAAAAACTGGACATTTTGGCGTATTTTACGAATTTTAGGCCAATTCGAGCAAATTTTGAAGATCAAGGTCAAACGTCAAGGACAATCAATCCTCAGCCCGAATCCTGACGCAGGAAATACCTACTACTCATGCTTAATGTGAAATTTTGTTTCGTTCAAAAAAATTATAATATTGTGGTGCTGTGGAAGAGTAAAAGTTATGTCAAAGTTAAAAGACGGAAGGTAGAGGTATGCCAAAACTCACCTTTTAAAAAGTGTGTTTATACGTGTGTAAACAGTCGTGTGCAAGTCGCAGATATTACGCACACAAACTTCACATGAGACAGCATTGCCTTCAAAACGCAATGCTTCACTGGCCACGAGAGTCTGAGGTGTTCGATCACGCGCCTCGACGTCCCCTCCCCTCAACCCCCGCTAAAACTCACACTGTACCCTTTCCCATCGGGCAAAGTGTGATTCGACCCACGCAAGTTGCCTGAACCGGCGGGTTCTCTCGTATTGTCACCTCTCATTGCATCTAGTGACCCCGAAGTAAACTATACGTCAAGACTTGTGCATCCACTGGCCGCGAGGTCGTTCAATAGCGACAAGGTCAGCGTGCCGCCGCCGACCGCATTTTCCGTCCGCCGGGTGAAGACTTCGGAACACCGTTGACGCGCGCGTGAGGTTGCGTCACCCGTGTTTACAGTCTCACAGTTCGAAACTACCAACATTTATAAATAGAGACGAGACGGGTTCCGGTTGTATGGAGGGCGGGGCTGGAAGTGGAGGAACACCGCGGGAGCCCCAGGGAAGCGCTCACGCAAATCTGCACCCGATGAAACAAAGTGCCATTGTCCGTAGCGCGTGGGCGAACAGAGCTTGTCCGCTGCCCCAAGGATTAGAAGACCACGGAGGAGTTGTAATCGGCTTGCGACGGCGCGAGGCTCCCGGGAGAGTCGAGGAACCTCGCCAGGGACGCCTCCGCGGTCGACGGCGCTCGCGAGACTCGGGTACCCGGCGTCCAGGCCTCGAGAGTCCTGCAGGAGAACTCATCACGAGGGCCGTAATACCACACACGGCTTACAGCGTTGTACTCCGGCGCCGAACTGTTCCCAGAGAGTGCTCTTGCTGTGTCCATAGCTGCAAAACGTTAAACCATGCTGATTCGCTACAGCTTCCCGATAAAGCTACCTAGACACGAACAATATGTTCAAAAAGGAGTAAAAGGGAATTATGCTCTCTAGCCCAACAAATCATGATCCAGATTTCGGAAAACCCTTTTTCTACCTTCTTACTATTCGCGAAGCGTATTCATGGTAATTCGTACTACTTATTAATACTCTCTGCCCGAGTAAACTATGAGAGATTTAATTATTCCTGGGTATATTGTACAAACACAATCGCAGATAGTAACGGAGTTACTTTTGATTTACAGTTACAAATTGCTTTTATTTTAGCTTTTTTTTAATGTTTTCGGTTTTATTTTGTTGCAGAGAATTATAAAAATCTGTAATAATTAATCTTTTCTGGCGTTAATTAATACATTTCATTATAATCATAAAACTGTTTGTGTTTCGATTGTTAAAGATTTTATACATACGTGAGCTGACTTCAGTGACAGAATTGCTGCCTCAACTATGGCCAAGGTTGAGAGGAGACCAGAAAAATAAAATAAACAAAAATGTTATTACATGGATTCCACAAGTGTACCAGTGGCGATAACCCTCTGGAAGTGCAACACCGGACTGCCCAGAGTCGACGTCACCGTCGTCACTCGGGACTGTGATTGGCGCGACGCGGCTCCAGGGTGGTCGTGCCGTCGCATGAGCGCGGGCGAGGAACACGCGCCGGAGTTCGGCGAACAAGGCCGAGGGCAGAAACTCAAACACAACCGCCGTCCGAGCCGACACCGGAGGTTTAAATGGGGAGCCGGGTAACCGCTGTGACGGCGCGAAGTGTGGAAGTCGATCGGCAAAGCTTCGACATCGAGAGCAAACAAACTGCATCCGGGCAGGACGAGATAGGCAGCCGTTCCATTCCAACTGTCGGACCTGAAATCGGGGAAAGCCCTCTCTTTTTTTCAAACCTTTCCCAAACACAAGGACACACGTACAAACGCACACACTGCCACTCATCTCTGCGGCGAACGCTGGAAAACCAACACGGGGGTTGAAATTGAAAAATGTGAAGTGGAAGGTTGTTCCACGAGTAGTGTGGGAAGCAGCAGAGACAAAAAAAAACTATTGTATTGAGGACAGAAGCTAGGGAAAAAGAAAAAAAAGGAGTAAATCAACTACTAAAAATAAGGGAACATATTCCGTTATAACATTTCAAAATTGGTTGAGAAAAAAGATACAGTAAGGATTAAGTACAGGTAGCTATAATGTAGCCTACATTAGGGTGGTCCTGATTTATAGGGGTGAAAAAAAAACTTCGTAATTCCGGGTTGCCCACCCCTCATTTTTTTTACTTTCCCTTTAAAATGACGATATACAAAAGATCTTTTGAAAATTTTAACGTTAACCCGTACCGCATCGCCATTGAATATGGCAACGTAGGGTTAAAAATTAAAACTCACTAGTAAATTAAAAATGCTGCTATATTTTTTATTATTTTTCAATGAATATTTTTTGACGTGACAACGTCTAATAAATCGATGAACGCCGGCTGCACGCACGAAAAAGTGTCCCACTACGGATGTCCCACTACGGATGTGTCCTATTTGCTCATTGTACGCATTGTTATGACTCGCTCTGAGCACTCTGGCAAGCGGCTTCGAGGCTCGCCCTGAGTCAAACACGAGGTGTCAGCAATTTCAACACCGCCAGCGAAACCGCGACGCGGGTCGCCGAAGGCCGACCGCCGCTGCGAGAGAAAAGGGGACAACACGGAATATCAACACGGACGCGGACAGAAGGATAAAAACGACAGCCACCGTCGAGAAGGGGCTTCTTCTGGTCACCGGCGACTGGACGGCTGGAGTCGTGACATCTGAACCACGGAGCGCCGTGGTCCTCGGCCGCCGCAGTCCGTCGTCGAGAACCTGCCGCGAGCGCGACCCAGCACAGCGTGGGTAAGGAACCTGCCGAGGTGTGGTAGCGAGGCTCCCTCATTATTGTCTTATTTGGTCACCGCTAACTCTATAATAGTACGTGACAGTAAATCAAGTCTCTATATTGAATTGTCTTTCATTGTTAGTCTTGAGCCCCCTATCACCCTGTCTTGGAATAGTCAAGAATTGAGATCCATCTTAAAGTTGAATCATAACAGCATGCGTGGCATCTCTCTTCATGCTCATTGTAGGGCCTACGCATGATTGAAACGACCATCGATTTGACTTTTCAATCATATTTTCGTCGTTTGAATTATTAATATTATGTAATTTAACGATTGTCCACCGATTTTCAGCACAATCGGTACAGTTATTTAAAAGTAATGTTGAATATTCAAATACGTTTTGAACCAATAATGGTGTTTTACATTTACACATAATAATGCAAATTACAACCGGGATCTTTTGCACAATGTTTTAAAAAATATTGTAACACATTATAAATAAGTTTGGTGTATTTGGGATGCGTATTTGTTATAAAATCGAGTTATAAAAACGAAATAATTTTATTCCCCTACCGTGAACAAAATTTTTATAAATGTATATATAACATCTGAAACTATTAATTATCGAATATGGCCTCGTGGGTTAGCGATCAGCGGCGCTATCATCTAATTGTAAGGTTGTCGGTTCGAATCCCGGCGGGTATGAATTTTTTTTTGTACTTGTTAAAATAAATACGACGCACGTAACATTTAAAAAGTAATAAATATATTTGAATAATGAATGCAAATAAAAGTAAATTTATTAATTAAATTGTACATTTCATTTCACTCCTTTGTATCCATACAAAACAGTGATAATTCAATTAAAATGATTCAATTTTATTCATAAAAGTATGCAGAGGTAGATTTTATCATACAAAAGATAGAAAAATTAAAATAAAAAAAATTCTTCCTCAAAGAATATAATATTTTTAATGCCTAAATGGTTTGGTTGCTAAAACCTATTACGGCTCAGTCTCAGGCCGAATATATTTCCTTTTCTTCTGGATCAATCATTTCATCAATGTTTTGTTATGACGTTGTCACGTTAAACTATCGTCCGTAAACCGACTTTAAAGACAACCAATTTTTTTTAGTAAAAGAAATATAGATTTGGAATGTTTATAAAAAACGTCTTGATTCAAACTTAAACCAATTTAAGTCCTCATTTTTTTATTGCATTCCAGGAATTTCTTCCTATAATCTTCGAAACATCTTTGGGGGGGGGGGGGGGGATAAATAACTTCGTGAAGATATTGAGGTTAGGAGACAACACAATTTCATATGGATTTTGTGAATATTTAGAATTCGTAAATAGTCCTTTTTTTATTTATGTACTCAAGTTCACCAAATTAGTCTTAAATATATTTTATGCAACTCTTTGTAGTATATACTCTTTAATAATAATGCAAATATATAGAAGTTATGTTTTAAATTAAGAGCACCCTATTTACACAAATACACCTAGGTAAAACAAGAAAATAAAAAGGTTATGTTACGCATCAAACTTAAATATACATAATACGAAAAAAGTCACTTTGATCACTTTGATACCTTTTTGCCCAATTTTGCCTTAAAATATTACTGATATACATCCAGTTTCTCTTCTCGAGAAACAAGTCATAAGGACAGCGCAAAATTTAAAATTTCAGTTCATAAATTCATGTTATACTTTTTTGCGATTTTTATGTGAGATTGCTCTTTATTTTTCTGAAGACCTTTGATTTGCATTTTCGGGTTCTTCAGGCTCTTTTTTATCTCTTTCAATATCCACATAAAACTTGCTGTCTCAGTACAAAGTTCTCTCTAAACACAAACAATACCAGCTGACTTGAAGACTTGTTATTCACTTTTACTTTTATCAACCAAACAATTGTATTTACGAAATGAATCAGTGTTAAAATTGCAAAACTTTAACTTGTAACTAAAAACTTATAGCTATTTGTGAAATAGGGTCTTGGCCGTGATGTTAACCCCACGTTACTAACCAGTAGCGCATGGACCAGGGTGACTGTCGAGTGTCAACGGAGAGTCAGACGTGACGCAGAGAAGGCAGCGTATACGCCGCTTGGTAAACCGCTGAACCTAAAGGCAGTGTTCGCACGGTGTGGAACCAGCACGCGCGCAACCTGCTGCTTGAGCGTTGGGCAAGAGCCAAGCGAGGCCCGGCGCACGTACACCAACAGGGCGCGGGAGCTGTGGAGAGTGACGGGAACCCATCAGGACGTCGCGCCGTGAACGACACGACAAGCACGCCAGCTCCCAGAGACGACCCGGTGAAACACAACACTAGTCAGCCAGGCAATTGTTCCGTATTGCGTATCCAGTTTCCTATATCAGAGTATTTTATGATGTCAATATTTAACATCAAATTTATTTTTTGCTATAGTATAGTATGGCATCACAAACACAATAAACTGCTTACTTTTTGGAAAAAAATTATTTTGCGTTGAAATACAATTGAATATGTTGCACGGTAGAATTGCTTCCGGGAACGATGTTCTTCAGAATTTTGTTTGTATTTTCAAAATCATATATATTTAGGTAATTATACAGCATTTCATAAAACAAACAATTCCTTTCTGTATTTTAACATCTTATATTATATATTATTTTATATCATACTATATTTATATTATAACAAAGTTCAGTAATAACATGTACAGCTAAAATAATGGACTTCTGTTTAGCAAGAAAATTTTACCGCGGGCAGGTCAGAAAAAAATAACATTCTACTACACAAAGAGCTGGTTGATGGGAAAACATGATTTTTTATTTTACTTGGTTTTTACGTACATCTCTTAGAGGCGGACACAAACCAGCAAACTGGTTTAAGTATTCATCCCAGTATTTGCTTGGAGCAATGTGAGGAAAATTATGGAGAACAGAAATTAGGGTAGCTGAACCATGAATTTGAATTTGATTGGTGGATGTACGAGGCATCGTCTGCTCTGTCTTACAGACGGTCAAAGGTGGCTGATCAAAAGCTTGCTTCTTCGCTTAAGCCACGCGCACAGTACGTCAAAGTGGAAAATAATAATTGGGCTCGCCGCATGGAATGTACAGGAAGCAGCGAAGCGTAAATGAGGAAGGGACCGTTTAGTTCCGGTCAGTGCTCCAGAGGCGACAAAGAGAGCCGGGAATAAAGGAAAAGACAGCGCGTGCCACGGCGGGAGGAAAACAGAGAACTACAAAGAACGCAGATTATGGTAGCTTGTATAGAAATAAACAGCCGGCATCGCGAATGAAACGGGGTAGAGCTGGGAGGTGCCTGCCGATATAAAAAAAAAATATTCAATATGAAAAATTCTGAGAGTTAAAAAACAAACTATTTGCTAATTTAGGTTCGCAAAGGCATGGAAATACCCGTCGCACATGTATGTAATATATGACGGCAAAATTGAAATACTTGCTTACATGGGCACTGATGTTTGTGTTGCATGTGAAGACTTTGTTCACGATGTAATTAAGTCTCGTCCTTGTCGCATTTTAGTTTTCTTCGCAAATATTTCATCAGACATCTTGTAAATATTGCCCAACAGCAGATAAAGACGCACGTGTTCACAAAATTATAATCACATTTAAAGGCATTTTACAATTCGCAGATAACATTTAAGATTTTTTTATATACGACCTTGGTGGTTACAACTGTGTATCATAAAAACCTGAATAAAGAAACAAAAAATAAATATACAAACACACAGAAAAAAACCCAAAATCTTTGGGTTTGCATATTCATCATTTTCTTTGTTCGTTATTAGAGTTTATGTCATATAGAGAAACCAGCAATGACGGATATAAAAAAAAATCCTTAAATCAATCTTTTCTACTGAAGGAACCATTCAAAGAACGTATAGCAGATAACAGTAAATTATATGAGGACAAATAATACCTAATAAATAATAACTATAATAATACCTAATAAAAACTAACATGACATGTGATTTCGAGCCTTAAGACTAAAAAGCAAAAAAAAAAAACTTTATTTGCCAATTACCAAACTCCACTAATTGATGCCAATTTGGCTTGTGGCAAGATGTCGAAGTTTCAGGTGGTAGAAGTTGTCAAAACCGCACAGATTAATTCGAGGGGGGGGGGGGGGGAACCAGCGCAGGCCTCGGGAAACGTCGTGCTTCTCGTCACAGATCATGTTTGATCGGCTAGACGGCAGCGTGTTGCCCGACAACTTCCAACTCCGTCAGCTGCTCTGGAAGAGACGGCCCGTCCGTCCACTTTCGCCCCTCGCCGACGGACGCGTATTATTTTTTATTTGCGCGGCTGAGTGCAAGTAAATTTCGCACTTCGCTTATTTTCCTTGCCGCGCCCGCAGCTCGCGTCACCAATTACCCTTGAGATATGAATACTTTCGTTTCTATTTCTCACGGAGGCGAAAACAAACAGCCATTCATCCTCCGCCTACGCTTCCATGTGAAATTTTTGGCTCTGCCGGAATTTACGTCACACGTAAATAGTCATAAGCTTCTATGACTTAACATCCAGCAAAGGCGCTCAGGCCACAGAGCTAGCCATCATACACAGATATCACGGGTGCACTCGAGACGTGTGACCTGGTTATTGTCGTTAATATGTCAGGTAAGTTGTTAGATCATTGATATAAGATGATCCATTAGAAGTCTATATTCATGGCGAAATGAGAACCAAAAGTATTTATATTGGTATAATCTAATTCAGTCCAAACCGAGTCACACAATAAATTAAATGCCGTATGCATTCTCCTGTTGGTGATATTCACCACACCAACGGCACGTGTTTTGAACAAGACGATAGCCTCCAGTAACGATGTGTGTACCAACTTGACAAACATTGCGAAATTATTACACTTTTTCTTTGAATACATAATTGCGATAAGTGCAGCATAACCCAAAAAAAAATTCTCATTTATTCTCTAAATGCACTTCAGTTTAGTTTCCACAACAAAAGTATCCGCGACAAAATAATTCGTAGTTCGGTTAGCATGTAACGAACATAATTTCAAAATCACTCCAGGCAAATGCTTGGACGATTCCTTTTTGAACTGTGTTATTCAATGTAACCATCGCTAATGAAATTGCATATATCCATTAAGTATTCAGTAATTTATTGATTTAGTAATATCACTAATGTTCTTTTGGTCACATTCACATTAAGTTTTCACTTAAGTTCCACCACCATATTTTTGTTCTGTTATACACAGTAGCCAACATAACATACTACTGATTTAGTTATAACAATGGTCCCTTACGCTGAAGGTCGAAGTAGTACGTAATATATGTGCATGTGTCTCAAATACTATTTAAAAAATCTCTTTCAGCACAGCCTACAGGCGTAGGTATATTTCGAAGTAACTATTTCTTTTGGAATTATTTTGGAAACTTCCTTTAACTCCTGGTACATTTTAAGAACTTAATGTAGCTATATGTTTGCCAATATTAAAAATTAGATCGATTTAACATTTTCTTATATTCAGGGTGTCTACCAGATCTAGTAAATTAAATTCCCTGATTTTTCCAGGTTTTCCAGGTCTAAAACTGAATTTTTCCAGGTTTTCTTTAACACAATTACGACATTCCAAGAAACTGAAAAAAAATTGCATAATATTACAATGACGGGTTTCAAAGTATTTCAACTTACTTAAATTAGTAAAAAAATTACCTTCTTCCAAACGTGGCCAAAGTGACTCAATTGATGGCAAATAAAAGATGCTGCTACAAATATTTCACACACTTCCTTTTGCAAAAAAAAATTAGTAAAAGGAAGCTTCCATCAATTTCGCAGTGACTCAACTTTTGCGTCTATTGCACTTACTTCAGAACGAGCCAAATCCAACATTCGAGCCTTCTTCAACTGCAATGCCTTGATCTCCTCTTCAACTCTTCTTTTTTCTGCCTTCTTCTTGTCTGTAGCTTCCTTTTCTTTTTGTTTTGTTTGCAGGGCTTCCTTACGCCTACAACTAGCATTTCTTACATACTGCTCTACACCTCCAGAACGTTGAACAAAGTCATACATCTGTCTTTGTGCGATCAGTATTTCTTCCTGCAAGTTTTCAGTCAGCTGATTAGAATTCACTGAAAATCCTCTTTCCAATGATGCATTTCCATGGGAAAGTACCAACACCATCCTCACAAACTTTAGAAGGCCTGTTTTGGAAGCTAATGTATATGCCTTAAGAATGAGCATCCACAAGTGATCAAGGCGCCCGTCTTCTCGAGAAAAAGACGAGAACAGTGCTGCAGAATCTTGCAAGGAACATACCAACTGATATGATCACTCAATTTTATCAGTTTCTTGTCCTGATAGCCACCTGTTTTGAAGACAACATTCTAAACTGTACTTCACACGCTGTTTCCTCACACCCGAATTTAAAGCCACAGACGGACATAAGCAGGAAATTTCCTTGGTAAGATTGTACTTCAGGGGACTTTTGTCTTGAAGTTTTTTTACCATAACCTTTAGACAAGTCCTATCATTTTTCTGTAACAGGACAGACTTTTCTGGTACTTTCTCTTTCCTGATGGCATGGCGTACTGCATAACCCAACTTGATATTGTTAGCAGTCAATAGATTTTCCTGGTTATCTACATCCAATGGAGATACATTGCGTTTCTCCCTAAAGCTCTTCAGTACTTCTGGTTTCAAAATTTTCCTGCCAAAGCTAATAAAACCAGTGAATCATAGAGAAAAGGTGCCATGGGTGCTTCACTTTGGAACATTGTGAGAAACAATTCCAGCTCTGATGCCAAAAAAAGGAAGAATGTCAATTTTACTTTTAGAAGATTATCTTCAAGAGCACATTTCACTACACTGAAAGAGAGAGATGAAATAGAAACTTCACTAACCAATTTTTTTAGGTGGGGTAACGTTTTCATGGCACGCTCAGCAACTGCAGTATTCCATATGATTGCACAAAATTTCTTGGGAAAAAGCTCTGATCCAGTTATTCTAATGTAATCTGCCCTCCTTGCAGATATGTGCTTAAACAAATAGTAACTGTGCCTCAAAAAACTAAAAACATCCCATTGTGTAACAGAAATTCCAGTTTTGAAAGCACCATGGACCGTATGAAGCCCACAGCTACCAATTTCTAGCAAAGATGGTGAATCTTCACCAAAAGTGTCTGTGATATGTATTTTCAACGCTAACAAAAATGTCCAGTTTACGTTGAGGGTATCCATAGATACTTAAAATTAAATGCACCTGTCGGTATAATCTGAACGTGGGAAGCACATGCTGCAGCACGTCACGTCAGCAGGATAACAGACCATCTTGAACCAGTTTGTATCACGTGATTTGATGCCACTTCCGAATCCGATGGTAAATAAAAGAATTTGGACGTGGGAATTGTTCGTTATTTGCCATTCAAAAATAAAAATGGGAGGGGATACACATGATGCCACGCCAATGCAAGCTGATCAATAAACAAAAAACGTATTGCCAACTACAACCTACCAAACAAAAATTCCCTGATTTTTAAAAAAATTCCCTGATTTTTCCCTGATTATTCCCTGATTACAAAATTCCCTGATATTTCCAGGTTTTCCAGGTTTTCCAGGGTCAGTAGACACCCTGTATATTCCACGCAGCAAAAATATTTTGAATATTTTTAACTTAATGCATCCGCACTGAATGTCTTAACGAATTTCATATTATGCCTACTAAGGTAGTTATGCAATTATTTTTTGACTTCCATACACTTTTTTTTATCCCTTGCACTAACACGTGGTCGAAAAAAAATTGTTTGGACAGAGGTTTAAGGTAATATTAAAATGGGTATTAATAAATTCCGACAAAATTAAAACTAGATGGTTTTAATTATTATTTTTAATTAAAACCTCTGTTTTTACGGTAATAGTTTGTTTAATAAAAAATTGTTCCAGCTAAAGGTTGTAGTTAAAGTTTAGGAGTTTTACAATGATTAAATAATGGATTTATTAGTGTATCTATTTAAGAACATAATGACATTTTATCTTTCTACCCTTGTTATTTCCACCTCTTGCAGTAAATATCTTAGACAAAAGTTTTCAAGACTACATATTTAAAAATTTAAATAAAAATAAACATTAATTCGATAGAGTACATGGTAAGGAAGTTTTACCTTTTCTTATTTTCAACCACAAGTTTTTCTGCCCCTTGCAGTAATAGTTCGTATAATCAAAAATTGTTTAAGACAAAAGTTTATGGTAAAAATTAAGTTTTACAAACAATTTGAACGGATTTGATAATGTGCCTAAGAAGGGACTTATGAATCATTTAAATTCTACCTCTAATTTTTTCAACCCCTTGCAGTAGGTCGTATAAAAATTATTTCATAAGAATGATGTAGATAATAATTTAAGGTTTTACAATAAAACAACGGATTTAACAGTGTACATTTACAAAAATTATGAATTTTTAAAAATTATTTCCCTTCATCTTTTCAACCCCCTGCAACAATGGTTCGTCTTATAAAAAATTGTTTCCGACAAAAGTTTTAGATAAAAACTATAAGATTTACAAACAATTTGATCGGATTTGATAGTGTACCTACTAAGGGAAATACGATTTTTTTTTTGTTCTACGCCTTATTTTTCAATCCCTTGCAGCAATGGTTTTTTCTAATCCAAAAATGTTTCAGACAAAAATTTTAAATAAAAATTATAAGATTAATACATAATTTGTACGAATTCTATGTTGTGCTTACGAAGGAGGTTATGATTTTTTTAGTCCTCCACCCTGGTTTTTTCAAACCCTTGGAGTTATGATTGGGTGTACCAAAAAATAATTCAGACACAATTTTGATATACCAACATATATGTAAACTGTATATATATGAATTGACTATGGTTTTGGGGTCTATGGACAAAAAAACTATTTAATAATTTTCCGGAAGGCGCACAATGGTTAAATGCTACAATTGGTTGTATTTCTTTAAAATCTACCTAAATTTTATTCCGAGGACTGTTAACAGATGGCCAATTGCACCATAAAAGTTCAAGCGTGATCTCGTTTCAATAACTGGTTTGATCGGTGTTCGACCACATTTTCTGTTGTGTTTTGATCAATGAGCGAAGATCATTGGGAAATTGTAGTTGAACCGACCGTCAGGTTGCTTTAACTAGCATTACATCATATTCCACGTGCAATACTCATAATTTAAGTGTTTATAATGTACATTATTTTAGTTGAATGTTTTAGTAAGGCTTTCTATTCCGTTTCAGTTACTTTTATATTAAATACAGGCGTTTTCTTATCGAAAGCTTCATCTTTCATATCATTTTACTTATAAACCACTTTTAAATATAGGTTTGTGTTTTCTAGTCCTAAATAAAACAAAACCAAATCAAAGGAGACAGTGACCAGATTAACTGCTATATTGTGACTACATCATCAACCAATGGCAAACAAAAGATTTTAGCAACTTCACATTGTTCCAGCCCAGTAATAGAAATGCACCGATCATTGACTGCTGCTATCTGTTTCCGCAGACTGAAAACGTATTAACGTCAGTTCACACGAGTGAAGTTCGTTTAGTTCCAGAATATGTTGGCGCAACGGTCAGTGGAATGATTGTAAGATCATTCTTGGGCGAAGATCATTGAATCGCGTATCGAAGAGCAGAATAATGCTATTGCCATTGGCCATAAGACCAGTAAACCCTATCTAGGCAAGAAATGTGCCGATAATACGACTTCGCAGACCAAGTACCATAATATTACAACTATTGTAATGTAGGCTTTTTCTCAAACCAACCCCTACACATTAATTAGGTAAATTATATTTATCTAAAACGCAGATGCTTATGTTCTCTCAATTTACTACGTCTTCTGACCACACTACTTATACTAGTCAGTTTAGTTACTTTAAGTTTAGTAATTTAGTCAAAACCTGATGTGAATGGATCCAAATGATGTGCGAAATCCATAATCAAACACGAAATTAAATCCTAGCCTATAGTAAAAGCGAAAGCTCTACAAAGGCAAACAACTATGTTTTAGAGCGTGTTAAAAGTGTAAAAATAATTACTTACGTTACAGATGATGATAAAATAATACATAATCCCCACACAAACCGCCGAAGTTCGTTGTCCAAGGCCAAAGTTCCAGTGCGTAGCAACACAGCGACTCTGAAGTAAATTTTCCTATGTGTACAAAACATCCTCCGGCAGGTCTGCTGAACATCGAATGGTTTATCCCGAAAAAATAAAGGTGTTTATCGGTTTGGTTCCACACCTCCCACGTTAAAGAAAAAAAGGAGGAAGGACGCAAGGCTATCAATAAAAGGCACGTTCCTGCTTCTGGATTGAATCAGCTTTGTTTTTCTTCAGATTATTTCCCGATGTCTAATAGCGCACAGGCTGTTTCATTCAAAGTGCGACGCCAGTTAAGCTGAACTAATAGCTAGGGACAAGATTATATGGTGAATTGCGATAAAACACCAATAACACCGCAAAGCATGCCAATACAACATTTAGCACTAAAATTTAACTAAAAACATTAATTCAATAAGCCTTTTGTCAAACCTTAACTCAATTTACAACAATTTAATGTTTCATCACGGTAAAATTATTGAATGTAATTTATTTGGCATGAATTTTGTACTCAAATTAATTACATAAATTGATTGAAAAAAAGATTATTTTGTTTGATCTTGCATGTCTTACATTAGTAACACGTTTTTACGTTAATGACGGCACATGTTTCAAACAAACAAAAAATTCCTATTAATTTTAGTTTTTCTGAGCAGTACTGTTCTAGAGATGATTATTGCTGATGATTTAACTGTAAAAGTGCACCAGGTGTCAATAAAAATGAGACTATTTTGGTAAAATGAGAATTAAGAAATGTTTTAATTTCAAATTTGTTTCATAATGGATTTTTTTTAAATAATAAAGACCAGGTATGAAAATAAAAATACTACAACTAATCTCCTGTTTTAAAAACGAAATTATCATAGAAATGTGCTGTGCTGGTGTTCGCCCCACAATATTTAAAGTGTGATATAGCATTGACTTTCACGAGTGAGACAAACACTATGGTTTATATTCCTATAGTCACTTGAATACTATTGTAGATATGGTCACAAACTTTATTCTTTCGCACACGTAAAAAAAAATTGTTTGAACGACATATTTTAACAGCATATTTTTTTACCACAGCGATGTTAAATATCATAGAAAATGCAGAAATCAGTCAACTTTACGCATGATAGCTAGTAAAATAGAAAATAACTATATGAAAATAAAACGGGGGAGCTGAATTGATGCCCCTTGGAAGGGCAGCCCTTCAGGGTTTTTCTGGCAATGGTTTGTTTGTACAGCCACTGGAAGGGCAGCCCATCCAATTTCTGAAAACATGTTTCTTTAAGTGTTTAAATAATCCTGAAACCTTGCCCCTTTGAAGGGCAGCCCATCAGGATTTTTCTGACAGTAGTGTTTTTGAAAGGTTGTCTGAATTGTTGCCCCTTGGATGGGCAGCCCTTCAGGATTTTTCTGACAGTGGTTAGTTTGTAAAGCGACTGGAAGGACTGCCCTTCCAGTATCTTAAAATGTGTCAATTTTCGTAATTTTATAATCCTGAATTGTTGCCCCTTGGAAGGGCAGCCATCAGGATATCTTTAACAGTGGTGTTTTTGAAAGGCTGTCTGAATTGTTGCCCCTTGGAAGGACAACCCATCAGGATTTTTCTGAAAGTAGTGTTTTTGAAAGGTTGTCTGAATTGTTGCCCCTTGGATGGGCAGCCCTTCAGGAATTTTCTGACAGTGGTTAGTTTAGGCTAGGTTAGATTAGGTTAGGTTAGGTTAGGTTAGGTCACTTTACAAACTAACCACTGTCAGAAAAATCCTGAAGGGCTGCCCATCCAAGGGGCAACAATTCAGACCTTTCAAAAACACTACTATCAGAAAAATCCTGATGGGCTGCCCTTCCAAGGGGCAACAATTTAGACAACCTTTCAAAAACACCACTATCAGAAAAATCCTGAAGGGCTGCCCTTCCAAGGGGCAACTTTTCAGGATTTTAAAATTACGAAAATAAGACACATTTTAAAATACTGGAAGGGCTGCCCTTCCAGTCGTTTTACAAACTAACCACTGTCAGAAAAATCCTGAAGGGCTGCCCATCCAAGGGGCAACAATTCAGACAACATTTCAAAAACACTACTGTCAGAGAAATCCTGATGGGCTGCCCTTCCAAGGGGCAAGTTTTCAGAATTATTTAAACACTTAAAGAAACATGTTTTCAGAAATTGGATGGGCTGCCCTTCCAGTCGCTGTAAAAACAAACCATTGCTAGAAAAATCCTGAAGGGCTGCCCTTCTAAGGGGCAGCATTTCAGTCACCCGAATAAAACAATAGCAATGATGTCATAGTTTCTTAAACAAAAAAAAACATGTCGATTACGAGTATGGCCATAGCACTGAGTTTTGATCTATTCACATAAAATTCTTTGTACGTATCCAGCTGAGAGGTTATTTTGTACATTTTGCGCCCTAGCCACATTGTTCTAGCACCTTAAAAAACACTATTTACTAAAACTAACTTTGAACGAGACACTACTGAAAAATTACTTCATGAATTTGTTTCAATATATTAACAAATATAGTAGTTGAAAATGTATGAATAACCGTTAAACAGTTCAAATACTCAGTAAATATTTAAACTGTACATACTCATAGACGATCTAATATTAAATACAAATGTTTGGTTACGATATATATATATATATATATATATTACAGTTAATCAACCATAACTCACCAAATTAATTTAGTTTAACTAAACTACAAAAAAATTGCATTCCAATTCGTAAATAACTATGTTTTACGTGAAATGTATTAATTTAAGGCAAAACTTGACAATTTTTATAGAATATTTTTATAGTGGGTCAAAAATGGAAAAACTTTTGCCGTATTATAATTTTCTACGGGTTATATATACATACTTACATATGTATATTTAATATTTACAGCCTAAGCAAAATACTACTGAATATTCAATATTTATTAATATTTAATTTATTGAGAAAATTTTGAAAATTACTTTATATAATATATTATCCTAATAAGTTCAGAGAACATTCACAAAAACAGTGAAAATAAAACATCATTTTTTTCGTAACTTCTAATGTGATGCATGTACTACAAAATATTACACGTTATATATTTTAAGATGAAATTAAAATACTATGTTTGCTTATCAATATTTCTCAAAATTCATTTTATGATAAAATTATTATAAAACGGCACAAAACCAAAATTGTTAAATATAGATATAAATATAAAAATGGGTTTGCCTTTTTTCAATACTCGATAAGAGATTTATGGTACTTTTTTTTTACGACTAAAGATCGTAGCTTTTTCTATATAAAATTATTAAGAAATATTGTACTACTTGTCGAAAAATTGAAAAATACATTTAAAAGCCTAGAATAAAGGTAAACAAAACATAGTTTATATATCCAACAAGAAAAATTACTATACGTACTATTGAGCTCTTCAAATGTACCTTTATATAAAACATAATAGTCATATTGCCGCGGGATTTTGTGACACGGTCTGGGAAACACTGCGTAGGGTGCAGCTTTTTTTTTTCTTTTTGCGAACAGGCTACACGCAGAACGAAAACAAGTGATTTATAATCACATAGGATCATTTCCAATTGGGAAATCCGCGCATCCAAAACGAATTGTTAGTCAACCAATCTGCCGGAACTCGACCATCGAGGGTACCCACTCCCAACGCCTGATGCTGTGCTGCTGTGTGTAACGACAACATGGACCGGATTAAAAAAAGGACTGATTAAGAGGGGTAGATGGGATCTGGAGGGGTGAGAGGAAAGAGTGAGCAGGACAACGGGGGAACGGGGGAACAATAGTCGATATAGATGAAACAGTTCGCGCTTCGATAGTACGCATACCCAGAGTGTTGCTTTTCTCAACAACCCAAACTAACTAAACCAAAACCACCAAATAAAAAATTAATATCGTATAGAAAATTGTCGTTTGCACTCCTATTTAGAACCTTGTTGAGTTACTGCAATTTTGCGTACCTATTTTTTTAAAAGGTAAATTCAAAATTGGATTTACTACAGTTCCCACCAAATATCTGCGAATTCCAAAAATATTTTGTCCAGTGAAAAATTACTGGTATAAAAGACTCTTGGCAGCGTTTGCCCCTGGTGGCGGGTCACCCACCTGCCTTTGCCCCTGGTGTAAGGCCACACACCTGCCATTGCCCCTGGTGTCAGGCCACCCACCTGCCATTGCCCCTGGTGTCAGGCCACCCACCTGCCATTGCCCCTGGTGTCAGGCCACCCACCTGCCATTGCCCCTGGTGTCAGGCCACCCACCTGCCATTGCCCCTGGTGTCAGGCCACCCAAATGCCATTGCCCCTGGTGTCAGGCCACCCACCTGCCATTGCCCCTGGTGTCAGGCCACCCACCTGCCATTGCCCCTGGTGTCAGGCCACCCACCTGCCATTGCCCCTGGTGAAAGGCCACCCACCTGCCATTGCCCCTGGTGTCGGGCCACCCACCTGCCATTGCCCCTGGTGTCGGGCCACCCACCTGCCATTTCCCCTGGTGTCGGGCCACCCACCTGCCATTGCCCCTGGTGTCGGGCCACCCACCTGCCATTGCCCCTGGTGTCGGGCCACCCACCTGCCATTGCCCCTGGTGTCGGGCCACCCACCTGACATTGCCCCTGGTGTCGGGCCACCCACCTGCCATTGCCCCTGGTGTCGGGCCACCCACCTGCCATTGCCCCTGGTGGCGGGCCACCCACCTGCCATTGCCCCTGGTGTCGGGCCACCCACCTGCCATTGCCCCTGGTGTCGGGCCACCCACCTGCCATTGCCCCTGGTGTCGGGCCACCCACCTGCCATTGCCCCTGGTGTCGGGCCACCCACCTGCCATTGCCCCTGGTGTCGGGCCACCCACCTGCCATTGCCCCTGGTGTCAGGCCACCCACCTGCCATTGCCCCTGGTGTCAGGCCACCCACCTGCCATTGCCCCTGGTGTCAGGCCACGCACCTGCCATTGCCCCTGGTGTCAGGCAACCCACCTGCCACTGCTCCTGGTCTCAGGCCACCCACCTGCCACTGCCCCTG
Organism: Bacillus rossius redtenbacheri; assembly: GCF_032445375.1. NCBI lineage: Eukaryota > Metazoa > Arthropoda > Insecta > Phasmatodea > Bacillidae > Bacillus > Bacillus rossius. The sequence continues at coordinate 135,070,506 of NC_086330.1, read as the reverse complement.
GTGTCGGGCCACCCACCTGCCATTGCCCCTGGTGTCGGGCCACCCACCTGCCATTGCCCCTGGTGTCGGGCCACCCACCTGCCATTGCCCCTGGTGTCGGGCCACCCACCTGCCATTGCCCCTTGTGTCGGGCCACCCACCTGCCATTGCCCCTGGTGGCGGGCCACCCACCTGCCATTGCCCCTGGTGGCGGGCCACCCACCTGCCATTGCCCCTGGTTACGGGCCACCCACCTGCAATTGCCCCTGGTGTCAGGCCACCCACCTGCCATTGCCCCTGGTGGCGGGCCACCCACCTGCCATTGCCCCTGGTTACGGGCCACCCACCTGCCATTGCCCCTGGTGGCGGGCCACCCACCTGCCATTGCCCCTGGTGTCAGGCAACCTACCTGCCACTGCCCCTGGTGTCAGGCCACCCACCTGCCACTGCCCCTGGTGTCAGGCCACCCACCTGCCATTGCCCCTGGTGTCAAGCCACCCACCTGCCATTGCCCCTGGTGTCGGGCCACCCACCTGCCATTGCCCCTTGTGTCGGGCCACCCACCTGCCATTGCCCCTGGTGGCGGGCCACCCACCTGCCATTGCCCCTGGTGGCGGGCCACCCACCTGCCATTGCCCCTGGTGTCGGGCCACCCACCTGCCATTGCCCCTTGTGTCGGGCCACCCACCTGCCATTGCCCCTGGTGGCGGGCCACCCACCTGCCATTGCCCCTGGTGGCGGGCCACCCACCTGCCATTGCCCCTGGTGGCGGGCCACCCACCTGCCATTGCCCCTGGTGTCAGGCCACCCACCTGCCATTGCCCCTTGTGTCGGGCCACCCACCTGCCATTGCCCCTGGTGGCGGGCCACCCACCTGCCATTGCCCCTGGTGGCGGGCCACCCACCTGCCATTGCCCCTGGTGGCGGGCCACCCACCTGCCATTGCCCCTGGTGGCGGGCCACCCACCTGCCATTGCCCCTGGTGTCAGGCCACCCACCTGCCATTGCCCCGGGTGGCGGGCCACCCACATGCCATTGCCCCTGGTGGCGGGCCACCCACCTGCCATTGCCCCTGGTGGCGGGCCACCCACCTGCCATTACCCCTGATGACGGGCCATACCCAAACTTAAACCAATGCCGCGGGGGCCCATCGCCACTTTCAGAAGTTGTCTGCCTGCGCCGGCCATGAAGTCATCGCCACTACTGTATAGGACATTCTGGAAAGAAATATTCGTTACGGGGCTTGCTGGTATAAATTGGGGACCTCAGCAGGCCAAGAAGCAGAAGCAGAGGAGAAGAGTGTGTGCCGAAGCTGCCTTCACATCGCACCAACTGTCGCCAGATCGCTGCCCGACGGAGAAGCGTCGATGACTCAGCTGGACTTAGACATTGTCGTGTGGTGAGACACCAATTTTTATCCTACAACACACACTTAGCCCATCTTCACCTGGAACGAGTGAAGAGGTAAGTAGTAACACGAATGCAGAGTTTTACCAGTTACGTCTACAATGGACACGTGCAGTGCGACTATATTTCGGGAACTTGGTAGCAAGTAAGCCAAGGAAACAGGCGGAGTTTATAAGCTAATTAAGGGCAGTGAAGGTTTTTGCAACAGGATTCTGTTGGAAACGAGTGGAATTCAACATTGAATTGCAGCTGTGTAATTTCGAGTTATTTTGTTTTCCCAGAAAGTTAATCGTTCATGAGTACAGCTTACTTCAAGACCAAGTGTGTGAACCAGAGAACTTTTTCAATGTTCATATTTGTTTGAAAAAAAATTATATGTACGCAAAGCATTTCTCTCGCTCGTTATTAAAAACTGCCGTCTAGTGTTGTACCTCTGTACCTCCCAGGGTACAGCACTGGGCAAGAAATTGTTTAGAATATAACCTTTGTAAATATTTTTTTTGCATGGATATTCAAAGTAAATGTAATTCCTCAGGAATTAGGCTGCGAACCAAGCAGAATTATTGCTAATGAATATTATGTTTCACACTAATTAAACTTTACAAAATAAAAACATGATTTTTCAATCAGGTGTAGAAGTAATTTGATCATAAAATTGCATACAGATTGCGTAATAAAAGTAAACCACCACCCACACGTTTATATATCACTACTACAAAAAAACATCAGTGAATTCATTTCAACAGATTTCTGACTGCCATAAAATAAAGTGGTTTGTATCATCCGTATGATTGAACGCCCACTACGGATAACGTTTTCAAATTTTCCGCTCGCATTTAAGTGAAATAGAAGTTACGTATTATTCCAACGTTCTTTGCTGCTGATTCCAACGCCCACGGTGAAATGAAATGAACGCTACGCAGCAAAAATACGAAACTTTAATCCAAAGAAAACCAGCTATGCAATAATTATTACGACATTCTTGGTAGAGTTCATTACAAAACTAGACATTTATTTAACGAACGTGTTTTAAGAAACAAATATTTATAGAATTTTAATTATTGTATAATTGAAAAAAAATTCTTTGAAACTGTAAAAAAAAACACTGGTGTATTATAAATATGTTGTTAAAAAAAACGGGCTACAAACATTTCAAAGTTAATTTCGAAAAAACTAATCATACTGAACACTTCCTAAAACTTTGGAGCATACCATTTTTATAATTGTGCTGTATGAATAAATCATAAGAAAACATTTCTGAAAAATAAAATATTTTTATGTCATTAAAACAATAAAACGCTTTAGTAGAAATGTTTTTATTTGTAAACAACTAAATATTTTTATTCGTGTCTTGTTGTAGCTACTCAAAATTCAGGACAACAGAGCCTAGATGTCTTCTTAACAAATCAGAACCCCACAAAAAAAACACACTTCAAACCGATAATGCAATGGCTTACCATCGATAAGGCAACTACACTAGAAACTGCATTCCATCCAAACAACCAGCCCCGTTACAGGCAATTCACTGCGCATACAGGTAATACAGAGAATTGCTTATTATATTAAGTAATATAGTTCGGTTCCTCCAGCGCATGGCTTCGGCTTAAGGAGCAGGAGCCGATGTCCACCATCTTTAATTGTGACGTCACGGAGGTATCATGGATGACCTTGACCTTTGACGACCCCGGCGGCCATCTTGGATCCGCCATCTTTAAAGAGAGCGTCCCGCTCAATAATACTGCACATTTCGTTACTCCCGTCACCTTGGATGTGTATGACGGCAAATGGCACTTTTAGTTACTGCCCCCATATTGGATTATTAAACGACGCAATTTTTGTTACAGTCACCATATTGAATTATAGTAACATGTCAGCTATCCTAGATCTGATTTTACAGACACTTTTTTTTTTTAGATTCTAACATAATGTCCACCATCTTGTTTTTGTCTGCTGGAGGCAGTAATCTTGGATTACGACACATCCGCCATTTTGTTTTTTGGCTAGCTGGAGGCCGCCATCTTGGATACCGACTTTTTCGTTTCTGCTGTTTGTTCCTAGAGAGCGCCAGCATCGCTTTGTCTCATCACATAAGGTCGATGTTCCATTACCTACCAGAGCTGTTATGGTCCTTATCGACATTTTAATATAATATTTTATTAAAATACATTGGACGCATTACAAGTTCCAATTTGTAAAAATTACGTACTCTTTAAAAGGAAGCATGAAGACGATGAAGAAGCTTAGACATCAATGATTTCGAATTCTTATAGTAATATGGGTAAAGATGATTTCTTCGATGATGGCGACAGTGACTCTGAGGCTGGTGTCAAAACCAAAGACTTTGATGAAGCACCTAAAGACGGCAAGATCGAAAGCTGTGATGAAGCTCTGAGACCGAAACGATGAAATGAGCGTGATAAAATAAATAATTCTGATCAAGCTTATGATGAATATTGGGACGATAGTGATCTTAAAAATATTAACAACATACATTCCAGGAAGATGATAGCAGAAGAAATTGATAATATGTCATGTGAAGATCCTAAAATATTGGTTGGTCGCCTGAGACTGTTAGTGGCATCGGTTCGTAGAGGAAACTACCCGCACATCGTCGAAGTAGACTCCATACTAAAGAACTGAGGGAGACTGGCTACAAAAAATAATCACTTGTTTAACTTACATGTGTATAATATAGTGAAATAAATAAATAATTAAATTTCAAAAAATAACTTTATTTTTTTTGTAATCTGATTTAAAATTTCAAAAATTATTGTTTTTTTTTGTAATATGATTTCTACCCAAAACTTTAGTTCTCGTAACACAGATTCCTTTTTTTTCTTCATTGTGCTTCCTTTTCGTTGATTGTGCTTCCAAATGTGCGTGTTTTTCGTTAAATGTGTTTTCCTGTGTGTTCGTTGTGTGTACTGTGGGTATATTACGTGTGTGTACTTTGTGTTCATTGCGTGTCCTGTGTGTGTGTACTGTGTGTCCAGTGTTTGTCCTGTGTGTACTATGTGTCCATTGTGAGTCCTGTGTGTCCATGTTTGTCCTGTGTGTACTATGTGTCCATTGTGAGTCCTGTGTTGTGTGTCCATTGTGAGTCCTGTTTTGTGTGTCTGGTGTGCCAATTGTGTGTTCTTTTTTTGTTGAATGTGTGTGTGATTTCGTTAAATATGCGTAGTAAAATCTGTAATGACTCTGAATATTTACCGGTTCAAAACCTCTTGGTCTTGATAAAAACTTTTTCAGAGATTCTTGGTCCTTTAGTAAACGTAAAATATGATCCGTTTGATTAATTGATTGTAATTGATTTTATGATACTCAGGTCTGTCAGTGCGAAGACTTTGTCTTGACTGTTTTAAATATGCGTCTGTCATAGTACAAAACCTGGTCTCGTGGTCCGAAGTTGCTTGGCCTATACGTATAGCACTCACTGTACATGAACTGGTTGGAATGTAATTCATGCATTGAAAAAAAAAATTGACTTCCATATTAAGCAGCACGATAACTTATTTAATTTTTTCCGCCCAATATTTTGTCTAGTGTTGTTTTTTGAAGAGTGAATGATTAATAAACTCTACGAAAGGTAACGGGAAAAGGCATTAAAATTTTTTTTAAGCTTTAGTTATCCTTATCACTGGCCGATAATCAAACCAAGGACGGAAATCTATGGCGCCAATCAATATTTTAATAAGTTTTTTTTTTTTTTGAGTTTTGAAATTTTCCCGAATTTCTAGGTCAATAAATACAAATTTCCAAGATGGCGGTCATAACGACTTACTGAAGGCTGATAGACTATGTACCTATGCTGCTTTTAGAATTTCGAACTTAATTTATTAAATAAATATTTTTTACATAAAGTTAAAATTTTGCGTAGATCAAGGATCGAGGCAAGAACAGTAATCCTTCAATTCAATCAGTAAATTAATGAGTGATTTGAAACCAATTCCTCAAACTTCTAGTTTAATTAACACGAATTTTCAAGATTGCGGACATATCGGCTTATAAGAGGCTGGTTGGCTAGGAAGTTAAGCTTATTTTAGGACTTTCCACCATATTTTATTGAAATTATTCTTTTTTACATAGAATTAGTTTTTTTTATCTCCCAGGGATGGAACCAAGTACCGGAACTAATAGAATCAATCAGTAGGTATATTAATTGGAAATTTAATTAATGGATTTATAATTACGAATTTCCAAGATGGCTCCCAAATGTCCAGATGGCGAGTGCCGCAGTAATAATAAATTATTACTGCACTATATCAGGTAAAAATTAAACTAACATGATGGTAACACACACTAGCAGATGGCATGTGTACCACATACACTAGCGCTCCGTGTATTGATTACTGAAAACAAGATGGCGACAGCGTTCTCTACCATGTGATGTGCGTTAACTAGCGCTCCTGGTAGCAAGAATTAAAAATAAATATGGCGGCTCGGTATCCAGCAGGCGATGCTATTATTCCTTCAAATTAAAAAAAATTACAAGTTCGATTATGTGTGTGATTTTTAATAAACTTCATTTAATTCTCAGTCTGGTAAATTTCTCGATGACCGTACAGTCCAAGGAGTTTTGTTTTCCAACCTAGAGGTCAGAGCTGCGTTGGTTCTAATCACAGCGCTTCCAATGTATTTTGAATAAAAAATTTAATTTTTTTGTCGATAACAACTATAACAGTTCTGGTAGGTACTGGAACATCGACCTTATGTGATAAGACAGAATGATGATGGTGCTCTCTAGGACTAAACAGCAGAAACAAATATGTCGGTATCCCAGATGGCGCCCTCCAACAGACCAGTAAAAACAAGATGGCGGACGTGTCAGTTGAAAAAAGTGGCTGTGAAATCAGATCCAAGATGGCGGACATGTCATTATAGTTCAATATGGTGACCGTAACGAAAAATGCAAAGTTCTATAATCCAAGATGGCGGCCGTATAGAAAAGTTCCACGATGACGTCATACTCATTCCAAGGTGGCGGACGTAACGAAAAATTGCAGCATTAGTGAGCGGGGCGCTCGATTTAAATCTGGCGGATCCATGATGGCAGCCGAGGTCAAGGTCAAGGTCATCCAAGATGGCCGCCGTGACATCAAAATCAAAGATGGCGAACATAGGCTCCTGCTCCTCAATCCGAAGCCTGGCGCCGGAGGACCCAAACTAAACTACTAAATTCCACCAGTCAGTCGTAACATTGCCGTGCTTAACTCAAGCACAGGAAATACAATATGGTAATCAAACGCATGAAGCCCAAAACGACAGCATCCAGGCTGTAGTTCTCAAACAACTTCCAGACAAGCACCGGAATACTTAGCTGCGTGTATCAATGAAATGCTAGCGTTACACTCCCAATGGAAATAATATGTAAATAGTCTTCCATAAACCAGGCAAAAATAAAACTGCCACAAATCTATATGCCGATCATCCTATTCAACACACTTTCAAAAATAGTCGAGTTTATACTACTACGCCGACTAAACAAATACATAAGAGAAATTTGATTTCCATAGTGCACAGTCAAAAGTACAACTAGTTTGCCTCACTGAGGAACTAACAAGCACATTGAATGTACGGGATTGTGTAGTGGTTACATTCCTCTGATAAGTTCTTTATAAAGGTTTAATATATAAACTGTAAAACAAAGGCTTCATTTGGCTGTTATATAAAGCTAGTATCCTCAAATTCAACTAACATAACATTGAAAGTCACCACCACAGGAGGCTCTAAATCGGACATAAAACCAATACATACATGCAGGCATGCCACAAGACAGCACCCTAGGTCCTGTACTATTTAATATTTACGTAAGCGACATGCCTAAGCCGGAGCATCGTATCGTAAAACTAGGCTGCCATGCGGACGACACAGTCCTGTGTAGTAGGTCACACAACTTCAAATTAGCTTCTGACCGAATGCAACCCGCGCTCACTGCAATGCAGCAGCGGTTCACAACACGGCGAATAATGATAAACACTACAAAATCGGAGGCAGTGGTGTTTACTCGCAAAAACCCGACACCAGTTGATCGTAGGCCATGTTTGGAGAACACATTCTCCACATGACGTCGCGAAACACTTCGGGGTCGTATTGGATGGCAAACTATAATCTGACCCCGATTACGGAATACCTTTTTTCACCTTCTTCCTAGTCCCGAAGATTTATAGTAATTCTTACTATTAACACCATCTGCACGAGTAAGCTATGAGAGATTAAATTATTCCTGGGTATATGGTACAAACAAAACCGAAGATAGTTACACTCTTACTTTTTATTTACAACTTGCTCGCAGTTTTGATGTCCTCGGTTTTGTTATACAGTATTAGTAACATCTGTAATAAGTTATCTGTTCTGGCATGAATAAAGAGTTTTCCTTAATTATAATCATAAAATGTTTATTATGATTAAAATATAAGTGCAGGTCAGGCCCACTCTAAGAAAGCAAGTTTTACCTATACATGTGTTAAATATAGTTGAAGCATGCCTTCGTTGGGTTGGACCGGCCTCATACATCTGCGTGAAACGACAAGTGCAGCATTTTTATCGAACTAGTCACTTGTAGCCACATGGAAGTATAAGTAGGCCTATATGGAGTGGGTGTCTTCTAAATGCTCTCTACAAAAACAAGCCATGCTTACATAAAGGCTTCAAAGTCACTCGCTAGGAAGATTTAAGAAAGAAGCCATTAAAGAAGAATATATTTTCAAACAAAAATGTTAACAACGCATTAGCAATGAATCGCTGTTAAACTTCAGTATTACCAAGCAATATTTTCATACATGATGGGAGAAAATGTATGGGGGATCGTTGTCATTTTGTCTTTGTTTATAAACATAGCAAAGATCGCACACACCCATGCCCTAACTTCTTATCTTCCATGAACATAACTATAAAGAAACTTTACACCAAATCTTACTCTATTGTATGTGATTCAAAAAAAAATTAAATAGCCAGTCGTTTTAAAATTTTGGTTTTCAATAAAATGCTGAGTTTTGCTTCCAACTTGACTTAGCGAAAAACCTGACTGTGTTAGCTTTGGATAACATGCAATAACGTGCACTGTATTACAACGGTGTGCACGGCGGAGTGTTGTAATAACATGGAAACAAACAAATTAAAAAAAACATAACTTAGAAACACTCAATATAAATTTTTCTACTTTATGCCATTTCTAAGTAATAATACCACAGGTAAGCCTAATTAGGTTAAGGGAAGTGTGTGGCGGTGATGCTGGGATGGGCAGCCTCAGTCTCGCGTTGTAGCTTGAGAAGTTCAAACGTAAGGCGCCCACCTAGTCAGGGATGTATTTGTGTTGCTGGGGGGTTCGACTGCCGAGCCTCGGCGTTTCGGCCCCAAAGGGCCCCATAGTGAATGGATCAGGCATATGGTAATGGACGGAACGAGAAAGGCGCCGCTGTATTCGGGTGCACCCGGGCTTAAAAAAGAGCTGTAAACTGCTCGACTAGGTGTGGTACGTTCCCCTAGTCCAGTGGTCGTGGGAGGTACCGAGGTAACCCCGAGGCCCTCCAGCATACGCACAGTTGGTCTGTCATTTCTAGCCAGGGATTCCTGCGATCGCCGCCAGATGAGTTCAGGCACTTCCGGGCCTTAATCGGCTGTAAATCTGTCGGGCCGAGGTACGGCAGGTCGGAGGGTAGTCCGAGGAGACGAGGATATCCCGTGGAGTAAGTTTGAAGAGTGGCAGTCGGTTAGCAGCTGGCGAAGGGTCTGCCGAATTGACACCAAGTTGGTAGTGGTACGGGAAGAATCCATGAAAGATTGAATGGTGTCCAGTTGAGGTTTCCTTCAAGGCCCTTGATTCTGATTGGATAAGACTCGTACTTGGTAGTGGTGCTCCGATCGCTTGGAGCAGGTTCCAAGGGTTCCCTAGCCTGATGCGGAGTCGACGTGGTTAGCGACGACACAGCTCCGGTACTAGCCTGGATAGCTAACAGAGGTTGGATAGGCCTCCACCGGACCACGAGTTCACTGGGTGTTTTGAGGGGTCCCAGCGTGATGTGGGAGATCAGGGAAGGCGACACCAGTGCTGATAAAGTCTTAGGGCTCAGGACACAGCCAACTGTCTGAATAGATGAGTGTGGTAAAGGGTCTGAGGCGGTGACTATGCTGGGTTGGTGGCCCCAGCCGCTGGTCGGCGCCGAAGCTCTAATACCCTCCAGATCAAAAACAGGGAGCGATCCCTCACAGTTCTGTTTTCTTAAAAGCTCTGGAATGTTTAATCAAAGCGAACTGGAATGTTACTCCCACCCTACCCTATTAGGGCGCATATGTGGGAGGGGAATATGAGAACGCCGGCCGTAAGGTCAGAATAATCTGTGTTTCTGAGGCGAGATGATAAGTGCGACGCTCGCTGGTGCTTCTAGCGCGGTGTCACCTCTGAACTGGCGCGCATTCTTCTCGTCGTGCAAGGGGCAACCATGAGATCTGAGCGGTAAACATAACTTTACATGACGGAAAAATGAAGACAAAGATGTTATACAAGTCCCTTGAGTTCTTCCAAGAACCTGTATTGAAGTTTTCATGACCAAAAATTATTATGACATCTTTTAGACATTTTCACAAACAAAAAAATATAGTTCCAATACAAAATAAAGAAACATAACTACTAATCTAATATCAGCTTATCCTTAAATGCTCTTTAGTAAACAAATACCACTCGGATATATTAGGTAGTTTTCATATCGCATGGTTTTGTCTGAAGCTCTGCACACCGCGTGGTTGCCCGGGTAGGCCCTTGATTCATTCATTCCACGATATCAGTGTGAAAAGGAAAACACGCTTGCCGGGAGAGATGCGTCAGTTCGGGCAGGGAGGAAGGGAAGTTGGGGGAGGGATGGGAGGAATGGGAGGAATGGGAGGAATGGGAGGAATGGGAGGAATGGGAGGAATGGGAGGAATGGGAGGAATGGGTGGAATGGGAGGAATGGGAGGAATGGGAGGAATGGGAGGAATGGAGGCTCTCGGAGGGCGACATACAGAACACTCCCGAAAACGCCGTGCCTCGCGCGCCGACGATGTGACCGGCCTCACGAGGAGTCCCGCCGTCTGCGACCGAGGCGGTACCAAGGCGCACTCCAAGCATGGGAGTTTCCTTCGAAAGAATTCACCGGCGACTACGAACTGCAGAGAACTTTATTTCGAACGTAAGCACTTTCCTCCTCCTGCTACCGATGAGACGTGGCCGGAATGAAAATGGGGCAAAGCCTTCGATTGAGGGTCTGGCAAAACGAGGCGCCGACAATAGAGGGCGGGGACTGGGCGAGTGAACCTCTAAACTCGCCTTTAAAACTATTCCCCCCCCCCCCCCTCCTTGGACACTCCAGAAAAGTATTCATGACGCAACATCCCGCTCTAGTGCATTACGGTTACACTCAGCGATTTTGAGTTATTGTTAAGTGTTTTATTTCAGTCGAAACATGAGTTAAAGATAAAAAATAAAAAAAGTAGTCACGTAAGTTGAAAGAGGTGCGAGACGAATGACAACTGGGGATTTTTTCACGGTAACACAACCGTTTGCAAGATTACATACGAATGTAATAAATTGGAACAAAGAGCCGAGTAACTTCGGCGCCAGGCCTCAGGCTAAGGAGAATAAATTGGTCAATCTGTCGCTTTCTTTAATTTCGGCATCCTTTGACCTTAAATAATTGCCTTCTTAGCAAAAAAAATACTATAAAATCTTCAGACGGACACAAAAATTCTCTGTTTTCATAAAATAGAAACTATTTTACTTAGAAAAAGGCGGTGGAGGGGATGTTTCCTCTGAGTTTTGACCTTATTGATATCGGCCGCCTATTGGAGAGTAGTATGTAAATGGGGGTACTGGGACATGGCACTGGTGCGTGGAGCCTGGAGCTGACCGCCATCTCGGATTGTGACGTCATGACGGCCATCTTGTATGACCTTTAACCTTGACCTTTGACCTACAAAATTCGCCAAAATTTCGAGTTATTTAAAAAAAAGCCAAAAAATCTCAAAAAATTTGTTAATTCGAAAATGAGGATTTAGATAAACTCTGAATAGTTTTTGCCTTAAAAAAAAACACAAATTACTAAAAGAGGCTTAAGCATCCATGTCTACAGCCTCCGATAAGCCTCTGGCGTCATCTAGTCACAGTTGCATTTTCCGTTATGGCCGCCATTTAGAAAATCTGTAATTTTTACCATAGAAAATCATGACAATTTTTAAAATTCCTAAAAAAAAAATTAACTCTTCAGAATTAATAAAAAAATTAATTAAACAATATTTTAAAAAAATATATAAAAACGTACCCTTACGCCATTGACCTCGGAATCCTCAGTTCAAACCTGGCGAATACAAAAAATAATAATAAATGGCGACCGATCATTCCTCCACGAAAGCCGCCGGCAGATTAACCTCCCACCACTTATGTCAAAGTATATATATATACATACACACACCTAGAATGACGTCATCTCCACCATCTTTTAAACCCGTAATTTCAATGCTAGAAATTTGGGAACAATTTTACAATTTATAAATATTAATTAATTAGGGGAGACCGGGGCTAGTTGCAACAGGGGCAAGTTGCAACAATGGCTCTAAATCATTAACCGATGGTACTAGTGTCGCACCACTACGGGAAGGAAAGGAACCACACGTAATCTTCACGGTATTAGTTCCACAAGTCGTAAACAGAACGCGCTTGGCTTCAGTTGTGCAAAACATTCCTACTGTAGTCGCGAGTAAACTCACGCACGGATTACTTAGCTACTGTTGTGTTGAATGTGTTTGTTGGAACTGAAGATATTTTTATTTCTGTGGACAGTTTATAGTGTTGTATTTCTCTGTATATAATGACAACTGTTTTATAACAACGCCTCTAAGTGAATGACGGTAAGTAAATTCCAGTTGTGTATCGGGGCTAGTTGCAACACATGTTGCAACTTACCCCAGATATCAAGGATACATCGTTTAAATGTAAAATAATAATTCATTTGTATTTAACTCGATTTCAACTTTATACCGAGATGTTCTCATTACATTAGCCCACGTATGTTAACTAACGTATTTAGTTTTTGTAAACTTTTAGGGTTTCAGTCAACTATTTTGTAGTAGGCTACATAGAATTAATTTTTATTAATGTTAAGATTTACGAATATTTGAAACGAAAGCTAATAATTGAGAAATAGAATGCCACAAATACTGTTTATAATAAGTTATGTATATTTATAAATGCATTTTGTGAAAAATATTAATAACTATTTTTAGTTATTATAGCTATTATTTTCTCATTGCAGTTACGATGAGAACGTATAAGAAAAAGACCAATCGAGGGGAAACAACGCAGGATGTTATGGAGAGGGCAGGTAAACTGGTTTTAGCCAATCCAAACTCCAAAGACTGTTCCGTACGACAGATAGCAAAGATGTACAACATTCACTACTCTACACTGTCAAGATACATACAAAAACTTAAAAAGAAAAACACGGATATAACAACAGAACAACCTCAATTCAATTTTGTCACAGCGGGTTATCTACAGCCGCGGTGTGTTTTCAGTGTCAAACAAGAGTATCAATTTGTCGAGTATATCAAACGTAGTTCGGAAATTATGTTTGGGCTAACACCAGCAGAAGTGCGCAAGCTTGCATATGAGTGTGCACTAAAGTTGGGGTTACAGATACCGGACTCTTGGAAAGTTAATGAGTGCGCCGGTCCAGATTGGTTTTCCGGTTTTATGAAGCGCAATAATGAACTATCTGTCAGGCAGCCTGAAGCCACGAGCCTTGGGAGATGTACTTCGTTCAATGTGCATAACGTTTCCGAATTTTTCAATAAACTATCATCCGTTCTCTCACGTCATAATATTTCAGCCTCTAGAATCTACAATGTGGATGAGACTGGAGTGGCAACTGTTTTGAAACCTGGCAAAATAATTGCTAAAAAGGGAGTAAAACAAGTAGGATCAGTAACTGCAGCAGAACGTGGAGAAATGATTACTGTAGCTACAGCTGTGTGTGCAATAGGAACATCTTTGCCACCCATGTTTATTTTCCCTCGGAAGAACTTCAAAGATCATTTTATACGTGATGGACCGATAGGTTGCATAGGTACTGGCACAAAATCTGGTTGGCAAACAGAGGAAACATTCATAACATTTATGGAACATTTTGTCTCTCTTACGTTACCGTCTCCTGAAAATCCAGTGCTTTTGCTTCTGGACAACCACTGTTCACACATCAGCTGCCAAGTCATAGATTTGTGCAAAAAAAAAAGGCGTAGTTCTTCTCTCGTTTCCTCCACACTGTTCCCATCGCTTGCAGCCTTTGGACGTTTCAGTTTTTGGACCTTTTAAAAGGCGGTGTGAAACTGGAATTAATTCCTGGCACAAAACAAATCCCGGAAAAACTCTAACCATATTCAACTTGCCAGCAATTGTGAAAGATGCCTTCTTGCACTCTATGACACCAGCAAACATTACATCAGGTTTTCAGAAAACTGGTATTATGCCTTTCAACCCTAACATATTTTCAGAAGAAGACTTTGCCTCTGCTTTCGTTACTGACCGACCAGATCCTCACAGTTGTCATACAAGCACGCAGGGAAGCGTTTCTTTTGAATCTGATGTGAATTCTGGACCAAGCATTATTGAAACAGGTGCTGAACCAAACATTCTTGCAATACCGGGTCCAAGTGTTTCCATTCAAGAGATTGTGCGTCCTTTCCCAAAAGCTCCACCTAGAAGTGAAACCTCTTGCAGAGGGAGGAAGAAAAGGAAGTCTGCAGTTCTCACTGACACTCCTGAAAAGAGAGCGATTGAAGAAGAAAAACGTAACAGTGAAGAAAAGAAAAGGAAAAAGGCTGAAGCTGAAGAAAGGAAACTGCAAGTAATCAATAAAAAGAAAATTCAGAAATCTTCACAGAATGACAAGAAAGAAAAAAAGACAGCAAATTGTGAAAAAGTTACAAAACGAAAATTAAACTTTAAAGAAGTTAGTTGTAAAGAAGAAAAGGACGAGATGTGTTTAGTGTGCATGACAAAATACAATAGGAATGAAGAATGGGTTCAATGCACGTCTTGCCAAAAATGGGCGCATTGGTCTTGTGCAAGAAAAGACCCTATGTATGTGTGTGACGACTGTGAAACAGATGATTCTGATACATGGGAGTAAGTGTTGCAAGTTACCCCAGCTGGTGTTGCAACTTGCCCCAGATCTGGGGCAAGTTGCAACACTTACATCACCATGAAAACATAGCTCTAGATTTTAAGACTTAACTGATTTCTATGTTCTGGTAATGTTATGTTACACCTAAAAGTTTATAAGAAAACATTTCCATTATTATATTTAGATTTTTATCGAAACATAAATACTACAAAGCAAAATGTGAAAAGTGTTGCAACTAGCCCCGGCCTCCCCTACATTTTAATAAAAATCTTTCAAACACACCGTTGCACTTAAGGTTAATACCAACATCTTAATTCTAGAATTTTTGCATGTTTCTTAATGTACGCCATCTTGCATGACTATGACATCAACATTACACTTTAGATTACGTCCGCCATATTGGATTCTATAATGTTGCACTTTTCGTTACGATCACTATCCTGTAAAAAAGCTATTTTATGCGAGAAAATCGGAACATTTTCAAAAAATATAAAAAATTTAATTAATAAAAAATTAATAAAATAATATTTATAAAACGCACTTATGCCTAAAAGTCCTCGATTTAAACCTGGTAAGAGCAAAAACAAAAAAATTGTCGACAGATCCTTCCTCCATAGTAGCCGCCAGCAGACTGACACTCACCATTAATGCAGAGGTATATATCATCAGCTAGTATGATGTCACGTCCGACATCTTGTATTCTTCTGCTGGAAACCACCAATTTGTTTCGACTACTTGAGTACACCACTATCGTGTTAGTTTAATTTTTACCCGCTAGAGTGCAGCAAAAATTTATTATTACTGTGGCAACAGCCATCTTGCAATTTGGATGCCATCTTGGAACTGCTAGAAATTCGGGGAGGATTCCAAAATTAATTAAATAAATTTGCAAACAATATACTGATTGAACCGATCAGTTCCTGTCCTTGGTTCGATAGTTGATCGTTTCAATAATATTTAATTTTATTTAAAAAATATCAATTTCAAAAATAAGGTAAAAAGTCATGAAATATGCATAGTTTCCAAGCCAAACATCATCCTATAAGCTATTTGAACGCCATCTCGGAAATTCGTCATAATTAACCTAGAAATTCGGGAAAAGTTCAAAATTCATCAAAATAATGATTCATTAATTTACATATTAACTCAATGCTTTGTTCGATCTCTGGAAGATACAAAATTATTTAATATAATATCAATTTAGCATCATGGTGATATGTTGGAGAAATAAAACACAGCAATTTCTTTTACAAAATAAATTTTATTAGATAATTCACATTCTACTACAGGATCACTTGCGAAAGTTAGCAATCTTATAAACATTTAGGTCTGCATAGGCGTGAAATGAATAATTCTTAGCTCCAATAGGTTTATACTAGACAGAGACCAGCCAGAACCTTCACTGACATAGTTATCCTCTTCTTGACAGAGCTTCTGGACACCGTGTTTAACAGTTTCATTCAGATCGTCAAAACTGTAAATTACTGCAGCCGATGTCTTGAATGCACACTTCTTCACTTTATCATCGAACGGATATGCTTTCCATATATATATATATATATATATATATATATATATATATATATAAATATAAATGAAACCCGTTTTCCTTGGTCACGGCATCACGCGTGAGCGGCTGGACCGATTTCACTAATTTTTTTTTGTTGTGTTTGCTATGGTCAGGAGAAGGTTCTTATGAAAGAAAAAATTAAGAAAATTGTGCGGAAAATTAGAAAATTTAAGAATAATGAATTCCTATTTCCCTTGGTCACGCCATCACGCGTAAATGACTGAACCGATTTCACTAATTCTTTTTTTGTTGTGTTTGTTATTGTCACGAGAAGGTTCTTATGAAAGAAAAAATTTAACGGAAAATTAGAAAATTTAAGAATACTGAACCACCATATATAAAATTATTTCCAAACTAACCCAACACTTTGTACAATATAAATATTTTTAAAGTAACCTTATGACATTCAGCTTTAAGCGTTTACAGTTTCCAGTGCGGCTTGCATTTGCAATGTCAATAAATAAATCGCAAGGGCAGTCGCTAAGTGTATGTGGCATCAACCTAGAAAATCCATGTTTTTCACATGGCCAATTATATGTCGCCTGTTCCCGTGTCGGAAAACCATCAACATTATTTATTTACGCGCCAGAACATAAAACTAAAAATATAGTTTATCAAAAAGCATTAGAGTAGAGAGAAGCAGTGAGGGGTACAGAGACTATTAGTTGATTTATAGAGCGCGCGTGGTATTGAGCTCATTGTTCACTTAAAAATGCCAAGTTGTTCAATAGCAATTTGTAAAAACATTAGTGGAATTATTGAATCCTATGGAATAAACACTATTTTGACAATATATATTTTGTTTTTTATTTAATTAAATTAGTAAGGTCCTTTTCAGTTATAGTGATTCAAATTGAATAGGTACTCATACCTAAGATAGGTCAGCTATACAAAATAAAGTAGTGCATCATTGCTACGCTAAGGCGGTACGAAGTTCGCCGGGTCAGCTAGTATACAGTTATATTTTAAAGGATCGTTTGTTGCTACGGCATCAGTAAACTGATTGATTATGTTCTGCCTGATACCGTCAAGAAAAGTACAAATGTATTTTGACTCACTAAACGTCTTTTGATAATAGTAGTCTTTCAATGTTCCACGAAATGAACACTGCCAAGTAGAAGCCATTATTATCCACTTGTAATGCAGCAAACATGGTCTTGGGTTTAGTTTCATGTCCAGACGTCATAGCAATCGGTTGCTGCACATCTGTTTTTTTTTTTGCTTGTACGCTTACGAGTCTCCAATCTAAACCGAGGAGTCGAAATTTCTACCAGTAGCTCAACAGTAGGCACACGGACTACACCTTTACAGTTTTTCGCATGTCAACGCAAATTATAAATTCGAGTAATCTATTCGTGACATTCATTATGGCGAAACTTAATGCGAGAAGGATTCTTCGTACATTTACTCCTCTCATGTCTTCGTGCTACATGGACAAATGCGAACGACATTTCGCAGTAGCTGCAAGCATACCGCGGTGATGAAGACGAGCCTTTCAGACCCGATCCAGATACTGACGTTGCTGCAGTTGTACCAATTCCCGATATACTCTTATGAACATCAATGCATCGCTGTTGCAGCGAAACCCGTACCTTCTGCCGTACAGCACTACCTTTGCATGTCTTCATTTGCGTTTTCACATGATCTTTTCTAGGAAACTGCTTATGACATTTCTCACAACCAAACCTATTACGAGAAGGATTCTTCGCACATTCTCTCTAATCATGTCAACAAGCATTGCTGATGTTTGAGAAAATCTTGTCGCAGTAACGGCATCGATGATCGTTAGTTGTTGACGAATCATCTTCCATTGAAGTCTCCATCGAGGGCGAAACAGCATTCCTCAAAATTTCATGTGCAGCCGGCACTGAAGTAGTTAAACTCTCTTCTGCTGGTGGTACAACGACTGTTGAAGTCTCCTCCAAGGTTGCCGTCATCGTTGCCAACAGTATCTGCTCCATCGTCAACGACGCTGTTATCCTTGTTCCCATAATCGATGGTACAACCTCCATAGAGTTCGCCGTTAAAGACTGCAAAGATTCCATCGAGTTTATAAGAACTAGTAATTACGCGAATTATGCACCAGATGAAACAAACTAGGTGATCCTTACACCGTCGACGACAGTAACCAACTAAGCGAACTGCTGTCTAGGACTCGCTTATATACATGCACCCGGTGGCATAATATGATAATCAAATAAAAAACCATTTACTATAATACACGAGTCAAAACAACATTAAAAATATAAGCCCATATGATCGAAAAAATTCGATGCGGTGTGATATAGGTACGTTCTTGTCTCAGGAATTCGATCTCACTAATATACGCTAAGCTACAAGAGCTCCAATTCGCGCCATCAGATTCATCTAAATCTGGCTACAATGCTCTAATTATCCATCAGCTTCAAGTGCTCCAAGAGCTATAAAGCTCCATTCGCTCCAACACGCAACGTATCACAATACAAGCAATGTACGCGCAATACACGCAATGAACACGTTTAGTGAATCAAAATACATTTGTGCTTTTCTTGACGGTATCAGGCAGAACATAATCAGCTTACTGATGCCGTAGCAACAAACTAGCCTTTAAAATATAACTTGTGTTTTTTGACTGTATATATGGAAAGCCATATCCGTTCGATGATAAAATGAAGAAGTCTGCATTCAAGAAATCGGCTGCAGTAATATACAGTTCTGACGATCTGAATCAAACTGTTAAAACACGGTGTCCAGAAGCTCTTTCAAGAAGAAAATGACTATGTCAGTAAAGGATCTGGCTGGTCTCTGTCTAGTATAAACCTATTGGAGCTAAGAATAATTCATTTCACGCCTATGCAGTCCTAAATGTTTATAAGATTGCTAACTTTCGCAAGTGATCCTGTAGTAGAATGTGAATTATCTAATAAAATTTATTTTGTAAAAGAAATTGCTGTGTTTTATTTCTTCAACCTATCACCCTGATGCTAAATTGATGTTATAATAAATTATTTTGTATCGTCCAGAGATCGAACCAATCATTGAGTTAATATGTAAATTAATGAATCATTATTTAGATGAATTTTGAACGTTTTCCCAAATTTCTAGGTTAATTATAACGAATTTCCAAGATGGCATTCATAATAGCTTATAGGATGATGGTTGGCTTGGAAACTATGCATCTTTCATGACTTGCCGCCGTATTTATTGAAATTGATATTTTTTACATAAAATTAACAATTATTGCAACGATCAAGTATCGGACCAAGGACAGGAACTGATCGGTTCATTCATTATATTGATTGCAAATTTATTTAATGAATTTTGGAATCTTCCCCGAATTTCTAGCTAATTAATTACACAGTTCCCAGATGGTGTCCAAATGTCAAGATGGCTGTTCTCACAGTAATAATAAATTATTGCTGCACTCTAGCGAGTAAAATTAAACTAACACGACGGTGGTGTAATCTAGTAGTGGAAAAACAATATGGTGGCCTCCAGCAGAAGAAAACAAGATGTCGGGCGTGATGTCATACTAGCTGATATATACCTTGGCATTAATTGTGATAGTCAGTCTGCCAGCAGCTACCGTGGAGGAATAATCTGTCAACGATTTTTTATTTTTGCTCTTACCAGGTTCAAACCGAGGACTTTTAGGCATTAGTGGATTAAAAATATTATTTGATTAAATTTTTTTTAAATATATTTTTTTATAATTTTTGAAAATTTTCCCGATTTTCCAGCATAAATGTACGGTTTTACAAGATGGTGATCGTAACGAAAAAAGGAACATTCTAGAATCCAATATGGCGGACGTAATGTAAAGTGTAATGTTGATGTCATAGTCATTCAAGATGGCGGGCATAACGAAATATGCATAATTTCTAGAATTAAGATGGTGGGCATAACGTTATGTGCAACAGTGTTTTTGAATGATTTCTTATAAAAATTTAATTAATTATTTATAAATTGTAAATTTTTTCCCAATTTCTAGCTTTGAAATTACGGCTTTAAAACATGGCGGACACGACCTCATACTAAATATTTATATATATATATATATATATATATATATATATATATATATATATATATATATATATATATACACACACACACACACACATTTATGCTGGAAAATCGGGAAAATTTTCAAAAATTATAAAAAAATATATTAATAAAAATGTAATCAAATAATATTTTTAATCCACTAATGCCTAAAAGTTCTCGGTTTGAACCTGGTAAGAGAAAAAATAAAAAATCGTCGACAGATCCTTCCTCCACGGTAGCTGCTGGCAGACTGACTATCACAATTAATGCCAAGGTATATATCAGCTAGTATGACGTCACGTCCAACATTTTGTTTTCTTCTGCTGGAGGCCACTATATTGTTTTTCCACTACTAGATTACACCACCGTCGTGTTAGTTTAATTTTTACTCGCTAGAGTGCAGCAATAATATTATATATATATATATATATATATATATATATATATATATATATATTCACATTGATATAAGTGGTGGGAGGTCAATCTGCCAGTGGCTTCCGTGGAGGAAGGATCGGTCGCAATTTTTTTTTTATCTTCGCTAGGTTCGAACCGAGGACTCCGAGCTCCATGGTGTAAGTGTACGTTTTTTATACAAAAATTTTTAAATATGTTTTAATTACATTTTTTTATTAAATTCAAAAAATTAAATCTTATTCGGAATTTTAAAATTTTTTCATGATTTTCTAATATAAAAATTACGAATTTTCAAGATGGCGGCCGTAACGGAAATTGCAACGGTGACATAATTCTTCAAAAAACTGGAAATTTTGGCATATGTCAAAGGTCAAGGTCATACATCATACAAGATGGTCGCCGTGACGTCACAAAGCAAGATGGCGGTCGGCACCAGGCTTCACACGCCAGCGCAATGTCCCTGTAGCCCCATTTACATACTACGTTGGAGTTATGAAAAATGAATAAATATAATCAAAATAAAATAAAACATTTTATAAAATTCTAAAAAACTTAATTGATTTTGAAGTACTTAGATTGAAATAAGTAAAATGTCCACCTCAGGAAAATACTAGCCATTTAATAAATTTTCAATTCGTGGATTTGTTGGTGAGAAATTGTTTTACAAAATGGAAAGTTTTCCCTAACAAAATTTTAACTTGGTGTCATTTTAAAGAAAGGTTAAAATGGTGGTTGGCCATTGACCTGCACCGTTCTCTGCGTGAAGCCTGGACCCGCAAGGCCTATTGCATACTACTCACATAGGCTGTGACATGACCGAAATATCTTATAATTACTAAATAACAAATGAATATTAACTCTTTTATTCAAAAAATCTAAAAAAAAAATATTTTTACAGGATTTCAAATGGTTATAGTCTAAATTAAATACTGTAATAAAAGTATGTTCTTGAAGAAATTGTATTTATTATTGACGATGTTAAAATCATGACATAGTACATTCTGTGTCGCATGGCATGCAAATCCAAAATACTTGACAGGAGTGCCAAAAAATTTGGTACGATAATATTTTCAGAATTTTAGGTGAGGTATTTACAGCACACATTCACAATAGACAATGGTTCCCGCGAAGGTCACATTAGTGAGGATCACATTCGGTGGGCGATAATTCCATCGTCATGAAGCGGTAATTTACGCCGGATTCAAAGCTAGCCAACGAAACAAAAGTGACTATTGTTTTGAAATAACTGAAACGAGGAATACTGTCCCAATACCGGTGCAATAAAATAAATCAATATCAGCGCAGCCGCACCGCATTTAACTACGGATAAAAAAATCATAACGATGAAGAAGCAGGGAGGGGGAGTTGACATATTTTAAACCCTAGAGGCATTTGTAACGCTTTGTCACCATAATTCGAACACACTGGTAGTAAACGTAGCAATTTGTCTACTGCTCAGCAAATGCGGCGAGGTGACGACAAAAAAAAGACACTATCCAGCACCCTTTTTTAACGAAATAAATGTTGTTATTATTTCACCCCGTAAGCTAGTAACAAGGCGTGCAACGTAACAGTAAAAAGTTGGACTCGCATTCCAGAGGATCTGGGTTTGAATCCCGATACGGTCTTCTATATTTCGTTTTTTTTTTTTTTAAAATAGAAATCGGTACGAGACGAGGCTTTGTCCTCTTCGCAACGCAGCTCCCAGCATACTTTGAAAAAAAAATCAATATTCAGTATTTTTATGTATGAAAATATCCATTGACAGCTTTGGAAAAGGGGAATGGAGAGGAGAGGGGAGGGGTGGGGTGGGGTGGGAATGTGTGGTTGGACAGGAGCATATACCATAATTATTTATCCATTGTAAACATTCATCGTACGATAGTTCTTTACTTTATCATTGTCGGTGCACGAAAATTTCCGTTGAATGTGCAATAATTCCGAGATTCAAACAATAATTATCGGTCGAACCATTACATGAGTAACAAACGGCCCGCTCCCCTACCCAGTAAGCATTTTTTTTAGCGGTGTATTTTTATATTTTTTTCGTGTTTTTTGGAAGAAAAAATACAGTTAATGTATTTTTACACATTTTTCATGTGCAAAATTATTACTACATCATGCAATTTTACACCAAATGTATGTTGTATTCTAAAACATTCAACCATTATGTAAAAATATACATTTACCATATAAATTATTGATTCTTTTGAAAGTTTTACACAAACAATGAAAAAAATATTTCGATAAATTAAATATACAAACGTTTAATAATACTACAATTTGTTTTAGTAAATTTTAAAAACAAGTACAGTTTTTGTAATTTTACAATAATGTTTCTAAACAGCTAACTTGTGCACCAGGCTTGGTTAAAAATACATAAATTTGAATATTTTATTTCAATAACTTACGTGTTAAAAACACATTTTGAAGTATATTTAAAATAACACATGAAACAAATGTTTAATTAATCAATATCCTATCTTTTGTCAGTACACTACAGTTTTATGTACATAAACCATTGTAAAAGTGCATACAATTAATCATAGTACATTTGCAACGACCAAAAAACGACAAAAAAAATTGTTTTACTATTTATTCACACTGAAGAAAATCCATTTAATTTACCTCAGCTTACGAAAATCTTATTTCCATTTTTTTTATGATTGTAATCGTGCACAATGGTCGCTCAATTCATGATTAAAAGGTAGAGGGTTTGATCCTCCGCTGGTCACTGACAATATACGAAGTAATAACATGGTAAAAAAATGGGGATAAATTAAAAAAAAATCAAAAATACATATTGTTCAATAACAGCAATAAACTACAAAAGTAAAATAATTTTAAAAGTAGTGCAAATTGACACGTTCAGTGTTAGTGTAAATTTAGTAAATTAACTAGTATAATTAACTTTAAATTGTGGTAAACTTACATTAAACCTACACCTAATCTGCACTTACAGCTATGGCATATTTACCAAACCATAGCAATTGTAATTTTGCATTAAATGTATGTGGCAGCAGAGTCTGCAACGATATCAGTATAATTTTACACCTTCAAATGTTGGTGTATTTTTACTCTTGAGTGTAAGTACAAATACACCAACATGTGTATGTGTAGAGTTACACTAGCATCAGTAGAGACACTGCTGTTAAATACGTTTAGTGTAAAATTACAAAATTTTTTACAATGCACCACGACTCGATTCCTATTTTAAACCCCCTAACTTGACTAGTGTAAGACAGTCTGTAATACCTTGGGAACGAGACGCAAAACCAAAATTAAAAGAAAAAAGAAAAGTAAGCGGGAATAGCAACATTTCACCTCATGACACTGTCTTCAACGCATTCTTAAACTTCTTACAGATCAGTACATAGCATCATTATGTAACGGTACAAGGCACCAGTAACTTTCACAGTTGTCAAGAATCATACTGCGATTATGGAATAAACCCCAAATCAACTCGGAGGTTGGCACGTTTGTGTGAAAGAAAGAGCTTAAAAAACTGATGATTAAATTATTAAGACTTTTAACAAATATGTAATTTTTAGATACACTAATTATAGTTGTAAAGTTTTAAAAAGCAACATTATGTTCACGAGCAGAAATAAAATTCGTTGCGAAAGACGCTAACGATGACAGCCTAAACGAAATCCATTACATGTAATAATCTACATTTGCAATCACTGAAATAAATGTCAAAAAAAAAGCCAAATTAAGAATTAAACAAATCCAAATTAACTAGAGGAATTCCTCGAAACAAGGGTGAAATGTTACGCAAAAGTCGGTTCCTTCATCAAAACTTTACCTTTCTCGTTCTTATCCGCTTTCATAAAATCGTGGGTGCGGCCCGAGACATCATCAAACACCCGCTTCCGCTCATAATTCTCGTTTTACACACACAAGATATTCCGTAATAGGATTTTAGCTAATCCACTTAGCAGAAACCCTTGCGCGGGTACGGTACGAAGCCGCGAGGAATTAATCATTCTTGTTAGCGAAATACTCGCACAAAAATCGAGCGCCCAGCACCGAATAACCATGGCATTTCTATCTCAAAATGGGGGCAAGTTGTCTACTGAATTTACTCTCAAAACACAAAATAATGGTTCAATAAATTATATTGGCGTTCGAGGTTGGACCGCATGAAGGCCAAAACTGTATGACAGACAATGGCCACAAAATATTACAATCTACTTTAAAATTTGGTTTTAATATGCGATAAGAATACATCGTTGTACAAGTCACCCATACTTATCATGGCAGCGCATAGTTAATCATGTATAAGGGGAGTACAAACGCAAAAGTATTTTTCATCGAAGATGTTCTGTGACTTCAGTAATAACTTATTTTACCTGCAATAAATGCAACAAAAAACTGTGCGATTATTTTTCAGAAATGTGTAGGTATAATGGTATAAAGCAATTAAATTATATCTGATATTAAATTAACAGTAAAATTAAATACTATGCATCCCGCAAACTTGGAACAACGGCAGTTTATCGTGCATTGTTTTAATTATTATTTGTAACTAGATACGTAGCTAATATCAACATTAAATATTGCTAGCCATTACTTGGAAGAAGTACAGGACGGTATTTACATTACTAGATAAAATATTTCCAGTAAAATAATTGGAACTAAATGCCATGAGCCAGGTACCACAAAGTTAAAAAAAAAAAATGTTCTCTTTATATTATTTACACGCGCGCGTGCGTGTTCTTGTGTGTATGCATTATGCATACATGTGTGTTTGTGTGTTTGCATACATGAATTAAATTGTTAACTGATATTTTTAGTGTATCGTCTTATCTCTCGGTATACAGCATTTAGTAGGAGTAATTTCGTGAAAACAACGGAATTAATGCAATGGAAAAATGTAACAACGGTGTTGTCATATGGGGCGGATGGCATGAACTTAAGTTCACAAAGCCAAAGATAATCTTTATAGTATTGACTGTTTAGTGAGTTTTAACTACATGAGCACTATTTTAATAAAATTACTTGTCGAAAATCAGGTTCAAAGCCAATGTTCCGATAGTCAACGTCGTGAAAGTGCTGCTATCTGTGCGTGAAGGTGGCAAGCCACGTTTACAATTCCGGTAGCGATTCTAGCGGCAGTTGCGGGAAATACGTAATTCGCGCCTAGAAATGTACTTGAAAATATATTTTGCAAATATTTATCACATTTGACATTTAACAGCCGACGCACTTCCACGTGGCTTTTCTAATAAGTTAGAAATACATTATGAATTGATTATTTATAATATATAATATAAATTCAAAAATTGCATTAAATGTTCT
Source organism: Bacillus rossius redtenbacheri (assembly GCF_032445375.1). Lineage (NCBI taxonomy): Eukaryota > Metazoa > Arthropoda > Insecta > Phasmatodea > Bacillidae > Bacillus > Bacillus rossius. The sequence continues at coordinate 135,044,652 of NC_086330.1, read as the reverse complement.
ACTAAAATATTCCCAGGGAATAAATACCCATTGGTCGTCGAAAAACCTACCTCTATTTAACAATAATCCAACCATCACTGCTAAAAAAAACCATTATACTGTTACGAACGCAGACAGGACCGCGACAAGCGCCAGGTTCGGAGCTGGCTGACGGCCATGCCAAGTTACTGGCGTCATGCGCGTATCACGTGGCCTCCACTGACGTAACGCATGCCACGCGTGCCTGGCTGGATTACAAGCGTCGTCACTACCCCCTCCCTCCCAAAAACGACAGACATCGTCCTGTCTCGGGGCCGTTATCTATCGCTGGGCGGCCTTGGGAATTCCGTGGGCCGCCACGGAAAGTCGTGTAAGAAGCGACGCTATTCTCGACGCTTCTGGCGTCGCACAGTGGGAGATTTGCCCGAAAACGTGGTCAAAATGCAAATTTCAAACTTAAAATCCCGACCAAACTGGCGATGTGGTAGTAATGTTAGATCATCCCTGCATTGGAAACCGGATATGGCAATAATAAATTCCCACATCCTGAGGTTTCACGGCAGCTGACAAGTGAGGGTCGAGTGCGTTGAAGATAATTCCATGATGTACTAAAGTGAATGTCGCGACCGTAAAAATTGATATTTTTTAGTTCTGAAAAATGGATGCAATTCCTGGAGATATGGCGTCTATATCGCTGCCTTATGCTGTTATATATAAAGCTGTAATGTTTCTTTGTTTTATTTTCTAAAGCTACTTTGTGAACATAATGAAAATTTAGTTTTATCATATTACATCGAGGCTTTTAGTTGGGCATGCCACATTATGCACCTTTCTTTCGAAATAGAGCGTTTAGTTTATTGTTTTAGTAATACGAATTTACAATAACTAGCTGCTAATATGTGCTACCCTTTGTGTACAATATTTTTTCCTCCATTGCTGCACTGGTGGCGACTCCCTGAGGCTATGGCGGGTCTAAGCCGACCCATCATTGTCGACAATATGCATAGCCCGTCTAATACCAGATGCCTTTTTTCTTATTCCTTCATAAGCTTCACTAATTGTCAGTTCATTCTCGACATCGTCATTGATGTCTGTTAAAGTCTGGAGAAGTTTACTAGTGGTGGTCTAGCCTTTCGGAAATCTTTGATGAAAACCACATGTAGTGTTGGTATAGTGCGATTTTTTATTGATACAGAATTTTTTACTGCTGGTAAGAAACAAATCTAAAGTCCTTCAAAGTTGTTCACTAAGAAGAACAATTGTTCTAGATTTTCCGGCTGTAAAATAACCATATAATGATGGGTGGGTACACACAAACCCATAAGGAATTTATTAAGTTTATGTCTTGTGTTGTTTTACAATTCAATGATTGTTATCTAATGAGATGAAGAAACTTCCTAAATTAGTTCACGAGACTGTATGGAATGATGGGATGGAAGAAATGGCAACAATTGAGAAATTTGAGCGAAGTTTAACAGCCTAGGTCTTCAGTGCCAGTGACTGTGATTTGGGGTAGAATCGAAGCATGAATGTAATACAACAGTGAAATGGGAAGCACTCCGAGAAAACTAGCTCTTCTAGGGCCAAGTCAGTTACATTTCCCACCTTAAGAAATTCCGGATCGACCATAACCAAGAATGAATCCCGCGAATAAGACATTATTCCTAAGGGTCTACTGTTGCGAACGCAAATGAGCACTGAACAAAGAACTTGTAAACGAATTCACCAAAAACAACACAAATAATGAACAATTTTTGACATCTTAATTATGGTAGAATTTTGTTCACTATTTCTTTGGTATTTTCTTTTTTCACAATAACAAAATGACATAAAAATATCAGTACATTTTATTACACTATTGTAATTATATTCAACAAAATGGTATTAATAATTTGTGAATATTATGTTTTTAATATTACAAATTGTTTTTAATATATGTTACTCTATTCATACAGAAAATAATCCAAGAAAGGACTCCATTACTGCAAACCAATTTCCCTCTTTCCCCGATCTGAACTTTTTTACCCGCCCAATGGTTTTAATAAGTGCCATTGCATTGCAGTCATGCAAAGTTTTCATTTTAGGATCAGGAGAAGAAGAACTGGCATATACTAGGAGGGAGCTATTCTTGATGCAGAAGGGCTTCTTAACTTCAGATACAAGAACTAGTCTGGAACACCTAAAGAAAGTGTTGTCCGAGAAACGGGGTTGCATTATAACAATACCTGCGAGTGCAAGGCCTGCTTTGTCCACGTTTTTTTCTAAGCTAAACACTAAATGGAAAGAATCTTCAAGAAACATGGACTATTTTCTGAATAAAAATCAAGCATGGCTCAGCAAGAACATTTGTATTCCGGTAAGTAATCCCAGTTCTGGAGAGTCGGCAAAGAAACGTGGATGCCCTTCCGTGGAATTTTGTTCAAGTAGTGAACAAACGAAACGAAGGAGAACAGAGCAACTACGTACAAATGTAGACATGTCGATTCTGTCTTATGCCACTCAGATGAGCCGTCATTCGTCTGGTAATATAGATGCTGCCAACATAGTAAAAGACATAACCACAACTACCCCAACAAGAGCTTCGAAATATCGGACTCGTTATATAGTATGCAAGTCGAGAAGACAATATCTGCAGATGAGGCTTTGTCTACAATGGTTGAAGCTAAATTGAGTAGGCATCAATACAGTGTAATTAGATCAACAGCGCGAAAACACAACTGCAAATTGTATCCCAGTTATGAGGCAGTAAGGGAAGCGAAATCGAGGTGTTGTGTACCGCGTACGAGTATCAGTTACTGAGAAAAGTGCAGAAGTGAAGTTTCAAAGTCTGTTAGATCACACCTGTCAACGTATTTTACTAGTCCAAGAAGAAGTGATACAAAGTTTACATCCTGACGATGTGCGTGCATTAAGTTTAATTTGTAAATGGGGATGTGATGGGAGCTCGGGACACAGTGAGTACAGGCAAAGATTCAACAACGATTCTGATTCTGATGCAAATGTGTTCTAAACGTCTTTTGTACCATTGCATCTTGTTTCTTCTGAACTGAAATCTTGGGACGAAATTGTTATATGGAAGAATCCGAGGCCTTCATCTCCCAGGTTTTGTAGGCCAATCAGACTGCAGTTTCTCCATGAAAACACTCAATGCATTGTAAGAGAAAAAAACTATATCGAGCAGCAAATTGAATCACTTGTTCCACTGACTGTAACAATAAATCGGAATGAAATATCTGTTATATACAAAATATTATTTACCATGATGAGCAATGTTAAATAAAATTACAAACATTGAATATGCATATTATAGACTACAAATTATATGTATTTTTTGTTATTTTAGCCACTATAATATGAACGGCCATTAACTTATTGATTTTAACATTAAAATCGTAATCAGCGACCTCGAAAACCCCTATAATGAAGTTTGTATGACATAACATTGGTTATTGTATTTTTGACCACGTTTTCGGGCAAATCTCCCACTGTGCGTCGGGTCGGCCCGGGATGACATGACTCGTCACGACTGCTCTCGTCGGTTCGAGAAGGGCGCCACAGCGCCGGCCTCTGCGGCAGTTGGTGGTGAGAGTGCCGCGGGTGCGGCGAGAGTTTGGCGACAGAGTCCCGCGGAGTGTGCCGCGTGAGTTCCGCGAAGAGTGCGGCCCAGGGAGGAGTGCGGACTATGGAACTTGAGTTACTGAGTGACTTGAGAATAATCATTTTTAAGTGCGAGTAATTGGTGATTAGGTATTTTCAAGTAAGATTATTTATTAATTAGTGATAAAAATATTCGTAATCAATAAAACGGTAATAAAACTTAGTTCTCCACACTTTATAAATCGTAACAATACTTTCACGCATGCTTGTGCCATGACCCTCCACAAGTCACAGAGTGGAACATTTGAATATAATATTTTCTCTTATGAAAAATGCATACACAGAAACTTGTTTACGTCGCTCTCCCACGAGTTACAAGCCTTGAAGGCTCGTTACCGGCGAGTGCTGAAAGACTCGCTCACTAACTTTTTTTAGTACAGATTTCTTCCCTAAGATTCTGTTACAAGGCACACATTTTAAAGGATATTTACTTATATTTGATTTCGATGCACCAGATGAAAAGTGTGAGGTAATAATTTACCGCACTCACTCTGTGCTTGGCGTACGATCAATGACAGTTCTGGGGCGGCTGGTCATCATTCTCGGGAAAAAAGCGACGATACCAGTTTCACAGTCCAGGCGGCGGTGGGCGGCAGAAATGTCAGAACACAGTCAGCACAGTCAGCACAGTCAGCACAGTCAGCACAGTCAGCACAGTCAGCACAGTCGGCACAGTCGGCACAGTCGGCACAGTCGGCACAGTCGGCACAGTCGGAACACGATAGGAAGTTACCAGGAGATTAAATCCGGATTTAATACAATTTTTTTTGGACATGCGTCATTGCAGTTTTGCACCGTTTGTCATAGGAAAAATTCATAAACGCAAAATAAGAAATAAAAATGAAAACTTAAACCTACAGAGAAAAAGCCTAAATCAGCTGATGTCAAACAGATGGACACAACAATGAACCCAAAAAGGTATTATTAAGAACACAAAGACGACAGCACAGACGAACACATTCAAACTTAAAACATCAGACAGCACAAGAATCCCGTGGAAGGAATTTGGTCATAATAAAAATAACAGCACAGACGAACACTGTGGGCTAACATCGACGAGGCAGTTTCAACAAGAACAGGAAATGCAAACCTGGACATTGCAGTCAAACATACGAACATAACGATGAAAATAAACTGGCATTATGGAAAACACGACGACGACAGCACCTATGAAAGCAGTAGGTTTCCTATGAGAAAAAGGTATTCTACGTTTCGGGAACTGTCATCAATTCACGTCATCAGGCACAAATAGACTGCAATGGCGTATGTATAAAACATTGTATTAAATCGAAATTTACCAATTGCATGAATCATTTAAAGAGTAAATAATCTTCCCCTGGTTTCCCTCGAGCGCTGGCGACAACTCGATCCGTCCAGCCAATAGCATACACCAAGTGATGAGAAGTTGAAGTTGCGAGCACGTATAAGCCGAGTATCCAGGTTGAATCTATTGTGATTCTGGTAGAGAAATGTAGTTGGAAACACAATGTCATATATACGTATCACGCTCGTCATTAGTTTAAAGAATCCTACGTTAAATTTAGTGTCCGAGTTTCGTATTATAAGAGTATTTGTAGCATGAGAACACATGAATTTTCTCGTTACCGAGGTTAGACGTTACACATCTCTAGCGAGTACTGAAATACTCGCTCACATGTTTTATTTTTTTCATGTTATTTAAATTTACATGTTTAAGTTTTCTTCCATCAAAATTATATAAAAATTTAATGTTCAGAATTTGAAACATTAACCTGTAAATATTCCATGGCTAATCTCTAACTTATTTAATGTCAAGTTTTGCAACTGCATCCTTTCTTTGTACGATAACTCCTCTTGGAAAGTTATCTGGAGCCGCCCCTGCAATTTAAAGAAAAATCTAAAGACTGTAAAATTTACCGTTACTGTAAACATATTATGCACATACTGCGTAACTTGTACTCTAAGTTTTTTTACCCAATAAATTAAATTATCGATATATTTATAATCATCGTCCTACAACCAGGGTAAAATCACGCATCACATAAAAATCTCCACGAAACCCAACCGGTCCCCTCTGGTCCGGACCCTGGGGATTTTGCGCCCCCCCCCCCCCCTTTTCCGTCCAGTGGCGAATACAGAAGGTTTTACGGGTTGAAGGGGAGATTTTAAAAACAAAAATAGAAAAGGTTTAGAATTTGGTTACGTGTAGTTAAAAAAACTTACATTACTATTGACACTAACGCACTGAAATATGGGACTTCAGTAGTAGCCGTAGGCGACGTGGCTTCTCATACGGTATCATATTGTCTTCACTGATATTTTGCCAATTTTTTCGTAATTGGGGGGGGGGGGGGATTTATATCTCACAATCCACCGCCCGTGTCCGCCACTGTTGCCCCACACACCCCTTGCCCACCTCTCTTGATGGCCCTGCGTCGTCTTCAGTGTGAGACAGTTAACGCTGTTTAGCTAGTTTATAATTAACAACATAGACATATTCCACGGATAGGTGAGCCGAACACACCATAACAAATTTACAAAACCGCTTAATCTGCTGGAAACTTAATAGAGCAGTTTTATCACATATCCAATCGAAAGCATCAAATAAAAGTCTGACCTGCACCCGAAGTCGAAGTCGGAGTCGGAGTGGTGATTCGGATTTCTGGTTATTTTTAAGAATTTAAATATGGTGGCCAATATGACCAAAAATACAGCAACTGGTAAGGTGTCTGACGATCTGGTGATTGGCAGTAGCACAAAATAGCAAATAGTGTGTAATTTACCCGACACTAGTGTCCCTAGTAACAAGAACTGAAATAAAATATGGCGATCGGCGAGCTCTAGCAGACGGCATGAGCAATAGCGACACTAGCCTCTAGTAGTAAGCACTAAAATGATGAAAAGATGGCTTCATCCTAAAAGCACTATCATCCTTCATACACAATTTTAAAGAAAGAAAAATCCAATTTGTGTTTTATGTATGTACATTTGTATTCTTAGTTTTGTATCTGTATAATGCCAAACGTTCGACCAGTCGTGTTTCTAATCTCCTCCCGACCAATAAATGTTGTAAGAAATATTGAATCCAGTACAAATATAAGTATCATAACTATACGTGTAGGAAATTGAATATAGAACTTACACGACAAAGATCAGCACTGGCATACTTAGAAAAAACTTACATTATAGATGAAGATGTTAAACACTAATATATTAAAACAAGAAGGCAGCATAAAAAATTTCCTGGTATTAAAATTTGGGGGTCTCTGCAATTTTAAAGAATTCAGTATGGCGGCCATGGTCAAGGTCATACAATATGGCGGTTGTTACATCACAAATTCAAGATGGTGGTCGGTATTGGCACTTCGCTCCGACTGCAGGCGCAGGCCACCGTATTATGTACTATCGAATTACACCAATTTGCACACGTTTTCGCAGTTACATATTTAGTGTGTATAGAACAAGAGCATTTCTTCGCATCAAGGAAAATCTTCCATCGCTTTGCTTCCAAGTGAATATCAGGGCGTTAGCCAGCAAGGGTGTCTATATTAAGCAGTAATATAAAAAAGACCACTATACCATACAGCTGAGCTTTAAATTGTTTTAAATTTGTACCTAGGAAGCATTAGACAGTATGTCCACTTTTGGGAAAATTACTCTTTTAACCATAAACTTGACCACCGTTTGACTTTTTTTCTATTGGCATACAACACTAAGAGTTACGATACGTCCAAAATTCACCTTTTTTGGGGGGGGAGTAATTGTTGAGTATATAAGTGAGGCACTATTAAAAATCTATATAATTTTCCCTTGAAAATTATAGTTTTTGTGATGTAGTGTCTTATGCCTAGGAGGTATATAAATATGTACTTGTTAGGCTGCGAAATAGTTCGGTTTTTAAACCATTAAACACAAAAGTTACCAATGCAACTGTGCAGTTCTGTGACGCGACAGAGGGGAGGAGACGAGGAGACGAGGTGGCACTCACCCGGGGCTTCTCCCTCGGCGGGCAGCGGGCCCACGGAGCCGAAGAACCTCTTGTCCAGCACCTGCAGCAGCTGCAGGGCGGTCTCGTGCACCACCGTGCGCGGGCAGCCCGTGCTCATGAGCGTCACGTTGATGACGGCGGTGTAGTGGTCGCACGGGTACTCCCTGCGGGCAGCGACGCACGAGCCCGGTCAGCGAGCCCCACGACTACATGTCCGACATGTAACCTCGGCAACGAGACAGGTCGCGTGTTCCCGCGTTGCAAATATGCTTCGAACACGAAACTCGGAAACGAAATTTAACGAAGAATTCTTTAAAGTAGTTTTCAGCTCAATTTCTTGACGCGAATCACGCAGTTTTCGAACCCGCCGCTAGAAGTCGTTGCCGGAGAAGCTACGTCGACAAATCGAATCATTCGATTTGCAGACCCGGCTTTGTATCTGATTTTCAACAAGGAATTTTATTAAAATACTGCCCATCTAGTAAAAATTTACTAAACAGTTAATTTAAGAAGTTTCCCTTTGGCATTGTGAACTTTTATTCGCGCCATCCACGACAAAAAGTGCAGCACCGTGGTTACACAGTTCCATTCCATGCAACTTCCGTTCAATTCACGAAATTACTCCTACCAAATGCCGTATACCTTGAGCTAATCACATACACATCCAAAAAATAATCCACCTCAGTTCGCATCTAACTTGTTAATTATAGATCGTAGTCTTCCGCAGTTAAGAGTCAAAAACACTTGATGGCTTCTTGGTTGAGGCCACGCACGTTAGTGTAGCTGATGATTTGCCAGACATATGGGCGTGCCTGGTCGCAGCCATTATCAAGGGCGATCAAAGGGGTACCTCCCATTTCACATAACTAGCTGCCCAAGGTAAATTTTAAACGGTTTTGGGTCATATAAATAAGGAGAAAATAATTGATTACAGAACTGAAACATGTAAGGTTTGCATTTCTATAACAAAACCCATTTTATGTTCTTAGGACGCCAAAACCTAACGAATTTGAGCATTTTGAAATACCAAGTAAATTAAAATAATATATTCTGAAATAAATTATAACTATTTATTGAAGTAGCCAATATCATTTCAGTTAAACCTAAAAGATTTTAGTCCTGTTTTTCAGTTGGTTCTCCTTATTTTTACAGCCCAAAAACGTTAAAAATGTAACTTTAGCAGCTAATAATTAGTTGCCAAAGTTTTTGTATAATTAATATGCAAAAAGTATGAGATGTATTTGTTTTTTCGTGAAACTTAAACCATTAAAAAAATATATAAAAGTTTATCTATGATTACCTTAAATATATAAATCATGACCTGAATTGGGAGGCACCCTTCATGAACTATACCTACTATGCAAATTTGACAAGTAAGCTGTGGTGTTTCAGTCAGGACTCGAACCCGCGCCGTGCTGAAGGCAATTCCAGAAGCATGGTGGAAGAATACAGGTGAATGTGTGTTTTGGGTGTTTCAGGCCCCTCGGTAGAAGTGAAGGTAACGAGAACCTCCAGAAATCATGGTGGACGCACAACCAGTCGTGAGGTCAGCTGGGTTTATTTGTTGCCCACGAGCCTTTGCGACGCGACCTCGGTCACAGGGTTCGCACCTCGACGGAGCCAGACACGGATTTATCGCAGAGTTCCTCTATCTTCGTATCGCCCGCTGCCATCCCACAACCCTTGTTTATTTGGCCCTCTTATGGAATAAGGAACCAACAGAATTTTTTTTTTTAATTTTGAAACTTGCATAAAAATAATAGATAAAATTTTTCATTTGTTTTTGACAAAGGAGAAATAAATAATAAGGCCCATTCGCTAAACTTAGTGAAAATGATTGTAACTAGAATTTATGTTTGAATTTGGTTCCTGATTGCGTAAGTGCATAACAGTTACACAGACAAACCCGGGAGCTAGCCCTGCATAAAGCAAAGAACGATATAAGGGAATGACGGTTAGTCAGTTAAACGTTACACACGAACCTAACGATTTACGAAATAATTATGTGATAGTTAACACGTCCCAATTGATACTGCCAGTGAATAAAAATTTTAAGTATGGAAATATATATATATATATAATTAAAAAAGTAAGAGTTTATTAGATATGCTAAAGCTAATCCAATATTATACTTGACGTTTTTTTTTCAGATAAAACTCAAAAGGGCACTAAATAAAATTTTAAAGTTATATTAATTTTTATACAATCATTGCTTATCCCGTAATATAAATAAACAAAAAAACAAACACATTAGTTCGTTAGCTGAATCAAACAATCAGTTAACTGTTAGACGTTCACAGTCGCATTAACATTAGATGACACCCGCTCCGTGCAAACCAACAAGGCTGCTCTGCGGCTGCTTATATCGCAGCCATTTCGCGTTTACGGGAACTCCACATTTAAGAGGCCGTGTCACAAATTTGCGCTCCTATCTATATCAATGTTATTTTAAAAGGCAGTTTTTCTCAAAGTCTATAAGAGGTAGGGGCCAGAAATTTTGCCCACTGAAAGTATACAATACATTTAACATAACCGCTTTTTTCAAATTTAGTTATCATATTATATATTATTTCTGTGATGAAAAAAATATAATCAATATTTTGATTTGTCCAGATACAGTGGAATTTTGCTTATATTTATAATTATTTAGCAAAAACTGAAAAGGCCATTGAAATGTATTGTACATTACCTTCCGATCAGTGTCTTCATGATCATGATGGGTTTAAAAACCTGGTTGTAATCAAGTCTTTAACTATTTCATGACAACATTTATACTTAATAATTTGGAGATAGGCCTTTTCTATCCTAAGCCCCTGAGCTTTCACTATCTGGTCTGGCGACCGACCTGACACTCTTCAACCACCCCAAGGGTCTCCGATTGCACATCCGATAAAAAAAAAGCTGTTCGTTCATTTGTTTTTGTGTCACAGACTTCACACATTTATGCCAAGGGAATATTCCGCTGATGTGACGCCATACGAATGTATTATTCGCGACCATACAACTTTTTTGTTTGTCATCGGGAAGAAATGTTCATTTTGAATTGAGCATTTTTAAATGTCAGCGTAGAATATGCTTATCTGCCCATTTTGTTTCTTTCCATAATAATGAGTAAAGTTAACATTGTCATGGACATTTTATTATATTCGTTTGCCGTCCAAGTAAAACTGTCACTATATCGCACGTAATTATATATTTTACTAATTTGTTAGTTGTCATTTTATTTAAGTTACAAATAACAGTAATCAAAAACTATTACTTAATAGTCCAGAAAAGAGATTGAGTTATTATTCATTTAATAGGGGTTTAAAATATGGTACTACATACATATTATATATATTATACATATTATATATATTATACATATATTATCTTGTTGTCTTCTTTGTAACTTTACTGGAAGAATGGCATTTGGTATGTATGTTAACTCACAATGAAAATACTTCAGAAGTACTCAACAGTGAACAACCTAGGCCCTATACTAATTTCATTATGTTCATGGAAATATAATTAAAATTACAAATAATGAACTGTATGTGTTTCACGTAGAGATATCGTACGAACTGTATGTGGTACAGACCAACATTTGCTAAGGCTCTGAAAATACTTAATTTCAGTTAATGTGTGGAGAATATTAAAAGTTAGAAATAATGATATATATAAAACAATGCAAAGTTATCAGCATAAAAATAGAAGTTATTTTTACGTAGCGCCTATTGGAATGAATATTTTGTGTTGAATTATGTGGCATGATTAATATTCTCTTATGGTATGTGTGTTTTGTTAAAATCTTATAAAACATAACTTACTGTTGAAGGATTTTCATTTTTTTTTGTTATGATCTTATTTAAACAAGTTTTAATTATATTACACATGTCTATTTTAAAATCATTTTAATGTATACTTATAGAATTGTAATAGGCTTTATAAGGACTCTCAAAATGCATGTGAGTATCTATAATTATCTACATCACCATTATGGCCGTTTCACAAGATCAAATATTTATTGAATTCAATCAGTTGCATTCATTGTACATGATTTTCAATTTGTACATTGAATTCAATACAAATTGAAGATGTCATTCAACTAAGCTTATTAACTTATAAGTATTTTGTTTGTCCAGTACATAAAAGTAAAAGATTCTTTATTATTTAAATAATGAGCATCTATAAGCAATAACGTTTTCTAAATATTTACATAAACATAATGAAATCTAATTTTTCAATACTTTATATCTACGATCACATCAACGGCAGTATTATGTAATCAATGAGGTAATGAAATATCTTTAAAAGATATTTTCTCCTCTGTAAAGTAAATTTGTGATACAGCCCTCTTAATGTTAGTCTAGTGAGTTATTTCGTCTTCTAATATGCTACAGCAATATATAAAACTAAGTTTTGTTAGTGTTTTAGTCTTTTGTAATGTTAAAGTGTAATGTAATCAATTCATTTTTTTTGTAAATTCTTATTCATAAAGATACATATCATAATAAGATAAATAGTAATATTTGTAAATTTAGATTCTTTGAAACAACATCGATAAGAGGTTCTCCTACCTCTGTTAAACTGTATGATGGTGCATTGTAAAAAAATTAGGTAGTCTGACTTAAGTGAGATTGTATTTAGATTGTGTGTAATGCATATGCAATATCTAAGCATAATAATTTATGTTATTATCCTTTTAAAACGTTACACTATGAATTTCGTATACTTTTTAATGTCAACTACCATTATTTTTCACGGAATATTACATCCAGATAAAGAATAATTACCACATGTTTGAAGATTAATTGTATTCCGATACATTTAAAGTATTAAAATTTTTAGATACGACTCATACTACAGTTGTAAATGTGAGGTTTCTTGACTCTGAATCCCCGCATCCGCAATTTCCTAGTGAGCCGCCGGTCAGATTGTCATCCTCTCAGATTGTCGAGGAACCAGATACATTTTTCGTCGAGTAATCTGGCGGTATAGTAGCTTTATCACGCGCTGCGGTTACAGTTACTTCGGTTGAATAAGCCACTAAATCTCACTGTTAAAAGAGAGAACTTCTAGACCAGAATATTGGAAATAAAAATTTACTGACACGGCCTCTTAAGTTAACCTGAAGTTCGTCATGAAAACGTATCTACAATTCACATTGAAGTAGTTACCAGTGTTGTGGTAATGGATAAATACTGAAAATGCTTGAGCCTTGAAGAGGCATTTAAATGTGAATAGCAAATTTAGTGCTAAAATCCTACATTAAAAATATTTCTGAAAACTTCTGCAAACATGATACATTAAATCACAGCTCTTGCACACGACCTCCAAATATATCCGTAGCTTTAAATTTTTAACTTGATTATGTGCTTGTTTACAGCTTTTTATGTTTAAAATTGATAAATCTCTATATTATGCATTATAAAAACCATCATGTTCACAAAGAGTAAAAATTAACCTTAAAATGCATTGTTACAAGTACCAGTGGACATCCGTAAAAATTTAAATAAATACAATATTATATCTACTTTGTTGGCTGCCAATACGTTAACATTGCATTATGTTGAAGTTGTATGAACTTTCATGTTCTGTTAACTCTAACTTTATGTCACAAATGTTAATGTGAACAAAGCCGAACGTATCGAAAACTTAACGTAACGTAAAATAACGTAACGAAATCAAAATTAACTTCAGTGCGAATCGACCTTTTAAGGCACCCGCCTACCTTGGCACACACGCGGTGTGCAGAGCATCAGAAAAAAATCCACGCAATTTAAAAACTGCAAGATATCCAAATGGGGGCTCTTTACGAAAAGCATTAATGAATATGTTGAGGGCTAATTGGTAGTTCTGCTCCCATATTTCGTTTTAAAATTGTATTTTATTACAAAGAGTGAAAAGGGCTAAAATGAGTGCTTTAGAATAATTTATAGGCATGAAAACTTCTTGTAGAGATTCTTGAACGCACTCAAGGGACTTATCACACCTGCATCTTCATTTCCCACTCAAATATCATAGTTACCTTATTATGGTTCAGAACCGGGAAATCCCAGCACTTCGATACTTATAGTAAAAGAACCGTGAATTAAAAATCTATTCCCAGTTTTCCGGTATTTTCGGGACTCGACATTGACAGTATAAAATTTAGTCGATGAACGCCGGCTACACGCACGAAAAAGTGTCCCACTACGGATGTCCCACTACGGATGTGTTGTTTGCTCATTGTACGCATGCGTGGCATATCTCTTCATGCTCATTGTACGCATGCGTGGCATCTCTCTTCCACTCGATTGGAACGACCATCGATTTGACTTTTCAATCATATTTTCGTCGTTTGAATTATTAATATTATGTAACTTAACGATCGTCCACCGATTTTCAGCACAATCGGTACGGTTATTTAAAAGTAATGTTGAAAATTCAAATACGTTTTGAACCAACAATGGTGTTTTACAGTTACACATAATAATTCAAATTACACCCGGGATCTTTTGCACAATGTTTTAAAAAATATTGTAACACATTATAAATAAGTTTGGTGTATTTGGGATGCGTATTTGTTATAAAATCGTGTTAATATCATACCCCTACCGTGAACAAAGTTTTTATAAATATATATATATATATATATATATATATATAACATTTGAATCTACATTACCTTAGTATGGCCTCGTGGGCGTGTGGTTAGCGTACGAAACTCTGAAACTAAAGGTTGTCGGTTCGAAAGCCGGCAGCTGCGAAATTTTTTTTTTACTTGTAAAAATAAATATGGCGCACGCAACATTTCAAATGTAATAAATATATTTGAATTAATGAATGCAAATAAAAGTAAATTTATTAATTCAATTGCACATTTCATTTCACTCCTTTGTATCCATACAAAATAGTGATAATTTAATAAAAATGATTCAATTTTATTCATAAAAGTATGCAGAGGTATATTTTATCATGCAAAAGATTGACAAATTAAAAAAAAATTCTTCCTCAAAGAATATAATATTTTTAATGCCAAAATGGTTTGGTTGCAAAAACCTATTACGGCTCAGTCTCAGGCCAAATATGATATTTCCTTGTCTTCTGGATCAATCATTTCATCAATGTTTTGTTATGACGTTGTCACGTTAAAGTATCGTCCGTAAACCGACTTTACAGACAACCAATTTTTTTTATTGCGCGATAAGGTTCCTTTCATTTGACACTCTCCTCTGGCGAAGCGATGTTAGCCGGCGGTGTGAGGGGAGTGAGTGCCGCTCCTCAGTCGCCAGGTGGTGGTCTGTCAGTCGGACTGCTGTGTGCGCTGGTGCCTGTGGTTGTCGCGCCAATGTTCTTTAAATAACGATATTTTCCTTTTTAAGTTTGTTATGAAAAGAATACATTTTATTTTAAGTTAATAATTCTGTAATTTTGCATGTCTTAAACGATTTTTTAATTTTTTTTTCTCCAAAGTTAAAGATTGAGAGTAAGGCTGGGAATAAAGTGAATTGTTCAGGTTAGTAGATACATTTTGCAATAAGAAATTGTAACAAAAATGTTTATCGTTTTACATTTGGTCATTAAAACTTGGTTAATCGTTTAAAACTAACTACGTAATACTACTTAAATCACCGACTGCTGTAACATTAATAAAAAAACTACCTAGTGGAAAATACCGGGAATTCTCGGTTCCGATGAAAACTAGTACCGAATTTCCCGGTTCTGAAAATCTGTTACGGTTCCGAATACCATATTACCTATGCACGAAGAGAGAGACTGCACGCCAGTACACATTCTTAAGCTCAGAGATGATGTCGCGGCTAGAAACACCAGCAAGCGTCGCACATATAATCCAGGCTCACAAGCCCAAACACACCCCTGACTAGGGGCTCTACTAACAGTGATTCACTCGAGAAAATCACCTGGTTCTCAATTTTCCGCCCTAGGGGTCCAACAGCTGAGGCTGGGCGTCCTTAATCACAAAAATCTATCCTAAATTAACTGAGGATTCCGGCCCAAATGGTACTTCCACTGCCCGATTAAGTCTAGAAAAAAACTGGTCATGACGACTCGTCAGAGGTCACGAGTGGTGATAACATGACGAAGCACTGAAGGAATGAGTGGTTGGGGAAACGGAAGAGCCCCGAGAACACCCACCGAATCAAAGCAACGTCCACCGCGTCCTTCACTTGCGCCTTGCTGGGAGGCAAGTGATCCGATTAATATAAATTAAAGTTTATTATTTGAATACAAATTACTGCCCAATCTTACTCGATTTATTCACTTGGCAAAAAATTTTCAAGTTTTCAAAATTGGCAATAAAATCTATTTATATACTAATTACGAAGATCTGATATTATTGTTTGTTACACAAAAAATTATTTACTGGCACTTGCTATTGATTACTAAGAAATTTATACAATAGTTTTTGATTTTAATCATTTTTACTTACTTTTGCTGTAGTCCCAAAATCGGTCATATAGACATATACACATTGGATTAATAATTACTTATTATCGTTCTAAAATGTTTCACTTTATTTTTGGTAATGCTAATGCCAATAAATGCACTAACGTTACGGATCTACTACAATGTTGTTTTATGTCTACAAAGCGGGTATGCCACGATGTAAAATTCCTTGGAAGCTTATCTGTCAGTAGGTATGGACGGATCTAGGGAGGGTTTCGCATCCGCTTTCATAGCCGTTTCAATTTTTTGTGCAAGGCTTCATATAAAGGGAAAATTTTATCCAATCAAATTACTGTTGATTGCTTGCTTATCAACTGTGATAAAACTTTTAGATTCTCACCCATTTTCGATCGGGTGTCAATGAGGGATTTGAACCTATTTTCAATTATAAACAATTATGAACATATGGTGTAATATAATATGATGTATAGTTATATAAAAATCATGCGATGCAAACATTATATAGGGTTATCACATACGCATTTTTTTACATTATTTTAAAATTTAACAATGTCTTTAAAAAACGTACTTTATACAGTCTTATATGTGATAGCTTAAGAACATGTTTACATTACTGCATTTAAAAATTGCATAACGAGTGTCATTCCAACCTACAACATTCGTGTGTTCGTGAGATATAACTTGTAAATGAACAAAAACATCCTAGATAAAGCTGAAGTAAGATATTACGTGTGTTTATGTGATTGAAAAAGTCAGTAAGTTTCTAAAATAATACCGAAAGAGCTACTAGAAATTTGTCGTCATTGTCTCGTTATTTCACATGAAAAATGCGGAATTTTGGTGAATTGTTATATGGTGATTACAAATACTATTATGTCATTTCCGAAAACCGCATTCGTTGTTCACATGCAATATTCATGCTTTTCATTTCATCAGAACTATTGGTAGTCACTTATAACCACATACATAGGTAAAGAAGTAATCATATTCCCGGATTGAAATGCACTTAAAATGACTCCATTGGTATAGCTACATTCAGCCCAATTACAATTACAGATGAAACTAAAGGTCATCCTTTTTTTCCAGACTCTCTATCAAACTAACCTATACCCTACATCCCTGTCATTTTTAATGTTAAATAGTTAAATTACCTGTCAGTGATGTGTAAATATTACACCTACTCTGTTGGTGTTTTCTGGCAATAAAATTGTGCTTTAAACATTCCTGTCTAGGTTAAAATACACTTACATGTGTGGAGCGAAAATACACCTACATGAGTGGAGATACAGCTGCCACCTACATCGGTGTAAAATAACTCTTTTTTTATAAAGACTACTATTATGGAGGCTCGGGCTGCAATTTTGTTGGAAACTTTTAGCGGAAACCTGTACGAAACCTTCAATCGTGGCAAACAAGCTTAATGATAAATTTTGACGGTACTGTTGCAACGAATATCAGAGACAGTGCGTTTCACAAATAAGTTTGATATTAAATAGCTCTTGCATTTATCACAATGGAATATTTAGATATAGCTAAACAAGATGTAGTTTCGCAAGGAATGCGCACTGTGTTTGTTATATACAATGTTGAACAGCCACAAATCTTGTGAGTAGATTAAGTTAAAACCAAACACTCGTCAAAGTACGTTGACAAAACCGCTGAATGAAGTTATTGAATGTAATGTTAATTCTATTAGTAGCTTGGCTTCGGGTTGTAGCCGCGTCCAAGGCGAATATATCACCGACGTTTTTGTAGACATTGCAATCGCCATCACCAGGTCTAGTTGGCCAAACAGCCAACCTAATCAGAAGAGAAGAGCTACTGATTTGCCAGCACCTCCAGCCAATCACAGAAGCCCAGCTACGATCGGCCAAACCAACAGGCCAACTAGACGAAAGGAAGGCTGTGATTGGCCCACAGCTGCCGCTAATCGGGAAACACTCTTCTCAGGCGAGAGAATTAAAGGTAGAAGAACTTGTAATCACCTCAGTAGGTCACTCTACCCTGATGATGGCGACTGCAATGTCAACCGAAATGTCGTTGATATTTTCACCTTGGTCGCGGCTACAGCCCAGAAGCCAAGCTACTTCAGACAATTGCCATGAAAGCCTGTGATCTTTGTTATTTCTAGCAGTTCTGTTTTATTCTGCAGTAAACTTGAATGCTTGAGTGTATTCAGTTGGGCTTTTAGTTATAATTTGTCTGTACCTAATAATATTTACAAAGAGTGTACGAACTCAAATATAAGTGTGATAGTTTTACTCGCAATTACTGTATAGATACTGGATTATGATTCCTTGGCGTCTATTCATGAATCCTGATTTCAGTTGTGCGCTCGAAGTCGGAGCGATTTAATTAGAACCATAAGCCACTGGGGCGAAACGAAGGAGCCTCAGACGGAGCTGCCAATAAGCCTGACGTGGTGACAGAACAAAGCTACTCCGCTGCTTCCTCGCCTTCTTGACGGATTCCCTTTTTCTCTTCGACTCCGCCTTCCTCTCGAGGATTGCTCCAAGCACTTTCAGCGCTGAATAATCTTTCCCAGCTGTGAAACAGGATGGCAGCTGGGACGCAAGTCTGCCGGTGGACGTGTTCAGGAGAAAATTTTATTCCACAAAAAACTAAGTTTACCAACTAAAGTTTAACCAACTGAAACGCCAATTCTAAAATTAAAATACATAATTAATGAAACATCAGAGTCAAAATGTTTCACGCCGCTGACCTTGAATAAGTCATGCTTCATGAATGCATTGCAAGTAAGCCATTTTCTGCTTGATAAAAATGTCTCTCCTACAGCACTAAGTAAGCAATAATTCATATACATACTCAAAGGATGTTTTAACTAATGCATTCTTACAAACATTCCAGCCAAGATGATGTGAATTCCGACCAGACACACAATCGTGCATATATTAATACCTCTCTCGAAGAGCGCGTTTTTAAAGGCAATAGAGAGCTTGAACGTTAGTATGTAGTTTTATAAAGTGTTGTAAACAAATTGCAATAAATTCACTGTAAGTCATAATGTCGTATTTCCAGGAATCGTACGTGTATGTCCACTGAGCGTTTTGCGAACAAACTCGCTCAGTATAATCACACTGACTCGCCAACTCGCTGCTCGCTGTAGTTCAGCTAGTAATTTGTAGATTGTCACTCGCTAGCCATTGCTATGTTTTTATTGGTCATAAAAGTTTCAATAAACGGTTAAAATACCAAATTGTATTAAAATTTGCCTTACCGGTATTGTTTTGTTTAGTTTACATTCAAATAAAAATTCAACAAAACAACTATAAATCAACACGATTCATCAACCAAAAATATAATGACACGGAATAATCAAACTGCCCCGTAGTTTCACAACAGTCCGATGAACTATCGTCGATGCGACGTGCAACGAACGCAACTTCCGAGCAGGTTTCGTGTGTCAAAGCAATGGTCGGCTGAAGTACATCACACCGCGACGCGCACTGTTTAATATTTTCACCATAAGTTTAGGAAGAACGGTGGTTACTAATTATCCAAGTATCTTGGTAAATTTACTGTTATCTTAGTTACTTTTCGGGTACTTGGAACATGAATCAACAATAATAATCTTTTGATGTGCAACATCTTAGCTCTCGGTATACGGCATTTGACAGGAGTGATTTCGTGAATGGAAAGTCGACTCAAACGGAAATGTGTAACGGCGGTGCTGAAATCTGTGACGGGTGGAGGGAAATAAAGTTCACAAGCCCAAAGGGAAACATTGTAGTATTAATGTTTGATGAAATATTACAAGATGTTGTCGAAAATCAGATCAAAGCCGGGGTTCAGTATTTCCGTCAATAATTTTTCACTTTTATCGGAGCAGTTTTATTGTATCGTTTAAAATTTCGCTCTGCAAATCGAATGTTTCAATAGTCTACGTAGCTGTTCTGGCAGCGAATTATAGCGGCGGGTGCGGAAACTACGTGTGATTCACGTCAAATAATGTAATGGAAAACACTATTTGCGTATATATTTATCAAGCTCGGCATTATACTTAAGAATTCTAAGTTAAATTTTAAATAAAGTTTCGAATGTGCAGCAAAAGAACCCATGAATTTTCTCGTCACCGAGGTTGCATGTTACACATCGACCGCCGACATTTTTTTTATATAACAAAACATTCAATAACGTATTGAGACTAAAGCGAAAAAAATTTTCTTCCACGCTTGTGTTTGCCTTGTTTACAAATAAACAAAAAACTCAGAAAAAGGAAATAGGGATTAATTCCTACGAAGATCCAGTTATCTGAGATTACGGAGATCTCTTCGTTTGCTACAGTTTAATTTTTCGTCAAGAACGTAGATTAACTGTAATTTCCAAACAAAGCAGCGAACCGCGGTATTGTGAAGATCGCCATCGAAGATCTGAGAGCTCGTCGAGGACACGATTCAGGGGGGACAAACGTCGGGCCGTAAATTTCCCCGGATTCGTCCGTCCGGCATCAGCTGTCGCCGGCCGCACATCGCGCAATCACGCTCCCTGATTACCGCCGACGGCCGGCGTCGCCGTGGCAACGCGGCAGCTTAACGACCCCTCGGTTGCCGATCAAGCTCTTCACGTTTATTGACACAGCCCGAGCAGCCAAGCACGCAGACTGTTGTCGCTGCAAACAAGCCCGCGCGAATCAACGAAACAAAGTTCCGAACTCGAACCCCGGTAACCAGTCGACCCACTCACAGTGCATTCCAGCATATCTGAGCAGTCATTACTACCAACCTCACGACAGGCAATCCCAACCCACTATTGCAATTCAGTGCGCTCGGCCTTGCAACACTTAGACTCAAGTATCAAAGAAAAATGTATATTATTAAGAGTGTGGGGATAAAGGTCCGGAAGGGATCGCCAAAATAAGTAATTCCAGCTTTAATTATTCACTAATCTAATTACTAAATGCTAACACTGACTGACAGACAATGCATAGCTCAAACCGGTGGACCTAGAGATTTGAAATTTGTAGGAATATTTTTGTAACACTGTGATGTAATATTTTAAAGCCTTCTTAACAGATTAAGTGTAACGCAATTTACTTATCTCCCTGTCAAATACAAAACCCGTTTAAAAGACTGCGACAGCTAATCCAAACACTTGACTATTGCTTGGTTCGTAAATTGTCTATTTGGGCACACAACATAATATGTACGAGAGTCAATGAAACTATTAAATTTCTTAGCCACGGCATACCTACCTATACAAACTATGCCTATTATATAGGTACACATATGTATATACATTCGGCTATCTTCTAGAATTTGACTGGGGATTTTGGGAGACCATAGCAAAAAAATAGATTTAGATGGACTGTGTATTACGTGGCTTATAAATGCTGCACATTAGCTCATAGATTATGGATAGAAAAGATTTCCTGTTCCTTAATACACAAAAAAATTGGCCAAATCATGGAGCTAACTCATAAATGTGTATGTATATTGTTACGATTTATTTAAATGAAATAATAAATCGTCGCGTGGGAAAACTACTGGGTTCGTAAATGGACGCCCAATTTAAAGATTTTACTACACAGTTTTATTGATTGCCAATATTTACATCACTAACAAATAATCTTCTAAAAATGTCTAATAATAAATTACACTTAAAAATGTTTATTCCCCAGTCACTCAGTTTTTACACACCGCACACCTCGCTGGGCCGCACCTCTTGCGCAACTCTCGCCGCAGCTCCCCTCGTGGACCACCGTCACTGCACTCCGCCGCTGCCGTCGCACTTCCCTTACCCAAGGATCCACTCGACGCTTCGCTCGGAACTTCGCTGGAGACTCTCGCCGCACCCGCGGCACTATCTCCACCCAACTATCGCCGAGAAACTCGCTCGCCCAGGAACTCCGCCGCACCCGCGGAACTCCGCCGCACCCGCGGCACTATCGCCCAGACACTCGCCCCGGAACTGAACTCCCAACTGCACTGCCCCCGGAAGCCGGCGTCGCGGGCTTATATAGGCCCAGGCACCACTTCTAGAAGTCGCGAGCGCGGCTAGGGCACCTCATTCCGCGCCGACCCGACGCCAGAAATCTCAAGACACACGTCGGCGTCTCGCGGGGCGACGCGCGGAACTCCCCAGCTGTCAGGTGTCAGATTAACGGCGCCGAAGCAGATCGTCGCGCGGGGAGCGGTGGGAAGGAGGGAAGGAGGGAAGGAGGGAAGGAGGGAAGGAGGGAAGGAGGGAAGGGAAGCGGTGACATTTGTAATCCACCAGGTGCGTGCGGCACGTCTCACGTTATGGCGGCCACATGACGTCAGTGGCCGTGCTGGGCCGCCAGCCAGCTCCGAACCTGCGCGCGCCGCGGCTCTGCTCACGTTCGTAACAATATATTATATATATATAACCCAAGCCATAGTCCCATGCCGAGCAATCATCATACTTGCTTCCTGGCACAGAGCAAACTACTTCTATCTAATAAAAAATACTCATTTCATTGAATTGAAAAATAACCCCGCTATCCATTAAGAATTGGATTGGCTAGGAAATTAAAAAAAAAAAAAAAGAAGCCTTAGTACGAGAGTGAAACAGAATAATGAAATTCATGAAAAATCTTCGACATGCAAAAGATGATTAAAAAAATAATATAAGCGTGCAACTTATTTTCTTCGGCACGAAACGAACCTAAATTAAACTGAAAGCAGTAATAATAATAATAAAAAGCTGTACAATTATTTGCTTGAGTACTGGTCTAAGAAGAGAACGAACATAATTTATTCAAAAATAAAAGGGAAATTGGATACCAAGGAAAATACCGTGCTGCGAGACAAAGAAAATGTAATAATGAAAACAAGAGGCATGCCGTCTAGCCATTATTCTCAGTTGTCTGAGAAATGCACATCGCACCCGTTGTTGTAGGTATTAACAGCGCGAACTTCAGTAGTTTCAGTTCAGCAGAATCTATATTCTCGCCAAGACATTCGCGGTCTAATTCATTGCCAGGAAACATTTTCCTCCACCGTTCCGGAACCGAAAGTTTCGCATAAGAACATCTGTACAACCACAGGAGTAGGTATACAATTAATTCGTGGCATAAAAGGTGGATTATTATTATTATTATTTTTAAACAAAAACTGTGTTTTCACACCGTTAAGGATACAACGACATATTTTCAACTGTAAAATAGACTCTTTAATGGTTTTTTTTAATGTTCGCAGACTTTCACAGCCATTGTCTGAAGTAACTTGGCTTCTTGGTTGTAGCCGTGTCCTTGGCAAATAATTCACCGAAGTTTCGGTCGACATTGCAGTCGCCATCATCAGGGAGCTTGAATTTTTATATATTAATTCAAGTTAAGTATTATTTAAAAACAAAATTTTGCATTTCAAATGGGAAATGTGTCTCTTGTTTTTATTTATAGTGTTTAAATATGTGGTTTATGAGACACCCGCTTTGCTACGAGTGTTTGTCTTGTCTTCCTACGACTTTTTTGACATTGTCACTGCCAAATAAATAATTCGTCTAGAACTTTCATTTTCAGTAACGTGAGCCGTGCAGTATTACCAATATTTTTGTACGGTTATCTAATCAGCTTTACATGAATGATAAGCAACTCAAAGAACTGGTTGCTTTTTACAGAATTCGCTAATAGTCCGGGTGATACATAAAAAGTACGGATCACAAAAATAAAACAAAAGAAGAAAAGAAGGCAGGAAAGCAATTAGTTAAGCTACAATATACAATTTTAAAAAATACAATTCTAACAATATATCACAATTGCTAATTTCGTAATTTATTTAAACGTTAAATAGCACCAACAACAAAAATGGTTCTTAAATGATAATTAATTTTATTTGAAGTGTTCAATTTACGGCAGATGACTTAAGCACGGTAACAGAATGCACTTGAAAACACTTGGTGTAAAAATGCAGCTCACCTCATTTAACACAAGTGTTTTTGGCTGCCGCAGGTTTTTCAATCCGCACAGTTCTGTCCAGCCGTTCGTTGCATGAAGTAATAAAATTGTCTTCGGTTCTGTTGTGCTATTCCCGTCTTTTTTAAACACGCGTACATATTCTCGTGACGGGACGCCTAATAACTTTATTATTACCGCTCATGCCAGGTTTATTTTCGACATGATCACACACATATAATTTCCGAAGGCTCCAAATAACATTTTCCTTCTTCACGAGGATATTTTATGTCTCACGATGAGCGATTGTAGCAGACATATCTTCGAAGCTAAGCTCATTAGATTCAAGGCACCACTGCTCTTCCCAGAACCAGTCCAAACAGGTCCACCCCCTCCTGGTCGCCCGCCAGGCCTCGCGCAGAGACGCGCGCGTCGTCACTCATTCGCGCTGTCCCGCCAAGGCGGCAAGAGCTGGCACGTCATTTCTGGGTATGTTATAAAGAAATTATTCCTGAATATTTCAGTACCAATAATAAAGTGGGGACAAGTGGGGAAAAGTTTGTAGGTCTAAGAATGTACGAATGTGTATGCCGAATTCCACTTCACGCAGAAAAAAAATTGGATAACCCGATAAATGTATAAATTTATAGTGTTTTGGTGTCTCACCTACATCGGAATATGCTCTAGTTTTATCAGCAAAATTAATTCATAGTAGTTTTTTATTGCTTACGAGCGTGGGAATTTAAAACTTTAGTCACGTTTTAAGGGAAAAAATATGGAATCCGCATAATCGAGTAACTTTGAAGGCGTCTCACGAGTAAGCAGGTGGAGCGAATGCTTTGTTTCAGGTGGTTTTAGTTGCCCTGGGCAGTACACAGAACTGACATATACAATTTAGAGTAATTTTGTTAGTTTAATTTTTTAGGTTTAGTCCAGTATAATAAGTCATTTGCTCCACTGAGCGGTAGTGATGGGCAGAACGGTTCTTTTGACCGAACCGGTACTTTCGGATCAGTTCCGTGAAAGATTCGTTCAGAACGATTCGTTCATCTCGGTCATTTCGTTCTTTTCTGTGAATAGGATCTGGCTCTTTTATCAGGTGTCGTAACTCGTTCATCCTTTAGAGTATTGGCTACGTGTTTGCTTCCAGCCTCCCCTCGTTATCGCGTGACCCGATAACGAGAGGGGGCTGGATCGCGTGGGTGGTTATCTTTATCTACTCTGCATGGGTAAATGAAATTTCAAACGTCTAGTTGTATACTGACTGTTATAAAATTATTGACTGTTGATCGCTGCAAATGCTTCATGCAGTGATTCTATATAATACGGGAGCATTAAATCTAAGAATGTTAGGTACGAAAGTGATCTTTCTTAACTTTAATTTGTAATCGCACTATTATAGCTAGTACTTGAACATTGCTTTTCGTAGCCAGTGAATCACAGTTGCGTATATGAAACAAGATTATTTATATTGTATTACTTTTTAAGTTACAAATATTAATATACAGGCTATTTACACTCTAGAGAGAGTAAAGTGTTTACATGTAGACCAACACATTTAGAGAAAAAAAGACAAAAATTGAATACTACTACTGCGATTCAGTATGAAGAGAGAAAAATGAAGTAGGTACATTAATTAACACCTAAATGGTAAGTGTGAACATTTGTAGTTACTTTCCCTGTTATTTTTAATTCATGTTTTTTTTCCCCCCAAATTTGTGTATGTGAATGTGAAAACGCAATTTTAAACCACTACTTAACAGTTGACATTTTCAGGTATAGATACTTTTCATGTTACCCTATTTTATTTGATCAGTTATCGTTTGCTCTTATGAACATGCTCACGCTGTGATTACTAATTCTTCAGACTCCTGACGTCATGAATCATTTCACGAACGAATCAGACCGGGCGCGTGGCCGGTTCTCTCATCTCGTTCTCTCGTTCTCTCCGCGTTTTCGTTCTTCCGAATCTTTCAAGGTACCGGCTCTCAAAGAGCCGGTTCTTTACATCGCGAACGAATCGCAAGATTTCGTTCTCTCAAAGATTCGTTCTTTTTGAACGAATCGTTAACGAACGACCCATCACTACTGAGCGGTAGTCCAGAGGCAGAACACACCCGCACTGGTCATTATACATGCCCTTACTCGTGGGTGCGCCGTTGTCGTTGCAAAAACGTTGCCATGGATAAGCAGAAGTCATCAAATATGCAAAATCTCATTGCCATGGAAACAATGCAATGGTAAAATTTCATCAAGAATAATTATATTCTGCTTTAGGGGCGGTATCTCGAAATCTCACCTAGACCTTCGTGTTTTGAAGGTTTAGTGTGCATAATTTCATTGAGATCGGAGCAAAAATCAATGAACATTTTAGAAATTCTTTAGAATTGTTTTATTTTATTCGTATTTTTTAAATCTTTATGGTAGGCCTATATTACATAGCTTCGCCCAAGTGGCATCTAGTGCAAGACCTGCTTAAAACTGACCTCCCTTTAATATGAATGTGCTTGAAATGGGAGCTCACCTTTTATTGGTTGTAGTAGGTTGTAAAAAATTTAGTTTTATTGTTATATCTCCAGCTCCCCTCATCGTAGCGAGATAAAATACACACCAGTTTTTAAGTCCGATCATACGCTTTTAGATATATTTTTCATAAAAATCGGGTGATGCTCGAACAAACAAACTGATATACACACTTATGTTACAGTTTTATGATAATAGAGATTTTCTTTCGTTAAGACATAGACAATATAAGATTTTCGAAAACTATAACATAGTGTATATTGACAGTATTATTACAGTTCTAATCATTCCGAAAAATAAATTCAATACTAAACGCCAATGTATGCACAACGGAAACAATTGACAGCAGCCAGAAACTATTAACTTCAGGCCTTCCAATAAATTATAAATACGAAGAAAAATTATGACAACTTGACGATAAAAAAATATTATGGCCTAAAAACAGTTTAAGTCAATATGACACCTTTCAGTTCCTATCCCTTCCCCTTAACAGAACTTTCAAGCGAATACCACTTTCAGTGCATGAAACATCTTTATATAAACTTGCCCCCTGTAGGAGGCAGATGTAAACTGTTTAGTGTAAGAACAAGGGGCACAGGAGGAGAAGTGGGCGGCAATTAATAATCATTAGTCGCAAGTACGCGCTATCACTGTGCTAATGCGGATTAATGCCTGACGATTGTGTCACACCTACACAGGCTAAAAACAAATCAGTTAATTGCTGGTCGCTAATTAACAGCTTGCCTACAACAAAGCCGTTCACCAATACAGATGATCCTGCCAGAAGGGCTTGCGTCTATGTAGATGCGGTTCGCATATGAGAAAAAAAAATGTGAGCTAGTCTTTCAGTAATTGCCATAACATCTACCCTCGGTAACGAGAAAATTAGCGTTTTCTCATGTTGCAAATGTACTGATAATACGAAACTCGGTTAGCTACAAATTTCGTCTTTGAAACGTACAAATAAAAATTTGATATGGAAAACCAAAATCTGTAAACAAAAATAACTTATACAACTACTATGTTCCAGAGACCTCATTCATCATGCGCAGAGAGAGATAGTCGAGTATATTAAAAATAATTAGATTGTCAATTCTATTATTTAAACTGCACGATGTTTCGCATTTTATTGAATCCCTCTTTTCAATTATGGTTTCAACATAAAACGTACTAAACTCAAGACATTTTATTGAATAATTTATACACACCCGAATCTCGTTGTTACTATAAAAATTAATGATGGCTTATGTTTCGGTATTTTGCACAGTAATGGTAAAACAGGCCTCGTCAATACAATATAACGGAACCGGGCGCTATAGAGTGCTTTGATTGCGTCTTGTGAGTAATAAACCTGTCATGTTCCATCACCAAGTCATTTGAATCTGTTTCGACTGCTACAGTTCTTACCGTTCTTAGCTATCCGGTGAATTAATGTTTTACTATCGCCACCACCAGCCGTTCCGCCCGTCATGTTATCTTCAACCCGCCGCGCGCGCTAAGATAACGCACTGAGACTAAGTGGGATAAGATAATCCAGCGTTGAAGTATCGGACATGTTTAAACCACAAAGTGATTTTCACTATCGTCAATTTTAGTGTGTTGAAAGTCGTCTTTTCGCAGTTTTTAATCGTAGTTAAAAAAAACCAAGTTTTATCACTTAGCATATCTAGTTAAAGGAAATTTTTTGGGCAATTTTTCATAACATTACAACCAATAACAACAAATGACAAATGACACGTGTGTCCGTTATTCCCAAGAAAAACTAACTTTTTAGATGCGGTTTTCTAAAGTTCCATTCCCATGTGAACTATAAGGTTTGCACCACGATTCTAACAAATTACCAGTTATTTTAGTGTAATAACCAAAAAAAGAATCATCCTAACTTTATGTGAACAGGTGGTACCTTGTTTAAATACCACGTTTGGTACACTCGTCAATGCATGTCTGCAGTCGTAATGAATGGGGCGGGAGTTTTCAATGGGGTTTCGAGAGACTGTTATGCAGCTCGCCCCACAGCGAACGCTGTGAGCGGTGGTGACGATGCTCATTCACTTTTCTGGAACAATTATTAGTTTTATTTTTCGTCCGGTTTCAGGTTTTACAAGATGTATTTTTGTGCGCAAATTAAATTTGTATAGGTAGTTATAATTTACTTCAAAGTTTTTATGAATAAATTTATCTTCACAACTACCAAGCTGGCCGCTATAGTTGTGCGCACTCCCGCTTGGAGCGCTAAACGCAGCCACATTTTTCAACATGGGAGTTGCCGAACTGTGTCCACATTTTCTATGGCCGTAATGCGGCCTGGAGACAAGAGCAACGGATCTGAGTGGTCAACTCAAACAAACATTATAATCCGGCACAAGGACGTTCTCCGACGGAGCCACCAGAGGGAAGAAGAGACAGAGGGCTATCCGAAGCTCAGCAGCGGGCGAACTTCGTGTTGTGAGCTGATGCAGAGTGCTGTATAAAGCCTCAATTACATGGAGTTTATTAGCTACTCGCTAGTGGGATTCACTAGTCGAGTATAAACTCGCTTACTGTAATCTCACCGACTCGTTAGGGGGGGGGGGGGCAGATAAAAACCTAGAGGTTAATACTAAATGAACTAACTCAAAGATGAACTATTTGTAGCAGGGTTGAAAATTGAACGAAAAGAAAATTGTTATGGCTTGAAAACTGTTGAACTGTTGGAACTAAAATTGCTTTTTTAGTTCAAAGTTATCCTCCTTAATTTGAAAACAAATTGCTAGTCATCCTACTAGAATTAGCGTAAAAATGTTACATTTACATAAGATTGATATCGACGCTTCAAAAAAAACGAAAAAACACAAAATGACGTCAAAAACGTGTAACACCCCTCGTGCCTCAAAATTGAATTATTTTAAATTAATTAAAAAAGCCTTAAAAAATTGCTGGATAAAAAAAGTTAAATAAATTGATTTACCAGAGGCGACACGAGGTGCGGAACAAACAAAATTTAGGAACTTCCTGTAACAAGCAAGGAGGAAGTTGGTGGATCGTTAAAATCAATAAATAAAAACTACACGATTAACTTGATCTATAGTTTCCCAGTTTTATTTGCCCTGATGAATTATCTTGTTTCCATTACTTTACATACAAAAGGTTTTAACAAGTTTCAAAGATTAAAAAAAAAACAAAAGAAACGAAAAGGGGCCGGCCCGCGATTATTTAAAACAATTTACATTCTTAGTTTGAAATATAAACATTTGCATTATGAGTTTCACACCCAAAATTGGATGGATCCGATGATTACATTGATAATTAGTTCTATTCGTTCTACATGTTCTTGAGGAAAACACTGGTCGCTGGTGGGTTGGTCATCCGCTTAAGATAGTTCGTAGCTAGGTAAGGGGGAAATGTTGAATTTACATTACCACCCGGGGTCTTCAAACGATCACGTCGGGTAGTAGAAACGTTTCTTCTAATGTGACCCACGGAACAGGAGGGGGGGCCACGAGATGGGAGCAATCAGTCTCTCTCTGTCATCGACCCTGTCTGCAAAAGTCCAAATCAAAACTGATTAGAACTTGTATACAGGCAGTCTATGGGGCAGAAAATTCCCAAAAAAAAATTTAAGGGAAAAAAAAGGGGGGGTCGCGAATTATCACTCACCAAAACAGGGGAGTTGCCCAGCACGCTGCAGTCGTGGAGTCAGCCAGGGTCTGAAGCTCGCGAATTGCGCGGCAGGACGCGGATGATTTCTTCATGATAATATTTAAAAGAGAAAAATTTCGAAGGCAAATAATTAAACTATGCAGACAGACTAATCTACTAGGATTGACTTGAGGGATAGCATCCCTTATACAAAGCGACTACATAGTCGTTAGCGGTCGGATGAAGTCTTGCAGAGTCTGCCGATTCGCCGATACTCGCTGGAGATCTGTCTGCGGACGCGACGCGAGTTGATCTGTGTGTCGCGGCAAACCGCGTCTCGTAATTAAAAGTGGCCGCCGGCTCTTACAGGTGGAGGGGGGTCAGGGCCGCCGAAAGATTCCGAACTTGCCCGAATGCGGGCGGAAAAAAAAACTCTGGCAGCAGTTTTGAAGTTGGCATCACTGGGCGACAGTAGAGAACTCTGTCGGAGGAGTATGAGTTGAAAACAATCGACTCGCCCACTGCGTCCATATAACTCAAGGGAGAGCATGTGCTGCTCTCTGGCGCCCTAGAGGGTAGGCTAGCGGAGAAGTTCGCGACTTGGTCGCTAGGTAGCGCTTGCAATCAGTTTCGGCGCACTCGTTTTTGCGAAGAGACCTTGGGGACGGTCACTGTTGTCCAGGGGGTTACGACCGGTCATTGGTCTTACTTGGAACTGAGAAGGGGGGGGTGAGGGTAAAATGCAACGCTGCTGGGAAGCTGCGTCCCGTCGTGGCTGCAGAGGAGCGAACATAACACTAATACGTGATGAAAAAGGCCAATCTCAGCTCGTCTCTGAGAACTGGTCGCCTGCAAGCTACAGGCTTGTCTATGCAGTTAGGGTCACGAAGAGAAATGATATTACAGGCTTGAGGCGTGACTGAAGGCGGGGGGAATGGTAAACTGTCTGCCAGTCAGGGATTAGGCCAGCAAAATATCCGATACGCCGATGGGAAAGGGGCTTCAGAGCACTGAGACAAAGTTTAACTCAGAGGAGTACACGCGACTAACAAAGTAAAATCACACTATAGTAGAGCAAATAAAATTTCCACACAAAAATTTAAAATCATAATAAAAATTTAAAATATATCGTGTCGAATTTACTAATTAATGGCACAAACGAAGACCATATAAAATTACATTTTGTTGTGTGGCCATATAAAAAGAAGTAGCTTGTAAGTATTCAATTAAAATGGCTCCCAAATTTGTGTTTATTCTAATAGACAAATAAACTATATATAATTAAAACACAAACCAAGAACATGGCATTAAAATTTCTGGAGTAAACGTCACGTGCAAAATGGTTTAAGGCAAAATCTGAACTACTGATCGGTGGCGATCAGGAACGGAGAATAAGAAGATGGTAAATGGCGCCTGCAATGCGAGGCTACTATTCACGGCGGCGACACGCGATTAATAACTAATGCGCGATAAAAGATGTAATTTATGGCCGTCGGCGAAACATTCCGGTCCCGGATGCAGAGGATTCAACAGCGCGTGACCGATGGGCTGAACCGATGAAGGTATTCCAGAAAAGACATTACTACCTAATTGGCAAATAAGTTTCTAAAATTTTAATATTTTCAGATAGTAAAATAGTATATTAAAATCACGCAAATATCATTACTTATTAAAAATATTTTTTTAAGCGACCCTTAACTGACCAAATTCAAGGCCCGGCTTATTTTTGAATACGTTCGTTGTCAACCAACGACAAAGCTCACATCTTCATTAACTCATAAAAACTTATCTGGACCTCAGTACTAAACTAGTCTAATTAACAATTGGGGAAATTTACAGAAGATTCAAATATCTGCTCTTTCAAAGTTACTGTGTTTTGCATTAACCTCCAAATACATGTGACCAACAAGAAGGAACTTATGATTCATTTCTTCCAAAATGGGTGATTTTTTTTTCAACAGACACTGGTAACAACATAACGATGTAACTAAACTTAAGTCTGTTTGGCTAAACTTAAGCTTTAACTCATGCTCTTATAAATTCTCGCTAATTAATTAGAAATGTTTCTTGACTGATTTATGATGTGGTGGTTCGCGATATAAAGCTAACTATTAGAACATAATGTGCAATAAAACAAAAATTCTGACTTAGGCTCGTTTTGTTCTAAGGTACAGATATCACTCTGCACGTGGCAACTCTACGAGAGCCTATAACGTTATAAACGCGTGCAATGTTTACGTAATTATGTTATAACGTTAAATATTTTTATGGTGACGATGGAGCATTTTGTTAAAATTGGTTCCCAATTGCAACAGAATTGAGATTAGCGCAATTAATGTACTCTTTTTTTTATTTCATTTAGTAAATAATGAGTGACTAGTAGTGATTGTCAGAAACACATTAGAGGGTTCAACGCACACCAAGCTTTAATTTTTAAAATCAAAACTTACTAGTAGGAAGTATCTAAGGATCGAAGAGATCAAAGCTGGAGGTGTTGACTTCAATTTAACGCACCATGGCTGAAAATGTAGAGTGAATATAGAGTTAGAGTCAGTTTATTTTTGTGCGCACCACGCAAAGATAAACGTCACTGCACGAGTATAAGACAAGGTAAAGAGTTTTATTTTAAACGTTAAATTGCGCCGATAGCTAGTACCATGCTACACGTGTAAGCATGTTTTCGTGCAAAAACAAAACGGTGTACACGAAACGCTATGTGTAAAATCGATCAAGAAAATAATGAACACTAACTAGATGGTTACGAATTGAAGTACAACTAATTGGATCACATGTTTGTTACGTACCGTACATGTTGTCCACAAAATTTCGCTACTGCACAGATTTTATGTCATACGTAATAGAGACCGATTATGGTCATCTTCACAAGAGAACATCATTTGATTACGATTTGTCAACAAAATTGTCAAATTCAGCTGTTTCAAACTAAGTCTTGGGTGTTGAAACTGTTTAACGTAAAGTAGAAAATTAATCCAGAACAGATAAATTCACAGATTATGACAAAATAAGACTCATACTTATTTTAAACTCTGCCATACAGCGTTACATGAGATTTTATAACGCCAACTATGCACCAACCGCAGTCCGCCATGACATTCTCCTTATCAGTCCTAAATCGGTATCTGTAACCTGTCTCAAATTTGAACAGTTCTCGAAAATAGTGCAAGTGGTTTATGTATCCTTCCGCCACTAAACAACTTTGTGTGGTTGGCACTGTTCGCGAACAAACATTATGATGCTTTGCCAGTGAATTCTTAAATTTGAGACACACAACACGACATATAATACAAATAAACCATTCTATGACGAACTAAAAAAAAATGGGTGCATGTACTTATTTACGTACCTACGTTAGAAGGTATACTTACTTGGCGTCGTAAAAAAACTAACTTTATTATTGCATGCAAATAATTAAAAGAAATAAAATAAAAGAATTGAGTAGTATTATAAAAATACGGTTGGTAAAGTATAAACTCATTCAAATTTAAAAAAACTTAAATAAAAACTCAGTATTATATTAATATAAACACGTGTATTAAATTAACTATTTAATTTAGTAAAATAATTGCGATAAATTTTAATAAACAATGAAAATCATTTAATATGCTAAATATTTATTCTAATGCATTACTTTAAATTAATTATAAAAATGATGTAGTCATTTATAATTCATAATGCAAATATACATACGGGAACATATCTCAAACACTCCCATGAAAACGGCCAGGAGACATGCTACTAAACCTTTCACAGACGATCCCTGCCAGCAACAATGGAAGCTTACAAGCTACCTAACATAGTTATACATACGGGAACATAACCTCACTTATATAAATAAACTTGAAAAAGTTTATATAAATATAATTTCTATTACTAATATTCTAATAGACAATATTATAAGGACCAGTATTCAATATCAATCACTGAAGTATAAGATTTAAAAGCACAAATATAATTAAATTCGTATACATCCTTTTATTCTTCCTGTGAAAATTTCGTTGAATGGTGCGCGCGTATCGTAATAACTCACTCTCCTAATTTTTTTTACAACGCACCTAATGAAGTATAACATTTTAAAAAAAGTGTGTGCGTGGAGTCCACGCGTGACAGAAGTGAAACTTATTGCTCACTAGGTATAGATAATCATAAATTATTAGTATGTTTTATTGAACAAGAGATAATAATTGAGAATAATAAAGATACGGGTATTATCTTAAAAAAAAAAGTACGTGTAGACAAACACAAGCAGCATTAGCATCACTGCTGCGTCATTTCTACCTCTGCCCTGCCGTCACTCCACGCGGCCGTTACAACTACGTACGTATCCCCACCCACCTTCTCTACCGTCTTCCTAATACCATGGACCGCTAGTGCGTGCGTTGGGGTGGTGTCACCGCTGACGCACTCTCCTCCTCTACCGGTTCTCCCACCCCGTACATAACCATCATGAGATCGGAATGTTCACAAAGCTGGAAAATTTTAACCCCCTCAGCAAAGAAAACAATTTCTACAGAGCAGCTAGGGCGGCGCCTGGTGTTGCACACACACGCCGCGCCGTGAAACCCACAGGGACGCGCGAGCGGCGGAAGCAGCGGAAGTGAAGCGAAGCAAAGTGACAAACGTTAATGGGACCGCCAACACTCGCTCGTGCTTGGTCACGTTCGCGAGAGAGCCACGTAAACACCGGGGGAAGTTCTCCAGGCGCCTGGAAGCCTGCCAGCCACCGGTGGAGGGGGTAAAAACGTTACGCCCCGTTGTCGAAAAAGAAAACTTCAAACGATGACTGGCCAAAGAAGTCCGTCATACATGCTATTACATGATGGTTATGGTTTTATATGTTAGTTACTGACACAAAGGTCACTTTGTTAGTGAAATTTAGGCCTAAAAAAGGATTAAAATTTTTATGTCACGAAAATGAAGAAACAGCAATATTTTATTACCCAACATTATTTATTCACTAATGTCAAATGTAAAATACTTCATAATACGAAACCAAAAGCTGTAAATAATCTGTTAGAAATATTACAAGTCAACGTTACTTCTACATGCACTATATATATATATATATATATATATATATATATATATATATATATATATATAGAGCAGGATTTGCTTGTTCTATTAATCGGTTATTAACATCACTTGAACACACTGATATATGGTAGGCCTATCTATAAATACCCGAAGAGCTTATTTCAAACGTTTTCAGGTCCTTTAAAAAATCGTACTATTTTTTATCAAAGGGATATATATATGTAAACCAAAATTAAACATAAGCTAATGTAATACGAAATTATCTACAATGAGCAGGAACATACTGATTTTTAAGCTAGAAAACTAAAATATTTTCAGAGATAATTTCCACATGATTTTAGTCGACAGTCTCAAAACTAATATGTTTGACTTGTTACTATGAAGTGAAGACTGGCGTAAAAAAACAAAATAAGTAAATTTTCGAAAATTACACTTATCACATACTAATGAATCTTACTGCATGCAAGAATAAACTAATTACGTGGGCTCACTAAGTGTCCACATGCATCGAAAGTGAAGAACTGCAACATTCCTACAGACATGGGCTTGAATATGAAATATTTTTTGCAATCCTCACAAACAGCACGTTTTCAGAATCAATATACTTAAAACATCATGTAATGTGGACTTCTATTGTTCGTGCGTGTGTGTGCATTCGTAGGTGTGCGTGCGTAGGTTGCGTAAGTGCGTAAGTGTCCGTGTGCGTTTTGCGTAGGTGTGTGCGTCCGTGCCTGCGTGCGTGCGTGCGTGCGTGCGGAGTGCGTAGGTAGGTGGGTGGGTGGGTGGGTGGGTGTGCGTGTGCGTAGGTGTGCGTGCGAGTAGACGTGCGCGAGAGTAGACGTGCGCGAGAGTAGACGTGCGCGAGAGTAGACGTGCGTGAGAGTAGACGTGCGTGAGAGTAGACGTGCGTGAGAGTAGATGTGCGTGCGAGTAGGTGTGCGCATGTGTGCGTAAGTGTGCGCGCGTCATTTAATTAGTTGGTTCCTTATTCAGCTAGG
This sequence comes from Bacillus rossius redtenbacheri, assembly GCF_032445375.1. NCBI lineage: Eukaryota > Metazoa > Arthropoda > Insecta > Phasmatodea > Bacillidae > Bacillus > Bacillus rossius. The sequence goes on along the minus strand of NC_086330.1, from coordinate 135,008,588 downwards.
TATTCCCCTAATAGGCCTATATGAGAAAGCAATATTGAATTTAATTTTTAACAAGGATTTTGTTTTTTAAAATTGTTTCCAAAGCGAAAATCAGCAATTGGGTACTTAACTCATTAAAGTTAAGTACAATTGTTTTAGAAACTTAAATATATAAGTGTGACAAATATTTTCAATAAATCAAAACAATGAAAACAATAATAAGTTTACAATTTTTATTATAAGGCTCGTTATTGTATAATCATTAATATATCACAATTAATTTATTTGAAAAATACTATTAAAGTTTAGAATTTATTGATTTTTGTTCATTCGTAAAAAAAATGTTCAATAGTAAATTGTTTGGTGTTTTTAATGCACAATAATAGCTACACACAAGTAGTTCACCGTATGCTCGAACTTTGCCACATGGTCACCAAGTCACCAAGCCACAATTCGAAATCCATTTTGCACAAATGCTGTTACAAATTACAAATGATCTGTAGCTGTTTCTAATATTATCAATGTACCTAATGCTGGTGTGCTAATGCCGTCAGAGCTCGTGAGTCGTGTTCCCTGGTGACGTGACCGGAGACAGTCCGCACGAGCCCACGAGAAAGTGCCGCGACCGAGCGTCATGAGGGGGCGTCCATTAATTACGTGAGGCTTTTTAGCGGGAAAGTGAGGTCGAGCCGAAGCTCACCGAATCTTACGTAATTTTTTTCCGCAAGAAACAGTATAAAATTGCGAGAAAACTGGGTTAAATTAAGTAAAACATGTTTCTCCGCTAAAATATGGCGGAATCCCAAACGATAATATTTATCGCGGTTATACGAACGCCACAAGGTCACGCTTGAGACCACACACGAGTCCCCGTGGACTGAATCAGAATGAATATTCTATTAAGAAATTTAGAAGTTCCTATTTAAGTATTTTATTGTTCGATTTTTTCACTGTGATTCTCGACTACGTTTTGTCTTAAATACTAGTCTTAACTATTATTAAATAAAAATAATTAAAAAATTGTTTGTTTTTTAATAAATCCAACGCAATCAAGCACAGATTCACGTATTTACAATAAAAATCTCACGTGAGTATGACTGTGAGTGGGGGGGGGGGGGGGGGGGGGCGGTAGGGGTCAAGCCATTTCTCACGTCATCTCACCAACGGGGGAGAGGGGTCGAAAATTCGCCAAAATCGCCTCACGTAATGAATGGACGCCCCCTGAGCATTAGCAGGCGCTCCGGACGCATCACACGTCCCGGAGGGGAACTCCGCACCCGGAGCCCGGAGCAGCGGGCAGTGACTTCCGCGCAGAGCATCCGGGTGGGAGAGGAAACGAGCCATCGGCGAGGCTACGTATCCACCGGATGGGCGGCGTTAACTACGATGCGAGTGGAAAACCACGACGTCATCTGGAGAGGCGAGTCAGCCTTCCTGACACCTCTCAGAGTTTGCTGGCGCCAGAGGCTACATACACGCCAATTTTTATTACACTTTTAAATTATACAAGTTAAAGTTTATCTATTCGCAAAAGAAAAGTTCATTTTATTTCTTATCTTTATTAATCTATTATAACAACTTTTTAGAAGAAATAATTGTGTTACCTAGTATGAAAATACAAAATAAAGTATTTTAGGAAGAATGCTACGCGAAACTGCAAGATATAAACCGCAAAAAGCCCCAGAAAACTAGCCCAAGAACACAGTTTCACTAAAAATGAGGGAAGATTACATTTCAACATTTAAAGGCACAAATCCATTGGGCATTTCTGAGAAAGAAAACATTTGAAATTTTAAGCGACGTAAGTACACTGAACCATTATTTAAGGCATCATGCATTCTAAGTAGAATCGCGTCAGCTTTGGTAGCATCTTAATCACCTAGAACTGTTAAATCATTGAAAATTCTTTCAACAAAAAGTCTCTACTTCTGTAGACCACGAGATAACAATACTGCTTGTTTAAAATGTTAACTTGTCCTAGAAATTGGTAATAGAAACTATGCTGTTTCTTACCCTAATGCAATATAGTTTTATATTCTCCATGTCAATAATTAGAGACTTCAATAATTATGCAAGTATAAACAATTGTGTATTTTATAAACAAAATAAACTGTCTTAGTGTTGAAGGCTAACTTAGTGTTATTTTTGAGAACATATGACTTTTCAGAACATGATTTATTACGTCGTTAAAATTTGTGTGTTTCAGTTTTTTGCAGAAGCGTTAAAAAAAGTAATATGAATAATGTCTTAACCCTAAGAATGTATTCACATCAGGAACTTGATGCAATAGTATTTTTATACTTCTAAATACAGTCTCAGTTATATGATTAATAATTTTATTCATGCAACTATTGAGTGTCAAAAACAATTAAACATTTATTAATTTATGTTTGCTGAACAAAAGCTATTAAGACGACGACTAATAAATGTTTGTATGCAACTTGCAGCATAAAAATAATTTCGAGATGATCGGTACATACAACTTACCGAGTTCGAGGCGACATCATCAAAATAACAAATACAATTACAGATGGTGGTATACCATCATTATAATTTTTATCAACACGTGTTCAAAACACTGCATTAATTTAAATATGACAATCAGTACTGTCATATTTATAAATTTCCCAATGAACTAAAATTATTTCAAATAATGAATTTTTCTGTTATAATTTATGTGTCAAAGGATTGTGGATAAATAATAGAATTAACACATTTATGTTGCAGTCATAGCATTCTGAGTGGTAGTATTCTTGTCCGTATGGGGAAAGAAGCTCTCGCCTTGAAGTTTGAAGCAAAACATTGCAATACTCAAATTGCAAAATATGTGTGTTTAACCTTACATTTTCAAATCCAATTTGCATTCAGGAAAACATTAACTTCAACATTTTTCAAATTGTCACTTCAACTGAACTCAAGCACATAACATAGAAATGTATTACGTCAAATATTAAACTGTACCGTTTCACATAAAATTAAATGATTTGTTATTTCCATTAATATCAGCTTATTAATATCTTTTCGCTTACCCCTCTTTCTTATTGTCAATATTAATTGCATTTTTTATTTTCTCTCATATCTCTTTCGCAGCTTTGGCGTGTTTGTTTAGTTTCCGTGGACGAGAAACTCCGAGGTTTACCCGGAATTTGTTTACTCATTAATACTTTGATATTAAAAAAACCGATTAGAAAATTTAATACATAAAACAAAAATTGCATTTATTTCCACAAATTTCACTTAACTTTACTTCTTCCTACTATTGCTTTCATAATAAGTCATTGTGTTATGCAGATGGTACTAATCACATCAAATACAATTATTTATTAGGGAAAAATGTACCGTTAATCATAAAAAGGTAAATAAAAGCACTAAATTATTAACTTCGAAGTGCAATATTTTGAAAATTATGCATTTTAAACAACAAACAACTACAATTTTTAAGCGACCATGCACAACTCTTTTACATAGCAAAATAATTTTAAAAAATCTGTGAAATATGGCTTTAACAACAGGGAGCTAATAACTCCCGCACACCCTAAAATGGTATCAGATCTAGGGGTTCAGAATAAATAGTGAATGTATGTGTTTTGGAAACATCTGACGCTTGACAACGCGAGCCTACGGCGCACCAACTTCCAATGAGATTACTGATTCAAATCCATTAACAGAGAGGTCACAACAGAGTAAGGCGAGAGGGGAAAACAACGCTAAACGTTTCGGGAACTGGAATCTGTCATTTTCTTCAGACAAGACACTAAAGAAATATCGCAGAAAACTTTCCCCAAGACACGGAGATAACACTGTAAATTCATTAAATGTGTAGTGAAATAATTGTTTGAACGTTGTGTGTCTGCGAGCGCGAGTGTTCATCGATAGTACATCAACTGATACAACTGCAATATATGTAGATCCATGTATTTTTATTCATATTATTGTTAAAATTTAACTCGATCGTCCGTTTACAGAAACTAGCTTACCATGCACCGCTAATTTTTTGTTAATATTCCCTCGCCTATTTTTAAGAAATAACGGGCGAAGCGATGATTAATGACAGATTGCCAATAATAAATGGAGTGAATTCTAAATGCAAATTAAGGGCTTCAAAAAACCGAGCTGCAAGATTTTTCTCAATTAAGGACGGCTACAGCATCTGGCCAATTAGTCTTTACTTAAAAAACTTGAGCATATTAATTACAAAAACCAGCATTCGTTTAAGAAATAAAGTACAGTTTACAGTCAAGGTTCTACGGGAGTTTCCAATAAATTATAATGCGAAATCCCAAAATTGTAAACAGCATTTTATCTTTTTATTTTGTTTTTTTAAATAAAATTACTACGTAGATTTTTTTCTATCGTTAATCGACCTGACACCGAGACAGGTCCGTGGCGGAACAGACTGAACAGTGGTCGACTCCCCGGGGGAAGGCCCGCAGACGGGTCACAGCCTGCAGCACTTTTAGTTCGATTGCCGGCCCCCGCCCGCCTGTTCTCGCCGCAGCGGGGCGGAAGCTGCGCGCAGGGCCGCGAGTGACGCGGAGGGGGTGTTTTTCTGGCCGGCCGTGCCGGCGGGAGATGATTTCCCGCGAGGCTGGACCTCGGATGCTGACCCGGGGGACGATGCCGTCGCGCGGCGCTGGAAGATAGCTTCCAGCCCCGGAGATACGCCACACACATAACACCATTGAATATATATAATGTAATTCAATGATAACACTGAGTAATTATGACGTCACAAAGTGCACGCTCTTTGATTTATTATTGAACATTATTTTGTGCATGCGACATTTATTGTTAGTTTTCACTGTATTTCGTAGATAAAACCCAAAGAACGGACAAAGAAAGATGGTTATACAAAAAAAGAAAACAAGCCAAATTCAGACAATGTCAAATGTTAAATGTCTAGACAAACAGACGAAACACAGTGGCCTGGCAACGAGACAGTTGCAACAGTAAATACATATTTACAAACAACCAACACCTTGGACGTTTTACCTTAGGAAGCCTGCTGTGTTTGTCTGTGCTGTCGTCGTTGTGTTGTCACAATACTTGCTTAATTCCATGGCTGGATTAGCATGTGGGTCGCTTTATTGTCGGTTTGTTATTCATATGATCTGTTTAATATCATCGTTGGGTTCCTCTGACTGTCGCTGTGTTTTACAAGGTGGTTGTTTGTCTGTATTTACTGTTTTAGTTACAACTGTCGTCGTTGTAAGCTCACTTCGTTTCGTCTGTGCCGTGATATTGTTACAATTCATTTCAAGGAATTATCAGTGTTTTCAATACATAAATTTAACATTTGAAATCGGTTCATTTTGGCTTTTTTCTGTGAGTTTGAACATTCATCTTTTTCGTCCGTTCTTAGAGTTTTCTCTATGACGTAGTGAAAACTAGCGATGGCGTAGGTCCAAAATAATAATTAAGTGGCAGAAGTGTGTTCTACATTGTTCCCCACATAACAATAACGAGATTTTTACTCAATTTCTGCAACATGGCCTAGTTTTATTTTAAATTTCAGGTTGGTGTCACATTGTTTCGGAGACATTTAAAAGAAAAGGAATGTTTTTCTACTCTTAGAAGTTAACTGTTGTATACTCAATAACCTTATCTAAGAGCATTGGAGATAAGCAAGGAGCCAGAAGTCTCAATGGACCCATGAGGGAGTTACGAATCAAACCCGCAGCAGTTGTATTTTTTTGGTACGTTGTATTGTCACATTAAGAGTTGTAAGGTGCAACAACAATAATGTCAAATTACTAACAATACAAAGTGAGTATTACCGTTTGTGATCTGGTAAGTTGGAAATGAGTTCCGCTCCCCGCATTTCCGCGACTACTAAGAAAGCTCTCAGACTGTTGGGCGCAGCGCAGGGAAAACCTGGCCAAGCCAAACCAGGCCATATCCAACCAAGGCAGATAAAACCAGGTCAGAAAAAAAACAGGCCCGATCAAACCAGACCAGATCATACCAGACCAGATCAAACCAGACCAGATCAAACCAGACCAGATCAAACCAGACCAGATCAAACAGGCCAGATCAAAACAGGCCAGACCAAACCGGAACAGACCAAACCAAGGAAGTTTATACCGGGGCAGGCGAAACCATGGAAGGCAAAACCAAGTTAATTCAAAATAGAGCAGATGAAATGAGGCCAGATCAAACAAAGCCAGAAAAAACAAGGCAGACCAAACCAGGGCAAGACGAACCAGACCCGTCAAGGCTAGATCAAATAAGGCCAGTTCAAACTATTGGAGACCAAACCAGGCCAGATTAAACCAGAACAGTCAAACTAGGCCAGACCAAACCAGGGAAGATCAAACCACGAAAGACCAAACCATGGCAGACCAAACCTGGGCAGGCGCAACCAGACCAAACAAAGCCAGATAAAACCAGACTAGACCAAACCAGGGAAGACCAAATTAGGGCAGGCCAAACCAAACTAAACAAGTTCAAACTATACTAGATAAAAAGAGGGCAAGCCAAACCAGGGGAGACTAAACCACACAAGAATAAAACAGGGCAGACAAAACAGGGCAGGCTGAACCAGGCCAGTCAACGCTAGGCCAAACCAGGCCAAACCAGGTCAGGGCAGGATCCGGGCAGGGATGGGAAAGGAAGGGCGGGGCGGGCCCGCACGCGCCGCCGACAAGTCAAACAGACACCTGAACCCACGAAGCCGTCACACGGCCGGGCGCACCCGCAGCAACCTGAGACGCGGACTCGGTAGAGACTGTCTTCACTCCCTGAATGTCAACACGAAAAGGATGTCACCTCCACCAAACGTAACCCCGGCTAGATACGAGAGCCAATCAGGCAGAGCCTCTGTGTGTGTGTGTGTGCGTGTGTGTATTCGGGACGTCGTGCGACCAGCACGTGCCGTCAGCAGCCGAGACCGTCTTCAGAGCGAGTACCAAGAGGCCATGATAGACAACTGTCACCGGGTGAATGACGCGATTACAGTTCCCAGTAGGACTTCGAACCTACAACCTTAGCCACATGAGCACGACGTGTTGACGATCGCGACCACCGAGGTGTTATGTGACCGGTCGAAGTCGTTATGGTTTTGATTCCAGAGTCAGATATCCCTCTACATTTTTTCCACTTTTAAAATTTATGCCACGAAAAAAAAAAAACATTTCCGCTCCATTTCATGCACGAAAGCAGAAACGTCCCAACCCCACAGATTTAACCAATCAGGGAACATATAAAACCCAGACAAAATGATATAAAGGCAAGAGGACATCTGGGCAGCTTTAGAAGACCAAGACTTGGAAGAAATTGGGTTAACCATGTTTTGCTTATGTATGTTTGTTTGTAAGTTGTAATAATCTTTTCCTCTTAAGTTATAGACACTGTCTGGCAGCTGAGTGGGTGGCCCGGTGTGGCCACTCACACCAGGGACGTTCGCGTCACTGGCTTCAAAATCCAGTCCTGGATAAAAAGCAAAGCGGACCACGAGTCGAAGTACCGAAACCCCCGCATGGTAGCCTCTTTCTACTCTGTCCAACTCTTCATTCAGACCATCCTCTGTATATTGTATTTTCCTACACTTAATGCATGCAAACTTGCTCCCCGTATGACTGTGTCCAGGGTTTTCCCTGTGTCTATGCCCAACTTAACTAGTAGTTTAGCCTAGATTTAAGAGTGAGGGGAGTTAGCCATGGCATCAGTCGCTGCCATAGCCAATCCCCTCCTAGCACAAGATGCATGACTAGGCGTATAGACTTCGGCCTTAGACGCACCTAGGTCCCTCCTTTAACCCGGACCCCTCCCAAACACCTTAAGTTTTAGTTAGGTTAGGAAAAATAATATCTGGCGTTGAAGAGGGGATGAGCCTTCCTCATGGCTCACTGCGTCGCACCAGAAGGCAAGCGGAGCAGTCAGGAGGCATACGGCATCGCCCTGGCCTCTTGCTGTGATAAAGGTATCAGAACTGCTGAAGAAATAAGTGGGCAGCGAGAAGCGACGACACGAATAGCGACGAGGCGGTGCGCGGCGGGAGTCTAGAGCTGTCTGCGGGGGGTGTGTTCCTCGTGTTGCCGCAAGGTAGCGTGCGGGGCGCGTCACTCGCGGAGAGACGGCGGAGAAGGTGGAGGCATTGTGGTTCTGTCGCACCTATGTTGCAGGCTGGCTACAGACAGCTTCTCACAGCCCTCTGACGTGTGTCTGCCACGCACAAGGCATAGATAGCTAGCAATCAACATCCTGCATGCACGACGGAACAGAGGACCGGGGGGGGGGGGGGGGGGGAAGGTTGGTAACGACAATGGCAGTCTTCACGATCAACGGAATGCGTATAGGCCTTGGTCTGGCACGTAAAGTTCCTCCTTAGCTACTCCCTTTTGGACCAAAAAAGGCCCCACAACCACTTCGGCTGTGTGGGATTGACTTCAGCATGGACGGGTCGTAGTAAAAAAAACATTCTCAGTAAGATGCTACCCTAATGATGCTGACTGCAATGGCAACCGAAATGTCGGCGAAACATTCGACAAGCCAAAAAAGTAAAAAAAAAAAAAAAAAAAATTGTAAGCATTTTGGTACACTACTGAAAATATGTAAGTCATCAATATTTAATAGTACTCTTTGGCTTGTTCAGGTGTGAACTAAAGTTAAACTTGCTCACATGCATTTGTCATATAAAGACTAGCATTCACTCTGATAAAATATTCACCTAACAAGCCCGCTAAAATAATATTTCAACAATAAAGATATTACCATGTATACTTACTTACTGAAGTATATTAGAAGTCTTTGTTTGCGTGTGTGTAGAATAAGTTATATTCAGACATTGTTATGAAGACATGATTTTCATCCAGAAAATTTAAATATATAATTCATATTTTTGTAATCCATACAGTTCCATAACACTTTAAGTACGGTTTTATGTACTGTTTGAAGTAGTATAGACAAGAGGCTCTGAGCGCTGGGTTCTGGGTGTGGTACTGTGGTGCCGGTCCGCCATCTTGGAATTTGACGTCACAGGGGCCATCTTGGATGACCTTGTCCTTTGACTTTGACCACGACTATGACCTTCAGATTACCAAAATGACCCAAAGTTTGCCAAAAATCCACTAAAATTTCCAGTTTTTTTTAAAAAATTCCACCAAAAAATCTCAAAAAATTAGAAAAATAAAAATGTTCTTTATTTCGCGGGAAAATTCCCGTTTAGAGGGAAAATTTCCCGTTTTAATCCTTAAAAATGCAAAATACAAAAACAGATTCTGCCAGCTTGTGAACTTCTCCGTGTTGAGCAAGGGTAGAGTTCTAGTACAAGCCACAATTTTTTTAATTTCTTAATTCATTTCTTTTATTTTTACCGTGATTTCCTGATATAAAAGAAAACGTGCTTTAGTTTTCTTAGTGTGCTGATTATTTCTGACAATATTTTGATGGTTTCCTCCGTGTGCTTCCTGATTATTTCTGAAAATATTTTGATGGTTTTCTCCATGTCTGATTAATATTTCTGTGTTTCTCCAAGTGCTTCTGGTCATTCTTGTGGTTTCGCCATGTGCGTCTGGTTATTTTCTGAGGAATCGATCTCTGCACAAAAAAAAAATTGTTACTTAATGATGTACAGGTATGCAATTTTATTTGAGTTACATTTAAATTGTGAATTTATGTCACCGAATTACTAACTAAAAATATTTTTTATCAGTTGGATTTCAAACAAAAAAAATCCATTACTCAGTCAAATAATATGCTATAAAAGACCTGAGAAGTTCTATCATGAAGGACGAACTTCCTTCTCCTTGGTGTCTAGCAAAGACTACCTTCTTTAGCGATCGTTAGTGAGCATCCCGCATACCTAATAAAAGAAATAAATAATATTTTCCTACATGCAACACGTGGTGACATCTGTTGTTGAAAAGCAGAAGTACTTGCAACAAGTTTCTTGTATGAGATAAATAACTCACGCTGATGAAACATTAAAATCATTCTATTTAAGTTATTGTTCCAATTGAAAACTTTCAATTTGCATTTGTCATTTTTGCAGAAGCTAACATGTATCCTGATTCGTTATCTGTAGATACTGCAGCAAGGAGTTTGCCTTGAGAAAAAATGCTAAACGACATGAGAAGCGAGTGTATTTTGGGTCCTTGTCAAAAACCATTTAGTTGCAGTCAGTGTCAGAAATCCTTTGGTAGAAGATATTTCTTGAATAGACAGTGCAATACATGTACAACTAAGGCGAATAAAGATAGCTGTCCTACAACACTGAGGAAGAGGAACGGTTTCAAAATATTAGACGACTATAGTGATTACGAAGAATGTAAAAATGCTATTGCTACAAATACTATCTTATATCACGATAATTTAAAATTTAAAAATAACGAAGAAAGAAGCAACTTCATGAGAAATGAAAATATATTTACACCAAATTCTAGTCGTCTCCATGAAAATGCGAACGAAGAACGACCTGAAGTTTACAAGGACGAAGACTGTGATGAAACATCTAAAGCTAACATGATTGAAGATTATGATGACACTTGCTGACATGATCGAGGACTGTGTTGACGTACCTGAATCTCACAAGTTCGAAGACTGTGATGAAGCAATGAGACTAAAATGTTGGAAACGAGGTGTTAAAATAAATTATTCTGACCAAGCTTGCAATGATCATAGCGTCGTTGACGAAACTGACCAAGAGGCTGGTGATAAAATTGAAGACTCCAGAGATCATAATAATATTTATTATAAAAATTCAAGGAATATGACAGCAGAAGAGAATTATGCATCATGGGAAGATCCTAACAAATTGGTTGACAGGTTAAGGAAACTATTCGCACATCAAATAAGTATACTTCATACTACAAGAACTGAGAAAAGCTGGCTACATACTATAATGACTTGTATTACTTGCATGTGTATAAAATTGAATATATATAGGATATATATATATATATATTGGATTGCAAAATATGTTTAATTTCTCGAAATATGATTTCTATCTAATGCCGAGTTTTCGTAATACAATTTCTAGCTTAAAGATGTAAAAATCATCATAATTGACAGCCAAAAATGGAGAAATAATCATCATACCAGCAATCAGGCTAAGTTCGATAAAAAAATTTAATTGAAATCATTTGGAGCTCAATGTAGATGGAGCAGTTGCAGCACTTGGAGCTGTTGGGAACTTTGGAGCAGTGAAGCATTGTCTTTTGGAGCCAATGGCTTTTGGAGCAATTGGAGCTTTGGAGCACTTGAAGCTGTTGGTCAATTGGTGCATTGGAGCAATTGGAGCATTTGGAGTGATTGTAGCATTTGGAACAATTGGAGCACTTGGATCTGATGTAGAAATTAGAGCAGTTGGAACTGTTACATCGCTTGGAGCTATGGAGTACTTGGAGCAATTGGAGCACTTAGTTCTGATGAAGCCTTTGGAGCAGTTGGACCTGTTGCATCAATTGGAGCATTTGTATCTATGGAGAACTTGGAGCAATTT